>NW_009259598.1:1163808-1176218 GCF_000687185.1 Egretta garzetta
TCCCCGCTATAGCACCCTACCGAGCCATTTGATGCAGGAGGATTTCATTGCATCCCCCAACTCATTTTTTCCCCTCTCGCGTCCCGCCTGCTTTCGGCTGGTTGCTCTCAGGTTTCCTCGCACGTAGCCACCCATCTGGGAGAAGCACCAGGACGTTTCTGGCCTGATCCCAAACCCTCCAGCATCAGCGCCTGTCTGATAGTCTTGGGAGACCAAAGAGGAGATCTTACGCAAGTCACTTGCTCTCTTTGCACCTCATTTGTCTGGAGAGGGGGTTTAGTGCAGAGTTTTGTGTCCCTGAGGGGGTTCACCGTGCCCAGGACCATGGGATGCTCAGTTATGGGGGTAAAAGGGGCCACATGAACACTCAAATCCCCTGGGCTGCTTTGATACCTCCCCACCTCTCTGCTGAGTTTATACAGCTTTGGGGTGATAGATTTAGCATGTATAGTTTTATTTATTATTTTAATATTTAGTTCTAGATCCTGCCAGGGGATTTATTACCTTAAATCTATGCTTTTCGTAATGCTGGTGGGTCAAACTTCATTCTGTGTTATGCTTATGTGGCAACGTTGTTGTTGTTGTAATTTGTCCACATTACAGTAGAAATATCATTAAGATACAGGCATCATTTTACCGCTGGTACCCGCACATCGTAACAACTTTATCCTGGAGGGCTTGCAAGCTGAAAAGACAATAGGGGAGAGAGGAATTTCCCCATCTTTTAGGTGGGGAAACTGAGGCAGGGAGAGATTCCCCTATCCAGCTGCAGGGCTCACCGAGAACGGCTGCCAGCCTAAAGCCTGGGGAGGGAGGAAAGTCCTGGAAATGAGAAACTCTTAAAAACCCAATGCAGATAAAAGCATTCCCCGTCCGGCAAACCCGTTTCCATGCACACCGCTCGCCAGCTCCACGGGAAGCATGGGGACCTGCGCAGGTTCGTGATTGCACACCCGTGCCTGTACATGTGTGTGAAGGGTGGGGAACCCAGTGGGAGCATCCAGGCGTGAACGGGGGCAAGAAGAGGTCTGACCTCCAGCATCCCACGGCTTCGCTCGCCAGGTAGGTGCTTGGTCGCTGCTCCGGTTGGCAGGCTCGGTGGGGCTGGGCATGTCACAGAATCACACAGAATCACAGAATGGCAAGGGTTGGAAGGGACCTCCGGAGATCATCTAGACCAACTCCCCTGCTAAAGCAGGTTCTCCTAGAGCATGTTACACAGGACTTCATCCAGGCAGGGGTTGAATATCTCCAGAGAAGGAGACTCCACAGCCCCCCTGGGCAGCCTGTGCCAAGGGCTCAGGCACCCTCAAAGTAAAGAAGTTTTTCCTCATATTCAACTGAAACCTCTTATGTTTCAGTTTGTGCCCATTGCCCCTTGTCCTGGCACTGGGTACCACTGAGAAGAGTCTGGCTCCATCCTCCTGACTTCCACCCTTAAGATATTTGTATGTATTGATGAGGTCCCATCTCCTCTTCTCCAGGCTGAACAAGCCCGGCTCCCTCAGCCTTTCCTTGTAGGGGAGATGCTCCAGTCCCCCCATCATCCTTGTTGCTCTCCTCTGGACTCTCTCTCGTAGTCCCTCATCTTTCTCGAACTGGGGAGCCCAGAGCTGGACACAGAGCTCCAGGTGGGGTCTCACCAGGGCATGGGTGCTGGTGTTACCGGCATGTGTTTGCTTCAGCAGAGAGAGTTCTGACAAGAAGGAGGAAACAAAATCGATGCTTAAATAAGGGGAAAGGTGTTTTCTGCTCATCCCCCATCGTGGGAGCATCGATTGCACCCACTCCTGCCCTTCCCGCTTGTCGTGAGCACCCAGCAGACACCGAAGCGTGCTGCGGAGGCGCAGGGAGCCCTGGGTGCCCTCTGCGCTCGGGGAGCTGCTTTGAACAGACACAAAATGAGTCACAGACAGTTCCTATCGACAGTAACTTTGATTTTTTCGGAAGACAGCTCGGTAGATAAGCGAACTGTCTTGTCACTGCGCTCACACCACTAGCAGGTGGATGTTCACCTCTCCTGCCCCCAAATTGGCATTTCGCCCCAATTTGCACAGGCACAAGCAAAGCTGGGCAACGCTGCACCCAACCCCCTGCGACTGCTGTGTTTTGTTGGGCTGATGCTGAACTTGGGATCCTCCTGCTTTGTGCTTTCTCTTTGTAGCCAGGAAGGAAATTCACTGACAACAAAGTACATATCTGCCTGGAGAGGCACTGAGCTAGAGATCTGAGGTCTGAGAGACATGTCCTGCGTACAAAATAAGGAAGGGACATTCAGAAAAGCCATTTTTTGACTGGAGTAATGTGTGGGGGTGTTTCTGTGGGGGAAGAGGGAGCGAATCAATTCACAAAGGGAGAGTCAAGAAGAGATGAAGGAGGTGATGGGGTTTATTTCTTTGTGTATGGCAGTCTTTTATTGCGGCGATAGGATAAATGAAAAGGCACGCAAGATTGATGCCGGGATAACACTGTGTTATCAGCACATATGCATATCAACACGCTGTATTACAAGTGGAGAGCCTGAGAAATCCTCTTTTGATCACTGAAGCAAATGATACGTCTGGCTGGGTCACCCAGGGCGATGTCCCTGATAGCTGATAGCTCGGAGGACCCAGCATTGGGTGGGCAGGGGGGAGATGGCAGCGGTGCCAAGGCAGAGGAGAGGGACTACAGCCACCGTCGCCCGCCGTCAGCCCTCCCCTGGCCGCCAGAGGAGGGATGTGACTGGCAAGTGCTGCGGAGAGGGAATATTTATTAACTTTCCCTGTCCTTCGGTTCAATAAGAGCTGATATTTATGGGAAATCTAATTTAGGGGTCAAATTTGACCTAACAATGTCTTTTCAATAACATCCAAACCAAGAGGTTTCTGAAACTAATTAAGGAGCAGGCTCCAATCAGGTAGAGTAGTTAAGCTGTGGGACCAGACTTCATTAAATTTGTCCAGAGAGAATATTTTAATATTTAAAGAGAACATTTAATGTTTACGTAAGTCCTCTTCTGACGTGAAGCCACTGTTAAATCACTTCAGAAGGTAGTTTTTAAAGCCCTTTATGCTAGGCTTTTACGGAGCCGGGCTGGCAAATGCCCTTCCCAGATCTCTTGGACCCAGTGAGGCTTATTAAGAGATTCAGTCCACCGAGGCAGGGTTTCAGGGGCGAGGAATATGAAAACAAAATTTAACAAAACAGCTGTCTTAAGGTTTTCCTCTCTTACAGCATCACTCCCGTCTCCCTTGCTGTCAGTGGGATTGATGGAAGTGTTTTGCTCTAGATGTGTGAGGGTCTTAAACCAGTACAGCTGGAGGGCTAAAGCTTGCAGAACAGAGGGAATCTTTAACAGTACTGAAGGGCTGGGCTTGAAGTCTCTGGAGATATTGCTCAAGAACAAATCTGTTTACAGAAAAAGGTTTGAGGAATTGTCAGTCAGGACACTTCTATTCTCAGCTCAGGAGCAACTGGAAGAGTAAATATACCTCTAGTTAGCTGGTGGATAAATTGGATTGCAGCTGATCAAAAGCCAGAGAGACTTCTTGTCAAATGGCCCTCTCCACTATCACACTGGGGTCTCCTTTCCCGTGCAGACTCTCATGATGGTTTCAGAGAAGGTGGTGGCAGTTTGCCCTTGGTGTAGGTGGTGTCTACGCTGGCTGTGAACAGACCAAAAGCTTCGCTGCCCTTTTTCACCCAGAGCGACTGCTGGAAAATGCAGGTAACCCCAAGAGACTTACTGCAGGGGCTGGAGCCCCGCATAAACCAGGAGGGGTCTTTCTTCCTCCCTCATCCCCTAAGGTCTGCCCATTCCCACCATTCCACTGGTGTCCCCATCATCTGCCCCTTCTGTTCAAACACGAGATGCTATGATACTGGCAGTCCCTCGCTCGTCCCAAAGTTAAGGGCTATGGGAGAGGACAGAGACAACTTTTAAGATGTGAGACTAGAAAGGAAGAGCCTGGACTCCTTTACATAAGAACTAGAAGACCCGTGGGGGTTATCACCTGCAGCCAGTGGGTCTTGTTTTAATTTCCTCCGTGCTAGTGGCTGTAATTTTTATAAAGAAGCTGCAGCCTCCCATCACCATACTGATGGGTCTTTTTGTTGTAACAAATAATTAACCATCCTCCAGATGGTTGTCACCTCTGGGATGTGCAGAGAGGAGAATGTTTTTTCTTTTGATGTGAAACTAATACTGTTGAAAGGTGTCAGGCAGGCAGCCTCAGAGACTGCATCTTCTTAAACACAGCCAAAGTGAGCTTCCCCCGCACGACATAACCCATTGATGCTAGGGAGAAATCTCATTTCCAACGCCTATCCACTCACTGGATAGCAATTGCTTTTTGTGGGGAGTACAGTCATCCTTCAGCCTCCTTGAGGAAGATGATGGGGACCCACGCACAGTCCTCAGATCGATTGTTCATACGTCACAACCCTTGTAGCTACGTGTCTGCTAGTGATTGAGGGTCTTCTAGATGTACGTGGGCGCAATCAGGCTTCCAAAGGCTGCCTCCTCTCCTCTGAGCACGCGTTCAAACCAAAGCAAGTGCGTAGCAAGCACCCAGTGTGACACTGAGCACAGCCTTCCCTGTGTTTTACGCGTCCTGTCATGCCTGTCGTATCCCAAAGCAACCTTGGCTTTTCTCTTTGGGCTGGGAAGAAAGGGAGGGTCCTGAAGCCAAGCTTAGCCCCATAAATGGGAAGGATCTGACACTGCAGGCCTGCAGGAAAGGTTGGTAATACATAACGTTTGCACAGAGCTCTTCATTTGCAATGAGGCTGTGCAGGCTTTTATTAAATTTCATTGCCAGTGCTACAGAACAGAGCCAGGACCAGGCCTCTGGAACAGCTCTGGAAGGTCAGCATGCTTGGCTACCACATCCTGCGCTCAGCGTTAGCTTGCACAGATCAAAGGAGTCGTCTAGGAGTGTCATCTTTGCTACACATCTTTACACGCAATCCCATAACCTGACCTTGTGCCCAGCGCCGCAGCCTCTGCTGCATGTTGGAGTCACAGTCCCCAAGGCCACGCTGACCACAGCCGATGGGTCCCTTCCCAGTGAGCTGTGGCCCTGGGGAAGGATGCCACATTAGCCCCAGGCAGCGGTTAGACCTCCAGTCCCTCTGGTTTTGTGCCCAGCTCCGCAGGCTGCTGGGCATCGCACTGCTGATACAGTGCAGAGCGGGTTTGGTACCCGCTCGATCCTGCATCCCAGCATCGCTGCCCTGTTTGCTCCCTACTGTGAAGCTTCAGGAAAAGGAGAGGAACAAAAGAGAGCAAAAGAAATCCCTGACCTTGCTGCAGCAGCTGGAAGAGGAAGGCTTCTCTGAGCAATCCGGTGCAGATGTCAGCAAAGTCAAGACCATCCAGGTATGTTGGACGACTCTAAGGAGCCCACGAGGACACACGGGGCGGGGGGACAAGTAGCCGAAAAGTCAGCCCACAGGGCCTGGCTACAGGGAAGCGTTCGGTGGTGCTGTGTGAGAAGGCAGCGGGTATTATCAAGGAGCTCACAGTCAATATAAGGGAATACCACCCGTTTCCTGCCAGCCCTGCCAGGCAACCGAGCAAGGTTGCATCAGAGAAAGGTTTTACCTCCACCATATAAATTATCGTGGACGTTCAGCAGCCTGGTCACCCCTTGGACCCACCTGGCTTCTCCCTTAGGAGGATGGAAACAACATGAGGGCTTTCTTTGCCATTCAGTGAACACCAGCCAACTGCAAGGCAGGAATTTGCAGCTCTGCTTCAGCTCTGGATTTAACTTGTCACTTTTTCACCCAGCTCCAGATTACCTGCCTGGTGTTACCTCCGATCTCACAGTCCTCTGCACTGGCAAGACCTTATTTATAAACTTGGGCCCATATGGCCGCACCCCCCCCCCCCCAAAGTCTCTATACAGAGCAGAAAATTGCCAATTTTAGGGATTTAAGTGCCAGTCTAAGCCCTGAAAGGCATGCTTACCTGGTTAGCCAAGTCTGAAAATTGTGCTTTTCCACTTGAATACAGGGAAGTCTTTGCCCTGCCCGTGCAGCCGCTCCTGCGGTGAGCTCAGCCATTCTTTCTGCCAGCAAAAGGAGTGTGTAGGTCCAGCCCAAACTGTGGGACAGACAGCGAGTGGGACCAGCTAGACTGGAATTTGGCCAAGGCACAGGTTAATGTGCAACTACTCTCGCAAACCATGGTGCACCAACAATCAATAATAGGATTTAAACAGCAAGAATTCACAGTTCAAAGCATTAAATAACTGGCACATCTCTGTGTCTAAGACCCCCCCGCTGCAACCACAAGCCCTCCTGTGCCTCCAGCCATGACTGGAACAACTCTATTTACTTTGGGTACATCTGAGCCACAGCTGGCTCGAAGTCAGTCAGTCTGGAGGCAGGATGATGTCTCATCCTCAGTCTTTGCTAAGGCAGGGTGCTTCACCAGCATCAGGAAAGCTGATGGCTTGAAGGGACAAGGTGTGAGATAGTGGAGGATTATAAGGTTCAGAAATTATTTTCTTCTTTACAGTCTCTGTTGCCGGGAGGTACCTTTATCTGTGTCTTCGAGTCTGCCCATAGAGGATCCAACGCATGAAAACTTTGGCACTCTGAACAGCACAAGATTGCATTGACTTAAAAATGTTGCTTTTCCCTATATAAGGATCATCCTCTTCCCTTCAAATCAGCCTTAGACCCTCTACTGACTTGAGCAAAGCAACCCAACCTGCCTTCCTGTGCTCCCCTCAGCTTTTCCTTCTGACTTTTCTGACTTCTTCCACAGCTAGCTGTCCCTGTCAAAGCTGGGATGTGGCTCACCCCAAGGCAGCTGGAAAAATACCAAGATGTCCTGGAGAAACTGCTAGCAGAGATGTTACAGGACACCCCAGACGGTACTGTCAGGAGGTTGATTTCTGCCTTGGGAATTCTGCCTTTCCCTCCTCTCACCAGCTCATCATCACAGATATATTTATATTCCTCAGAAGGGTTTTTGTGTCATGTTTGCTCACTTTACAGAGTCCTCAGATACCCCACCCGCTCTTCTTCTGGGAAGGTTATTCACTCTCTTAGGGTGCTGCCTGTGCCCTAGAGCTGATATTGACTGTTAGCAGCATTGCAACGCTTCCTGGCAGCACTCCCCAGCGCTGCTTCCCACTTCCCTACTCCTCCTCCCCAAAAGTCCTCCGTCTTCAGGGTGCAATTTCCAACAGAGCTCCTAACGCAAGCTGCACCCGCAGTCAGACCTGAACACCTTGCTCCCTGCACAGGGGCTTAACACTAATTACAGCTAGAATTAGCTGCAATTCCAGGCGTTGAGTGCCAACAAATCCAGCCCTGGGCTTTGCTCTTAGTGTGTTGGAATTGCAAAAGGAAATACCCAGGGGCAGTACGGGATGCACCTACGCCTGCAGACTCGGGGGGCAGGAGAGGGGGTCTCACTAGTGTTATCTCTGGACCTTTTTCTTACCTGGGCTTGAATCCCTGAAACAAGAGTCTCCCCTCCCTCCCTGTGGGAGCTGTTACTCCAGTTCGGCTGTGCTGATTTCATTTTGCCTTCTAGCTTTTCAGTTGGGGAGCTGAGGCGGAGGAAACAATATATAAAGCCTAGGAAAGACTGAATGACAAATCTAAGGATGCTTGTTCTTTCCTCTCTTTGCTTTTTAGCTGACTGAGATCTGAAGATTCAGAAGAGAAAGCGATGTAGCTTGCTAAAGCTAAAAGACTCCACTTATGTAAACGAAATCTGTAAAAGAGATTAACAACAAAATCTGAGGTGAGATAATAAAATGCGCAGTGTAATTAAATGGAGGATTTGTGCCTTCTTTTCTGCATGCCTCTCAGCCAGATGGCAAGCAGCAAGTGTGGGAAAGAAGAGAGGGAGGGTTTCCAGTTCTAGAGAACATCGCCGTCCTTCTGAGAAGTGCAAAGCATGTTGCAAAGCCTGAGTAATTAATCTTTGTGGACTAATAAGTTTTAGCCCTCCCTTTTGGCAATGAGGGAAAGTGAGGCAAATATTTACCGGATCCCCTGGCCAAACTGGTGACACGAGCGTAGGATGAGGAGTGGGGGGACCTGGGTGTCCCTAACCAGGTTCTGGACACGGGAGGGCACTCTCTCCCACACTGCTGGGAGAAAGCAGGAGCCCTGATTTGCAGTTCCTACCTGTGCTCTTACCCCCTCTGACTCACCCAGGCGATATAAATCTAAATAACCTTGTGAGGAGCACCTCTCCCATAGCTATGATGTGAACAGGCACAGCGTGTGTGAAACAAGGCAGAGCTCCGGCCTTATTTCTGCCTCTCAAACAAATCTAGAGGTGAAATCGTAATTCAACTTGAACATATTGCTCTCCATTTACATACCTTTGGCTTATTTTAGAGCTGTTCCTCTATATTGGCAGCAGGAAATCCAACATATGTAAAGTAAGGACGGATGAGATCAATGGTATGTATGTGAATACATCCAATTTCAATCCAATTTTATCCTCCCAACCTAACACAAATTCTGTTCTCGCTGTGGCTCATTTAAATAGCTGTGTTTGTGCTAGAACAACACTCCTCGGTACGCTCTCTGCTGCAAGCCATCCCTTAGGAGGAAAAAAATCTCCCAATGTATAATGCAACATCCAGCATGGAGTGGATTCCAGCTTTACCATTTGATTCAAAGGCATACTCCTAGTCCGTGGACTGATCGGCTCAGTGTAACTCAAAGTTTGCAAGGATTATTGCTGAGGCAGGTTGAGCTATAAAATCATTATAAATGAGTCTGAGCGGTTGGAAGACAGAAAATAGTACATTTCATTAGGCTGAAAGGGAAAGCGACTGCACGTATGGCTGGGCAAGAGGAGCTCAGCCAGTGCAAATCAGTCTGCCGTGGAGTGATATCCATGGGAGATCCAGCATGGAAATCACTGGAGGAGCTGCGCCGCATTTACACCAGTGTCCAGCAAGATCAGAGACAAGACTCTTTGCCTCCTGGACCATTTCCCACCAGGGTGATGGTGGGGCTGATGCTGCAGAGAATTCCATAAGGAGAGCCACCAAGGTGACTTTGCAGGGATATCTCCCTCTACTCTTACAGTTTCACCCAGACAAGCTGCAGCAGCAAAGGTCTGCTTTTATCCTGGCCATTGGTTGTGCCAATGGCTCTTCCCAGTTGACCCAGCTATGAATGAACTCAGGGATGTATGGCTGGTTTTGACAGCAACCGCATGAACCCCCAGTCTTGTCCTGCAGCAACAACCGTTTTATCCAAATAGGCACCAAAGTGCAAGGGGGCCTTTAGCTTTGGGAAGAAAATTCCTTGAGTACTGGGAAAGAAGCAGATATTCTTCTGCTGGAAGGAGGAGATGGACCTCAACCATCCTCCCAGGCACAGCTCTGACTGTCAGGGCTCTACCTCTTGTTAAAATGGTCTCCAAGCTGCAGGGCAGAGCTGTATCCCCAGTGCCCTGGAAGGCTGCTTTTGCAGCCAAGCAGCACCAAAGTCCATGCCTGCAAGCAGGTAGGAAGATCTTGCTGCTCCAGAAACGGAACAAGTGTTTCGTGGCAGGATGAGCAGCCAAACAGTTGGGGGAAAGAGGCAGGGAAAGGAGAAGGAGGGAAAAGAATGAAAGCAGCACTGACTTCCCAACCTAATGAAAGGCTCGGCAGGCTGAGGACACGACATACGATCGGGAGGGTGAGAAGCGGTGTTCTTAGGTCACACCTGTCCCATGGCTCTGAGTGACGGGGCGTTAAATCGGCACAGTCGGCTTCCAAGTAAGATTTGACACTTCCCCTGGTGACATGTGCAGGACTGCCATCCAAATGCCATGGGGTAAGAAGAGGGGGTGGGATGGCAGGGTTTTGGGTTTTTTTTCAGGAGCCCCTCAGTCAGGGGTGGAAAGGTTCGTCTGCTGCCCGTGCTTTTTGGGGTGCAGCACGCTCCCCTCTTCAGGCACCTTATGAAGATGGTGCAGATCTATTTCTACCCCTCTGCTTACACCAGTCCTGTCTTGATACTTCAAGAGGAGAAGCAGACGGCACGGCACGCCTGCTCTTCCCATTCGATATCTGAGTCACTGCCAGCAGGCCTAAGGCAGCTTCTGGGCTAGCAGGGAAGGTGGAGGCTGTCCCCTCCTCTCTGTCCCATCTTCCCACATCCAGCTCAGGATATTTACAGCCAAGATATTCAAGAGCTGTGCTGTGGGCTGGGAAACTGGCTTTTCACAGCCGAGCATCTCTGAGCATCACAGCCCATCTGCAGCATCAGCAGGACCGCGCTCGCCCCAGCAGCCTCTCCCCCTGCCCAGAGCTGTGGGGATGATGAAGGGGCTGCAAAAAGCAGAAACTCCACCATCAGCCTCACCATCCGCCCTGTGGGCAGGGTGATGGGGACAAATAGGTGCTTGTCCATGGGTCGATAGGCCCTGTCACGTGTGAGAGGCAGAGGGGCTGTCTTCTCCTTCTGCCTTCTCTGTGCTGCCCAGGGAAGGCAGAGATGGTCCCAAGGGTTGTCCTGCTAGGGAGGAAGGGAGAGGGGTCGTGGATTTCTCTCCACAAAGAAGCAGCATCTGTTTCTGCTGAGCATCGGCGCCGCCAACCTCCCTTCTGCGAAGGAATCCCAGTTTTTCCCCAGCCCTCCAGTTCTCGAACACCACTCCCGTGTTGTCTACTCTGAAGGTCATCCAATGAGGCTGCCAGGCCAAACCTCTGTCCTGGTGTAACTTCCCTGCGATCCAGAAACACAAGAAGTTGAAGGGTTGGGTTTGGTTTTTTTTTTTCTTTGCCGGTGTTTAACTTTTTCTCTGAAGCAAGAGGAGTTCAGTTAATTCACGAGCTTGTATCAGCTCAGGCTTCAATGCCAGCATGCATCTGCACGTCTAGGCAGAGCTTCTCCAAACTGAAAGCTGCGAGCTTACAAAAACCTGTGTACTAAGAGCATATTCTAATTCTGTATGTACATTAGACACCGCTCCAAATTATTAGCTGTCAGTTGTGCTTTCCAGTTAGTGAGCAAGGGAGGCTCGGCTTAGCACATTCACACTTCCCATCGGAACGGAGTATGCTCTTTTAATGGGCTCCCTGGCCTCTACTAAGTGTGTATTTGTTGTTGCTAACCAGATTAAACAAATCTCAGCATCTTGTTGCTGCTTTCTTGTATAAATCAGGAGGGGCGAGGCGAGCTTTGCCTGATGCCCTAGACAGAAGGGCACGGCAGTAAAATGAGTGTGAAAGGAGGGGTGTCCCTAAAGAATTTGGTGTGTTGTGAAGGCACAGTTTAGCGTCCCCCGCTTCATGGTAGCAAGCGGTGGGGATCCACGCAGAGCTCTCCCGCAGCCCCCCCAGCTCCCGCTGCCGCAGGTCCCGCTCCTGCGGGACCGCTGAGTTTCTGCTGCTCCAGTATCAGGCATCGATCATAAAAAAGGCGATGTACAGACAGCCTGCACGCATTCATCACTACTTTTTCATTATCTTTAATTAAATTCCGATATTACGCCACAGTATTTCAGCCACTTTCATTACTTTCTTTATAGACGGCGGCAGGAAAAAGCAATTACTGTACATCACTGCCTTGCCAAAATAAATTTTCAAATCAACGCTTGGTTTTGCCTTTTTAGGCTGCAAAGTATGCAAGGAACCTCCTTCCCTGGCAAATATCCCGAGGACCCAGATCCTGATCCTGCTTGAAAGTGGTGGCAAAGCTCCAGCCCGCTTGATGGGTGCCAGTTAAATGACTGCAAGTTGGCAGCGACGAGAGGGATGAGGATGGGGAGAGGAGGGCGGCAGGTGGCTGGGAAAGACGCTTCTTTCTCATAAATCATAGAATCACTTTGGTTGGAAAAGACCTTTAAGATCATCGAGTCCAACCTTTAACCTAACCCTGCCATCCCACCACTAAACCCTGTCCCTAAAAGTGTCAAACATCAGTGTAGCTTGGCGGGAGTGAGGTGAGAGGTGCTCAACCCCCCTGCTTGCTCCTGGGCAGGGTCCCTCCAGAGTGATGGGGTGGCGACACTGGTCGGCCCCAGGTGCTGAGGCTGCTTTTGCTCTTCGCTTTCTCCATTTCTCCCCCCTTTCTCCTCTCCTGAGATGAGCAACAGCTCCCGCCCGGCGCCATTCCCTCTCTGCGAGGGCGCCTGACCTCCCCAACATGGCGGAAACAGCGACGCTGCCTTCGCAAGATGGCGTTTTCCCTCGACCATCCCAATATGGCGCTCACGCCCCGCCTCCCCATCAACATGGCGCCGGCCATGCCGACGGCGGGAGCGCAAGAGCCCCGCATTTGCCCTTCCCAAGATGGCCGCCGGAGGGAGGCAGCGGGCCCCTCCCAAGATGGCGCCCGGGCTTCCCTGCGCGCAGACCGTTTCCGGTGGGGCCTGTTGTCAGCGCCGCGGCCATGGCGGAGCTGACAGACGCGGAGCTCCGGAAGGAGCTGTTGGCGCTCGGCTA
>NW_009259598.1:1176381-1192972 GCF_000687185.1 Egretta garzetta
TCCTGGGGGGACTCGCGGGGGTCCCCCCCGGGCCGGGGCGGAGGGCTCGGCTCCAGGGCTGAGGTGGGCCTGTCCCGGGACAGCTTTGGGGGGCTGAGCCCCTCGGCACAGTGGGGGACGTCTGTAGAGAGAGGTGGGGGGTCTGGGGCCGGGCTGGGGACATCCCTGGGTGGGCTTGGGGGGCTGAGCACCCCCTCCCAGTGGGACACGTCTATAGAGAGAAGTGGGGGCCTTGGGGCTGGACTGGGGACGTCCCTGGATGGGCTTGGGGGGCTGAGCACCCCCTCCCAGTGGGACGCATCTGCAGAGAAAAGTGGGGGGCCTGGGGCTTGGTCAAAGCCATACCTGGATAGGTCTGGGGGGCAGAGCTCCGCGTCCCAGTGGTACACGTCTGCGGAGAGAAGCAGGGGGCTCAGCACTGGGCTGGGGGCGTCCCTGGATGGGTTTCAGGGGCCAAGCTCCACGTCCCAATGGAGCACGTTTACAGAGAGAAGTGAGGAGCTCGGCGCTGGGTCAGAGCCATCCCTGGATAGATCTGGGGGGCTGAGCCCCACATCTCAATGGTACACATCTGCAGAGAGAAGCAGGGGGCTCAGCAGTGGGCTGGGGGCATCCCTGGATGGGTTTCGGGAGTCAAACCCCACATCCCAGTGGAGCACATCTGCAGAGAGAAGTGGGGGGCTTGGCATCAGGGCTGGCTCAGGGACATCCGTGGGTGGGGTTGGGGGGCTGAGCTCCGCGTCCTCCTGGGGTACCTCCACAGGCAGGAGTGGGGGGCTCAGCTCCAAACCCCTTTCCAGCAATGAGAGCGGGGGTCTGAAGCCCAGGAGTCGTTGGGGCACGTCAGGAGGAGGAATTGGGGGGCAGAGCTCCCGAGCTCAGTGGGAGACAGCAGGGGAAAGGAAGGGGCTCTTCTCTAACAGCTCATGGAGGCGGGAAAGCGAGGTGACACCCAGCACCCACTGGGGCAGCTCGGTGGGACCTGGGGCATTGAGTCACCAGTTTGGGAGAGGGAAGGAGGACTTGGCTTCCAGTGTTCGGAAGGAGGCAGACAGGGAGCTGAACCCCAGCAGCCGGCGAGGGGGCTTGATCTGGCGGTTCCCATGGAGGGCTACGAGCGATGCGGGGCTGGCCTCGGGGAGCCGGTGGGAAGCATCGGGAGCAGGGCAGGGAGTAACCGCCCGCACTCACTTGTTGCGGTCAGCCCCCAAGCAGCAGACGGAAGGAAAAGGCAAAGGCCTGGAATACTACCTCTCCCAGTTCCTTTGCCTCGCCAGCTTTGTTCTGCTGATGATTTTTCTGGGCATCCTCGTGGTGAAGATGATTGGGTCAGGCTGGCTTGACAGGAGAGAGGAGAACTGTACGTGCACTGGTTTAATCTGAGTTTTAAACTTTAGTCTTCACCTTTCTTTTCTGCTTTCCCTTTGTTACTTCCATCGCATTTATCGTTCTCATTGCCGTAACCTGACATCTTTGCTTCTGTCCCCATTTCTATCTCCACTTGCCCATGGGAAACCTTGTTAGTCATGGAGAGTAAGTCAAGTGTCTGCTTTTTTTCAAAAGAGTTTGGCCTTCGGTTCTTCAAAACCCTGGGGTTTATGGAGAGTGACGTTCCTGCTAGGCCAAGGACATATTTTATGATTGTCCCTTGTGTAACGTAACATCTGCGTAATTCCCCATTGTGTGTTTTGATGTGTTTTAATGTTGGCCTCATCAAAGCTTGGCCCTTCGTGGACTTTTATCCTGGCCATGTGGGAAGTACAGCAGTTGAATTGGTGCTTGGGCCCTTCAAGTGTGGCAGAGCTTCCATGAGCGATGAAAAGGGGCTTCCCTGTCGCCCAGTTTTTAAAGCAGAGTTCCTCAGCAGATGGAAATGTTGTCTTTTTGTGGCTTTGAACTGAAAGGTTTGGGGAGTGGTTGGGAAGGTGGTGAGTCCAGAAACTCGGCACGCTGTGCCTGTAGGTGTTTGTGCACTTCGCATGGGCTGGGAAAGCTGTTTCCTGCTTCCTCAAAGAATAAAACTCTGCAATGTCACAGAATTTCTGATGCGCCCTGTACAACTTTGTTAGGTGTTTTGATGGTATTTTGAAGCACGAAATCTTGCAGCACAGCTGCAAATTTTTTAAATCCTCAGGTAGTTAAGATTGCTAGAAAGTGCTGCATGGTGGACGGCGGCTGGTGTATATCCAGTTGTCGGGGCGGGAGGAAGCTGTTAAACCAGCGGCTGTAATCTGCAGGGCTAACAGCTCCAACTAAAATAAATCCTCTGCTTTTGCCTTGAGGAGGCTTGATTTAAATCCCTGTTACCACCGTGATATTTCAGGTGACCGTGGCGTGCAGCGAATGGCATTACTGGATTGTAAAAGATCAGTGCAAAGCAGCGGGCAGTGAAGGAGCATGAAACACCTACTTAAACAGGAGCTGTTAAAACATTCACAGCCCAGTTGTTACTTTCCAGCTGAACAGGGTTCATCATTTGCACCCCTTTTTATTTGTTTTGCTTTCAGGCTGCCTACCAAAGCAGCCCTTTGAATGCGCTATTTGCATAGCGAGGTACTGTGTAGAGGGAGATTAAGAATAGCAAAATCAGGCTTTAAAGTAGAACCTTCTTTTAAAAAGATAATTACTTTCTTGATCAAAGCTCTTGTTTTGCAGCCAGCTAACTCGCCCTCCCCTTCTCTCTCATAGTTAATCTCTTGCCTGTGGATTGTGAGAAAAGCACGGATGATGTAAGCATATATTTATTTATCTTCAAGTATTGTGGACAGGGGATTTTCACAGAAGAGTAATTATTCTAGGTAACTTCCACCGATATCAGTATCACTGTGAAATGACTAGTTCTGTCGTTTTACAGAAAAATTGTGACTTGATGAGTTGGAATTAATGAGCCGGATTAAATTAGGACTTTATATGAACTCGAAAGATAAAAATTTAAATTCCCAATTATGTGAATCAATTTCTTTAATGGTTGTAACAGAAGTGATATTGGTTTGCAATAAAGCTGTGTTCAGCCTTAACAATGCAAGATTTAATCCCACTAATTCCTTGAACTCCGTCATAAAGTGTGTGTACAGCCCGGTTTCTTTTGTCAGAATTATTATTAGGAGAGAGGAAGATTTTGGATTGGATTCAGAGTTACGGTTAGTCTCCTGTTCTGGAGGGGAAAAAAAAAATCCATCCATGGGTGGTCAGATGGGGTGTCTAGTGGGGCTGCCTGGGCTGGGGGAGCTGGTGGCACTTTCAGAGGATGCGCTGGCTGGCTTGTGGCTCAGAAACTGTAGCTCTTTGCTGCAGGTGTGCTTAATTTGAAGTAGTGGTGCATGACTGAGCCAAACCCCGCTGCTGGTATTTTGGTTTGGTATTTTTAGCGAGTCTGACCACTCTCCTGTTGCTGCCAGTCTGTTCATGTTTGTTACCTGTTTCTGACTTGCAGTTCTGTCAAGCTAAACAGAAGGACATAATAATGAAGGTGCTGCACGAGTTGTATAACTACTTGTCCATACAAGCTGGTAAGTTCCAACCGTCATTATAAACCACTTAAGAGCATTCAGCAAACCGCCTCTCCCAGCTGTCTGGACATTTTTAACCTCAGTTGGAAGAGAGGGGTTTATGGAACAGTCAGTTCCACTTGAAGAGCTCTGAAAAAATCAGGTAATAGAAAAACAGAAAAAAAGATGTGTTTATTTTTATTCTGAATAGTGCTTAGCTAATGCACTCCTATCACTGTGCTCTTGTGGAGTGGTCCTTATTTGCACTTGATATATTGGGAATTTGAGGTAGAAATATTCTGTTTTCTGGTTCTTTTCTACCAGCATCTTGAAATTGTCTTCAAGACACTCAGAGCCAGTAAGTTTAAGCTGGTGTGTTCTCACAAATAAAGTTAAAGCAACTTAAGAAATTGCCAGCTCTCTGCTGAAATGTGGCAGCTGATTATGTGAGTGCCTCTATTTTTTCTCAGTGCAGAGTAAGACAGGCTGAAGAGTTAACTGAGTGCAGTAGTTCAGCTAGTCTCTACTACCTATGAGAAAACCTGGTCCATAACTAGTAGTTTGTGATAGCGAAGGCTGCTTGAAAGTCAGTGGATGAGTAGAAACTTGTTCAGCAAGATGTAGAACAGTGTTAATCAGTAAAAGTGCTTAAGTTCCATTTTCAAGTGCTTAAGTTCCATTTTCTAGATTTCAGACCTCAACAAGGCTGAAGCCTTCAGATACTTGAGCTTCACAGAATTTCTAAATCTTTTCAAATCAGGCTTCGGCACCTGCAGAATTTCCACCAATTTTACAGTCTCCCAGCACATTGTTTAGTCAACTTTGTGAAGCAAGATTTAGAAGTTTAGTTCCTCGCCAGCATTTCTCTGCCTAGGTAACAGGTAGAGCTGTGATTTAGGCTCCTTCGAAGCATTTTGAATGCTGATCATTAACTCCACCGCCGCAGTCTTTGATACCTGATAGAAGGAGCCCCTATGCAGGGCTTATGTACTCTGCAAGGGGGAGAAAGAGTATTTTCTTCCCCTCATTCTGTGTTGAGTAGCTCACACACTGAAGCACGAGGTTTGATTGCCCTTACCCAACCTATATGCAGTGCTTGAGCATTTTATTAGTAGTCATAATCTTATCAGCCTACAGTATAAATCTTACCTTGTAATCATTTTGCCCAGAGCTATAGTCGATTTTAAAGGATAGCACTTCCAGACAGTTCAGTGTATTTCTGAACTGTTCAAGGGCTTTTTTTTTTTTTTTAAACATTATTTCTATTTAACTTTTTTTACCAGGTAATTTTGAATGTGGAAACCCTGAGAATCTAAAAAGCAAATGCATTTGGGTTAGTGAAGCAAAGGATCACGTGCTGGTGAGTAGGCTGTGAACAGCTATTGTTATAACATAGTGCTTAGTCTCTTGTAAGGCAATAAATAATAGATACTAAAGCAATTCACCATCTGTTTTACTTCCTCCTCCTGTTTTGATTCTTTCCCATATCTCTTGCTTCCCCTTTGGCCAGTCCTGTTCTCAGCAGTTCTTTTGAAAGTAATCTTCTCCTACATCTCTGATTCAGCCCCTGTAAATCTAACTTAATGGTTTGTTGTTTCACCATAGTCATCAGTCTTCTGAAACCAGAAATTTCCCTGGATTGAGGGCTGGGCAGAAGAAGGATTTTTCTATACCCCAAAGTGTCAGAAGACAGACTGCTTTGATCTAGCATTCCATTTCTTTCATGGTAAACTGTCAGTAAGATTATGTTGTATTTAGTGGTTAGTCTTAACAGTCCAGGATAGTGTTATTTTACAGAGTGCTTCATGCATCATCTACCATAGTCAGAAGACTTTAGTCCAGACAGACCTTCAGATTTAGTTCTCCTTCCTCCAGTTTGCAGAATTATGATTAGAATTAACCTGGGGACAGACTGTACAGAATGAATTCTCCCACTACTGTAACGAAATAATGTTACTCAGTATTTTAAATGAATGGAGAACTAATCTTCTTATGAATTCTTTCGGACAGAATATAACCGGTAGTTCCCCACAGAAGTTTGAAGCTGCCTTGCACTGGATACTAAACAGTAACAAGGATTTGGGAATATGGTAAGTGGAAGCCCACTGTGTCCAAATTGTGTTTCTTGGTGTTGGCTGATATATAATTTGACATCCTCTGTGGCGGGCCCTAAAAGCTCCCATACCTTGTTAGATTTCAGGAGATAATCTGGGATTGGCTTTGTCAGTGCTTGCTAGGCAAGCTTCCAAATGAAAAGTACATCCCTGCAGCAAAAATTGGCAACTGAGCTCATTCCTTGGGAGTCTGTTTCCCAGCCTTTGCACTGGGGGACATTGCGTTCACGAACGTGTTGTCTTGCCGATGAGGCACAAATCTGAGGTCAGGGCTGCTTGTGGCTGTCCTGTTATGTTGTGCTTCCTGGAAGGTTTAGAAGTGGTGGTTCTGGTGTCCTGTCCATGGTCCTGTGACTACTGTACTCTTGTTAAACTTGCCCATATACTCACTTTTCCCAAGATACCTTTTATTCAGTATGATTACTGTAGGCAGAGCTTCAATATTGTGTGGAGCTGCATCCTTTGACCAAAAGGTTTATTGGGCAGCAAAGCACTCTCAGTGGGTAACATCACCCACGCTTTGGGATCCTTTGGAGCAAGTCCCGATGAGGACGAGAGGAAAGTGGATTGTTGAGTGGTATCTTTTCTTCAGTATCTGTTGTCTTTTTGGCAGAACATACAATACACGTTAAAATGAATGGTCTGACCGACTACGTAGGGTGTCGGTCAGTCATCGGTGGGGCTTTTTTCTCTTGGGTTTTTCAGCTAGCTGTCTGTCTAGTCCATGAGAAATAGCAGAAATACTGGGTTGGGTTTTTTTTTCAGGTAAAAAAAAATACATCATTCAGACCATAACCTAATGAAAGCCTGTTATCCAGAGTCTGCAGACATCATTATCTTCCACCGGGAAGTGTGGGCTGCCTCCAGTCTGTGTTAACTCTGAAGTCTAACATTTGTTTGCATTTTAACATTGCTAAATGTATCTCTGATTAAATGAATTGTAACAGTAGTAACGCTGGAGTTGGTGGGCATAGCTCGTATGAATTCCCACTGCTCGATTTTCTCTAAAAAATTTCTGCAGCTGCTGCTGTGATCTAAGGATCAGACAGTGTCTACTGCTTTGATTATTGGTGTGTGGCAAATTCCCAGGACAGGACATAGTTTCCTTAGTGGCAGGTTTGGATTTGTAGGTGGGCTGGGATCCAGAGTTTTCAAATTCATGTTTTTATACAGGAGCACTGCTCATGTCAGGAGCTGTGTGATACAATATACTCCCATTTTTTTTATTTTCATAATTAGCAACTTTGCCGGCTGTTCACTGAATGGATCCACTTTCACTAAGTCTGCAAAGAAGGACGAGTGTTCAGCATGCTTAAAAACCTGCGGGTGGCATTTTTAGCAAACGCTACGTGAGATTATTTTTCTAGGTGCTAGTCTGAGAGGCAGAACTGAAAATGAGCTCTGCGCTGGGTGATTCTGCTGCATATTTTAAATATTTTCATGGAATTTGGATTGTAAATAAGACAAGGGGGTGGGAAACAACTGTGTGTCTCCAGCTACTGTGGAATCCAGTAACCAAATACAAGCTGTCAGCAGTTTTTGAGCTGTGCACTAGTAAATTGAAAAAATGTCTTTGTCTAATAGGTTATTCATTGCAAACCTAGAATGAATTAGTAGCTTAAAAAACCAAAATCCCCTTTAGTCCAATTCCTCTGAATCTGATGGCTCTCACTTGGATGACTTGATGCCTGTTGGCTAAGAGTTTCTAATAAGGAAACCGCATCAGTGTAGATCTGTATATAAAGAAGTGAGTTAAAAGCGTATCGGGTAGCACAGCAGGTGTGTAGAAGTGATTTTGCAGGAGGATGTGTTATCGATTTTGCCATGAATGCTTTCCGAGGGTGTGTCTGTTCCTCGCTGCAGATACAGTTGATGCATTGTCACTTTTCTAGCTAAACTGTTTATGCTCATCTGTACTGAGGAAAACAGCACAACCTCCACGGACATTCGCAGTCTCCCTCAACTGCTCTCTCTGCAATTGCTGATGAGTGACTCAGTAAACATTTCCATTTCTCTGTGCTGGGAGGTGGGAATCCAATTTAAAGTTTAATCTTCTGCACGCTGAGAGGTGCTGTCAAAGAGTCTGCAGAGGGAGACTTCAGTTTAGCAGCGGGAGTTCCAGCCCTGCTGCCTTTTCTAAAGCCATATCCATTCCTTGCTAAGCAGCCAGTCCCAAAATGTTCTGGAAAGACGAGCTGCAAGGATGTTGTTGTATTTTCTATGTGGTGTACAGAACAGAGTTACTGCATCTGCAGTCTGTTTGTTCTCCCTGTCTTGATTAAAGACTGCAGTTGGAGTGTCTGCTCCCTTCTGTGAAGATTTTCTGCCTCTTCCCATCAGGTTGAAAGGCAGAGACCTTTCGGAACCAGTTACCAAAGTGGAAGAAGTGTTCTGTCTCGAATCGGCCCATCCTCAGATGGGGCTCGGCTGCCGTTTCCGTCGGGCAGTGGTCACTGCCATTATGAACCTTTTCCTGTTTTTCTGGAGTAAGTTGTTGGTGTTAGTAATCAGCTTCTCCCCTTGCTAGCCGTAGGGATGAACCCATGCACGCACACACCTTCTCCTAGGCGTATGAAATTACTAACAGAGGTGAAATAAATCTGCTGATGAGTTAATTTCTAATTAACCTTTGTTCTGGCAGCAGAGGGAGACCTGTAGACCTGCTCTTGTGCTGTGAGTGCTTAACACTTACTTTAAATCAGCAAGCTGATTAGCTATCTGGGTATTGCTCAAGTACTCATCGCTATGGTCTGCAAAATAAGTATGTTAACCTACCTAAAAGATTCATTTTTTCCTCTCTTGTACTAAGCTGCAAAGTCTTCTAGCCTCTTTAATGATGACTTGTAGCATTTCAGTGTTAGAGGTTTTATTGGAATAGTCTGTCATGCCCCAGCTGAGACAGAGGTCTTACTGAGCAAAGTGATAACGAGAGATGAGTGTTGACTAGAAGAGTTTATAATCTAGCCAGACAAGGTGGGGGTGAAAGGGGATAGTTATGTTTATTGTAGAGACTGAGATACTGAAGTTAGCTCATGTCATAGCGGGGGCATTTGTCAGTGCTAAACCTTCAATATAGATCTCCTGAATTTCGGGCTGGTGCTGGAGCCCCAGGCTTTATTTCCTTATCAAGCAGCTATCTTCGGAGCAGTGGAGCTTGACAGTCTTCCTAAGTGATTATTGTGGGGGAGGCCTCTAGCAAAGAGATAGCTCGGGGACTTGGAGAATTGAAGCCCTGTGATTGTGCTGAGGTTTCTGGTGTGGGGGGAAAAAAAACCTCTGTGACGAGGCCTTCCAACCACCTCTTCCCACATGCAGGCGTGCTCTTCTGCTGCAGGTGTTGTCAGTACCAGGGTCTTTGTGGGGCGCAGCTGCACTGGCGAATAAAATGAATTGCTTGGATTCAGTTCCAAGCAGCCCTGGGTAGCAGGGAGTAAAAGCTGCCTCTGGGGAGAGGCAGTGTCAGAAATAAACTGCTAGCATCCAGCAAGTACACATCTGTCAGTTATTGAATTCCGTTTGTTTTTATTCTTCTAGGTCTGATAACTCTTTGGGGGATCCTGATCTTCCTTAGGTATCGCTGGCGGAAGATGGAGGAAGAGGAACAAGCCATGTATGATATGGTGAAGAAGATCATAGGTAGAATCCAGTAGCTGTGTAAATGCAAGTAGCCCTGTTCTTCTCTCTGCAATGTTGAGGTCTCTCACTGTTTTGTCCTCCTGCCCTCCAGCTGTTGTCCAGGACCACTACAAGGAATGGGAACGGAATTTGGAACGTTACCCCTACGTTGGCATTTTCCACGTTCGGGACAGCCTCATCCCTCCTCAGAGCAGGTGAGCTGAATTTTATTCATTAAGGAGGGCTGTCAGTGTGATGGTATTCAGCTCAGCTAAAAACCACAGTTACGGGGCAGCAGACCATGAGCAGACAATTGATGGGAAGCTGGACTGCAAGAAGAGTCTGTCTGGCCTTTCGGTTTATAAAGGATTTTGACATAATTCAGGCTATGTCTTAACCTGCTGCAGATTAATGTGACAGTCCCAGGGCTGATATTTTGTGCAGTCACACAGGTGTATTGTCATTGTTCTATCAAACACTAATTGGATTTTGTTTTGCTTGGGCATGGAGCATCTGATTTTCTCTCCTTCATCTAACGTGTGTAGGATGCGATCCTCTTTCTCAGCCGTCATCCCTTATTCTCCAGACAGGTGCCGTGCTTTTCAGGACAAACCTCCCCACGAGTCGAATAGGGTATTGGGCTCTTCTGAAGTGCTTGTGTACGTTGCTGCCTGGAAAGTTACCAGTTTGAGCTGGGCAGCTTCGGAAGGGAGATCCAGTGAAATGGCTGGTCTTGGGGCTTTTTAAAAAAGGAATTGTGGTCGAGACTCCAGGGGTGGTGGGGCCAGAGGGCTGCAGCCTGGGTCTCGGTGGGTTATGTGCCGCTTGCTTCATCTCTTGCAGGAAAACGTTTCTTGTGTTCTGATTAAATGAGCTACTTTTGTTCTCCTAACGGCACAGAACGCTACCTGTGCTGCAGACTTTTAAACATTCTCACCCTTTATCAGTCATGATACCACTACTAGGAAGAGGAGTTATTTCAGCTGTTTGGAACCAATCTCTCTGTGTGTGGTACCCAAAATTACTAGACACTGATTCAAAACTGGGGTGAACTTCAGTTTGTCTTCCCTGGTCTGAGCTCTCTCTGCATGCCGGAAGAGTGAGGGCAATTTGCTAATTGAGTCCCTTTGTGATATGAATTGACCTTGAAATCCAGGGCAATCATCAATTACCAGTACTGACAGAGGGTCTCATCTTCTGCCCCCAGGCAGGACCTGTGTTTTAATGTCCTGAAATCGCTTCTAAGCCAGAATTCTGGTTTAATCTCCTTTACGGTCTGTGCAGGAAACAGGAGGCAGCTAGCAGTAGCTTGATCAGCAGCCACAATTGCTGCAAGCAGGAAAGCACAATGACGATAGGATTCTAATTTATTTTCTTTTTGTTGCTGTTCCTTGCAGAAAAAAAATGAAGCGGGTCTGGGAGAGAGCTGTGGACTTTCTGGCTTCAAATGAGTCACGGATTCAGACAGAGTCGCACAGAATAGCAGGAGAAGATATGCTTGTGTGGAGATGGACTCAGCCTTCTTACGTCTCGGATTCAGAGGAGAAGTTTAGCAACTGTTGATATGGACCTCTGCAAGGGGACAGTCCCTTCCCTGGTGGTGGGAAAGAACAGGTCAACAGTCCTAATCTCCTAGGGTTGGGGATTGCACGTATCTGTTTGCTCTTCTTTCTGAAAATCTTCACAAACAAAAATTCAGGGCAATAACGTTGGCTTGGAAAGAAGATGGGTTTGAGCTGGTGGGAAGCTAGAATCGCACCAAAGTTTGCCTTCCAGCAGATACCTGGCTTCTGTAGGCAAGCAAAGCTGGAACAACTTTTTTAAAAGAAAAAAAAAAAAAAAGCATACCTAATATTGAGGGACTTAGGGTCTCTCTGACAAAGGTTAAGTGCTTCAAATTTGACCTCAATTCTGCAAAGGCCAACTGGTGGTAATGTCCATCAGGGAATGTGTTTAAAGAAGATTTAACATTTCCCATGGAAACATTGGGGTGGCAGTGAAGATGCATTTTGTTACAATTTGTTTTTATCAGTACAAAGACAGTGATGAAAGCACTTGCTGCTTCCTAATGAGGAAAACTTTTGTGTCGGCTTCACCCATTAAAAATGGGGGAGAGGGGAGAAAAGTCAGGTGAAGGTGATCGTAGAGGGAGGGCAGTCTGACGTGCCTTGGTGGTTTGGGCTGGGTTGGGTGGGATGGCAGGGTGGCTGTGACCCTGTTACACTTTTTAAGTCTGCAGTCTGTGTGCTTTATGATTTCTGGGGGGTGTGAGGGGGGTGGGGAATTTGGGTAGAAAATAAAGGATATAGGAAGCTTCCAAAAGCTCTTTCTTGTGGTTACAGCCAAAGGGACTGCTTCATGGGCTATTAAAGAGCAGCTTTGGAAAGGCTTTTAGGGCTGAATGTATATGTTTATCCTGGGCAGCTGCAATGTGTGTGCTGTGTGTCAGAGCAGAGATACACCATGCATGGAGTGTCAGTACAGGGATTGCCAAGTCGATGTTCCGGCAGCCTCACAGGAGGTACAAGGAGCAGCGATGAATCCTCTGTTCGTGCTGCAGGCATCGGATTTTGTATCTATAATCATTTGGTTACTTAAGTTTCTTTTTATGTCCAGCAAACGAGTGTTTGTTTCAAAGAAAATAGCACCAGTGTGTGGCAGTTTAGGCTAGGCAGAGATACTGCTAATCTGCTCTTCCTAATATTGTGAAACAGCTGTCCAGCTCACCACTCAGACAGCAGGGACCAAACTCATTGCTGGCATAAGCTAGTAAAACCCGCAGAGAGAAGCCGGCGTTGATCTGAACCCATGTAACCAGTGGATGTTGTTCTCCGTAGCGTCGCGAGTGCAGCGTGATGCTTGCCTTCATCTGACACTGGAGGCACGGGGAGCTTCCTCTCCAGGCTCTGGGTTGGCTTAGGACGGCTGCCGAAGCCCTGCTCCCTGCTTTGCAGGCTGCTGATGCCACGTACAAGGTGGGTTCCTTGTGCCGGTCCCTGCTCGCCTCCCGGTATGAAGTCTGCGCTTCTCTGCCCCACTGGTGGCTTTGGTGAGGTTTTGCACCTACGCACCCCGCAGGCTGCTGCGGGAGGACTGCAGAGACTCCTTACGTGCCTCCTGCTCGTGGTCATCGACTAAAATGAGTGGAGAGAGTGGATTTCTCTAGGAACAAAACACAGGGAGGTCTTTCCCATTAAATGGGAAATATCCTGGGTGGAATTGACTCTTGCCCCGTATTTTCTTTTTGGTTGCAAAGGTCGGGTGTTTGAACAGACGAGGAGACTCAACAGCTGTCTTCAAGACAATGACCAGCTTCCTCTGTTAATAAAATAGGGGATAAAGTGAAGGCAGCCTCGATTTTTCTAAAATGTTGTAACCAGATCATCACTGGTGCCATAGAAGTTTTAGCGAACACCGGTGCCTACATTCTTAAGCCTTTTTAAAATACTTGTGGGGTTTGGGTTAGCGTTTTTTAACCGTCCAAATCCAGCAGTGAAGAGTCAGGCATTGCAGTCATCTTTTTGTATTAGACTTGTTTTTGTAGAATAAATTTCACTGGCTTGGTGCTGTTTATTACATGTTCAATTTAGCTCTGTAAACCAATATATAAAATAAATTTATTACAAATAATTTGTTACCTTTATTCTTTTATTGAGGGAGTCACAGGTTGTTCCAAGTGCTTTCGCTCAGGCAGATCAAATAGATCCTGCTCCGGGGAGTTGATGGTTTCTAAGAATAAGACTGAAGATGGCACGGGGATTGCATGACAGCCTAACGAGACAGCGCGGACCCTTGTGACGCTCGGTGATCTCGGCGTGATAGCCAGCAGCCTTGAGTGTTTGGTTGCAAATTAAATCTGTGTTTTGGGAATAGTTGGCATTAAGCAGAGGTGTGTATGAAAAGCAGTTAGCTTGTTTAGCTGCATTTTGAAGAGATTGACAGCTTGGAGGGTTGTGAAACTGTAAATAGTAGTTTAACAGGTTGATCGGTATCCCTGTGGCCCGTCGTAAAACAGTTATTTAAAGCAGGGAATGGGATGGTGCAATAAGTCCTTGGTAACTGAGTGAGGGTGCCTCAAGCTTCCTGTGTTTTGCATTTGTCCTCTGAAAGGCAGATCCCTCACACGTTGGGTGTCTGAAGTCAGCAGCCGCTGCAGAAAATCTTGGCTGGTCCAAGCTGCTGGTCCTGTGTGTTGTGGCATCCTCAGGCTGTGGTTCGCTCACCTGGTTTCTGGGATGGGATGGGAAGTGCCAGTTGATGGTGCGGGAAGACTGGGAAGTAATAAGGGTGTTGGATAGAGCGCTGGGGTGGGATGGGTGTCCTTTCCTGTCCTTGGTCCCAGGCTGTTGCTTGCCACTGGACACATCGCTTCCCTCCTTGTGTCCCAAGGGTTAATACACTTTAAGCAAGGCTATTACAAAAGCACTGTAAAAGGGGGGATATTTACATCAAGGAAGAAGGCAGAAAGTCAAGTCTTCGACTATTTACCAGCTCCCCAGGGTTTCCAAGGTTGCCTGGTGAGCAGAAGACGCGGTCAAGGAAGAAGGCAGAAAGTCAAGTCTTTGACTATTTACCAGCTCCCCAAGGTTTCCAAGGTTGCCTGGTGAGCAGAAGACGCGTGAGCCCGTCTCGATGGCGAGACCAAGTTGTCTTCAGGGTCTGTTTCCATGAGCATTTTCAGTTCCTCTCTCACCTGCGTGTCAGTGACTCAGAGCACGTGCTACCGCGAGCTGCGACTTCTTTGGAGCCTACTCCTGAAACGGCACGAGTGGTCCGTGAATCATCGTTGTGTAACTTCTGTGGACATGGTTGACTCACTCGTGGTTGGTAAGAGAAACGTTTAATTAATCTCATAACGTAGGTCTGGATGACAAAGGGGGAGATCTCCACCGGCACGGAGGGAGGTTGGCTCCATGGCTGCAGTGGAAGGTGGTGGGGAGCTGGCTACCTCCTCTCTGGCGCTGAGTTGTTGCTAAGGTATGGGAACAAAAGAGAGGCAAGGCTAAATCTCTCCTCTGAACCCGCATTCCTGTTCAGATGCTTTTACCCAGTCTGGGTTGCTAAGTTACAACTGAAATATATTCAAGGTTAAGAAATAGTCTTCAGTTTGGCATAATTACGTGTGCCAGAGGATGTTTGCTTTCAGCCAGGCTGCCATGATGTTTTCTGCGATAGTCTTCCCCCTGCATCCCTTCTTTCATGTGCTATCTTGAGAAGGGACTCGTTTGGTGCCACGCTCGCTGCCAAGCTCCCACTTGCTCTCTACAAACTATTGATCACTTCTGTGGTACCAGCAGTTCCCCCAGAGCCCCAGGTCCATTCAAAGAAGAGGGAATGGCTGGGTTCATCCCCCTGCCCTGCTCTCCTTACAACTTGCCTTCGCTCAACCAGAGTTGCCAACAGCCCCCTCCCACTCCTGCCAAGTATTAAGTTTCTATAAATAAATTCTCCAATGGTGGGCTGATAAAGCTATCGCATCCCCTTACTGTCAGGAAGGAAAATATGTACCAACAAGGAATCTAAAATAAAATTTGCCCTTTATCTTTTCATTTCCTGCTTCCATTTAAAGCTTTTCACATTAAATGTTTTGTCTCCTGCTGACATGACAGCTGATGCTGTGCCTTATTTATGGGGCGCGGAGTCAGGGCGCTGTGCCAGTTCTCCTGGAAAGATCAACGTGAATCGGAGAAGAAAAAGCCCGGCCAGTGAGTCCTGCCCAAAGGCACTTCCTCCGGCACGGCCCCTGTCCGAAGCAATCACTGCCCTTCATTCAGCCTTTAAAGAACGGCCTCTAGGTAGGTGTTGCAAAAGGTTTTTTGTGCACGTTAATGAACGGATCCTCACGACGGCAGAGCTCGAGGTCTCAGTCCTGTCCCCACCTCCCTACCCTCAACTGCAGAGCTCGAGGTCTCAGTCCTGTCCCCACCTCCCTACCCTCGACGGCAGAGCGCAAGGTCTCAGTTCGGCCCTGTCCACCCCCCCCTCCCCTCGACGGCAGAGCGCGAGGTCTCAGTCCTGTCCCCACCTCCCTACCCTCGGAGGTCACCAGCAGCTGTAGCGTAGACTCCAACACGGGGACCAAAGCTCTGAATTAACCCCAAAGGAGCCCAGTATTTTTGTAGGGACGCTTCTGTAAGGCTGGTGGGGTCTGAGGCAAAGCCCACAGGTGTCTGAATTGGCTCTCCAAGACGAGGAGACCCCCATGGGTTGTGGAAACCTTGCTTGACTTTGAGCTCGTCTTGCCCAGGGACAGAGTGTGCCCCCTGTGCTCCCCCATCCCCAGTTCCTGGCAGAGCAGGGGCTCCCCGGGGACGTGATCTCGGGTGGCAGGAGGACACCGGAGCCTCTGCTGATCTCCCCTCTGACGGAGGAGACCGCCTGCCATGTGTTGCTTCGCAGTGACCGGCTGTAGGGCCGGGCTCAGTGTTTACACCACTGCTCCAAAACAGCTCCTGGCGTCCAAACAACAACAGCAGAGAAAAGCACGGCTGGGCTGGTGAGGAGCTGCTGGCCAGGGACTGGCAGCAGGGCTGGGCTCGCAGGGTGCAGCTGAGCCGCTTCCATGTTAAACAGCTCAGAAATGGGCCCCAGGGCGGTCCCCGTGCTCCTTCTGGGAGAGCAGCTTCTGCTTTAGTCCCAGCCTGGGTCCCAAAGGTGCCACCAGCAGCAAGGACACCTCGACATGGGTTACGTGTGTTTGCCAGCTGGCGGTGAGGCTCCAGCACCCGCCAGCAGCACGGAGGGCATTTCCATCCCGGGGCTGGCTCGGGGTGAGGGAGGGCCCAAGCCTGGCTGCCTGGCCCAGGGGGGACTGTCCTGGCGTCACTGTGGCACCAGCAAATACGTGAGGATGGTCCAAGGTCTTTTGGGCAAGGCAAAGGGAAAAACCTGGACTGTTGGTGCCTGTGCAGGAGGGGGAAGGACAGCACAACAGCGTTGGTGTCAGCTCCCTGTGCGTCCTCCGCAGATTTTGTTGGTCTTTAGCTGCTTTTTCTTTAATATCCAAGGCAAACCTCAGTCACACGGTTTCACTCCAGCTCTCCCGCCGATATAAATTTAGTCCTTTAATGAGAGAAGTGCCCTGCACGGGCATGTCAGGATGAGGCTCAGTGGTGCTGAGGTTACCCAGGAGCCCTGGCTCACTCGAGGCACCGAGTGCCCACCCTGCCTCCAGTCCGTGCCGGGCTCGGAGAGGTTTGGAGTCAGGACTGAGGCTGCAGCTTGCAGGCTAGCCAAGGGTAATATCATCTTTGTGCCCGTAATTAGTTCCTAATTAGCATAGTTTTAATATGAGACGGAGTTGCTCTCCCCTTAGAGTGCTCTGCTTTTTAGAAGAGGCTGAGTAATTGCCTCTGCGGCTCTGCGGCCGTTCGG
>NW_009259598.1:1193326-1198035 GCF_000687185.1 Egretta garzetta
GCTCCTCCCGGCTCCGGCTCGGGCGTCCTCCGTGCGCTTGTTTTAATGGAGCGATAACCGCAAAGGACATGTCTGCTGGCCCGGCAATACGCCTGACATAAAAATGAGATTGCTTCAATTAACACATGCATTAAAAATACATACGCTATCCAGCAGGATGGGCTTCTGCGAAGGGGGAAGGTGCGTGTCGGTGACGTGCTGCAGCAGCCGGCCACTCGTGCGAGTTCCCTGGGGCCGTGGGGCAAACCTGGGTGCTCAGTCCTGCCTCTGACTGAACCCAAGGGACCCCCCCAGTATGGTCTAAAGCCCCCTCCTACCACCTCAGTAATGATTAGACTGAAAGCCTGACATGTTTGGGGATTGCACGCTGGCTTGGCTTCTCTTTTCAGGGGCTTTTGGGGCGATGCGCCGTAGCGCGTGAAGGTGAGGATAAGGGATGTCGGGACTCGCTGCCTGCCCATGGCACCCTTGGGGTGGGCACGGCGAGGGGGAGCCGGCTTGGAGATCTGCCCTGCACGTCTGTCCTGGCAAAGGGGAGAGGAAAAGGAGGAAGAAATGCCAGGACCAGCCCAACCTGGGAGACAGGAGAAGCAGATGCTGGGAACCAGCATGTTCCTGCTGCTGGGATGGTCCGTGATGCTGAGCTGCAGCCCATGGGCACCCCATCCTGCAATGCTGAGCCCTTTCCAGACACACACAGAGCCGGCGCCTGCAGCGATCCCCCCGGCTTGCTGCAGGGCAAGAGGTGTGACAGCCCTGGGCTGTGCCCCCTGTCTCAGGAGAGCCAGTGGTTTTGGTGCTAAGCCCTGCCTAGGTAAGTCCAGCAGGGACCATAGCCCGGGTGGGATGGTGAAGGCAGCAGCTGGGTCCAGGTCTGCACTGGCATCCGCAGCCCTGACTGCATCCCCAGGTCTGGGCTGGCCCTTCCTCGCATCCCTTTAACGGCACCTAAACCCACCAAGCCCCCCCATCTCTCCCTGGCATTACGTTACGGAGCGCGGGTTCTCCACAACCCCACGGCAGCAATGTTTAATGATCACCTATAGCTCCGCCGTTCAGCCAAGGGGATGCGATCAGGGATGATGTTGTGGCCAGGGGGATGCAGCAGGGAAGGGGAGGATGGGAGCTCATTCACATGGCCCAGCAAGGTACCCTGGCTGGAAAGGTCGCCCAGTACTTCCCTATCTGGAAAGGTCACTCAGCCTCCCCCAGCCTTGCATGTTTTACTCCCAACCTCTCCTCTCCCCTGGCCTCTGGCTGCTCCGGTGCCGTTGTGGTGCAGGTGATGCTGAGCAGAGCCGAATTGTGGCCAGGGGATGTTTGACCCCACCGCTGGAAAGCAGAGCGGTACCTTAGGGGAGTTTACACCCTGAATTTTTGATGCCTCTATTGCACTTTGCCGAGATTGGCCGACGGGTGCAGAAGTTGTTGGCAGGGGATGCACCACGGCCGTCCTTGCAGGGTGCCCAGGCCAGCTTTTTATCCTTCAGAAACCAAGCTTAAAAAAAAAAAAAAAAAAGAAAAAAAAAAGAAAAAAAGCACTTTCCTGAGCTAAAATACCAGCATAAAGCAGAGCGAAATCGGGCTTGGGAATCGGGGTCTTTGTTTCATCCTTGTCTTTAATCTCGGCCTCTGCCCCTGACCATCCGTTCGATCCCTCTGGTCTTCGGGAGCCTGTTTTCTCCCCTCCAGTTAGCGAGAATTACCACATCCATCAACTGTTATCTCAACAGCAAGATTTTCTTCCCAATCTCCTGCCGTTTTGCTGCAAAGCCCTCCCAGCGCCTTCCCCCTCGCAGCCTGCGGGGCCCCGGTTGCGCGCGCTCATTTGCTTGCGTCCTCGAGTTATTGGTGGGGTCTGCTCCGGGTCCCCCAGGGCTGGGGGATGAGAGCGGGTACCACCCCCTGGGTGTGCTGTGTGATCTCCTAAATAATATATGGGTCCTGTCCTCTTGGGATGCGTGGGGCTGGCACAGCATGTCCAGAGCGTGCCTGCCCTCGGCATGTGCTGGAGGGGACCGGGGGGGCACACGCTGTCCTTGACTTGCTGGAGGAGACAATTTGGCCCTGGCAGGAAGCTCCCTGGGACTTTTCCATTCCCCAACCAGTCCCAAAGTGCCGGGGTGTTGTTTTTCCCTGCACGAGGCTGTTGGCAGGGTCAGGGCTGGGCGGCTGCGGGCTGCGCTCCCTGCTCTGCTCACCTGCTGCACAGCTTTGGGCAAACCCCGCTCTTGCCCCGTGCCTTGACCCCTTGCCACAAACACCTTTTCTTTGCCAAACCCCTTTAGCTCAGCGGTTCGGGGCTGTCCCGCAGCATCCCAGCTCCTCCAGCAACTACAGCCCCCCTGCCCTGTCCTCCCCTGCATCGCCCTGGCGTGTTTTCCCCCAGGTGGGGAGCAAGGAGCCGGTGGGTTTCTTTGCTGGGAGCCTGGCGTCTGTCCCGCTCCCACCGCCAGCCTCCTGCCCCCTCCCTGCTGGGGAGCAGCGGGGCACCCAGCCCGCTCCCGGGGGGAGGTGACCAACACCGGAGGGGCCGAGCTGGGGAGGCTGGTACAGGTGGTATGGGGGAAAGCAGACCGGAAAAAAGCAATAGTTGTTTTCCTGGAGAGACGCCAGGGAGCCGGAGCGTGGCCACGCTTTCTGGAAAGCCTTGCATGCAGCCGGCCCCTTCCCCTCCATCCGTAGCCCTCTCGCACACATGGCTTTGTTTTCCTTTAACACCCAAGGGTGCCTCTCCCCCCTTTAAAGCTCAGCTGTCAGCTGGACATACCAGGCACTTGTCAGCACCTACGATGGCAGTCAGGTGATGGCCCAAACATCCGTGGGCTCCCCCCGCTCCCTCATTTCTCATACTCCAGCCACACCGAGAAGCAGCGAGACACCCAGCCCAGGCAACGTCCCGAGCCCGCGCTCAGCGCCGAGCCCACACCAGCCACGTACACCCAGCAGGTAAGGTCCAGGGCAGCTTCTGCATCAGCACCGTCCGCCTCCCAGGGCAGGATGAGTAAGGACAGGATGAACAAGCGCTTGATTTTGGAGAGTGTGGGGGATATTATTAGGAAGGCTCCAAGTAGAGCATGGCTTGAGGGAAGGGACGGGAGCGGGGGGCACAGCCGGCACCCAGGGGGCTGGTGTGAACCTCTGGAGCAACCCGGGGTCCGCAAGAAATGCGCCTGGTGGCTTTCGGTTCTCCGTTGTGCAAGTGTGGGGATGCTCAGCAAAATGATGGCATTTGGTGGTGTAAAAGGCAGAAATTGGGCAAGGGGGTGGGGGATCTGTCCCCTTTCCCATGGGATGTGATGGTACCGTATACCCCCATCCCATGGCACTGCTGGCAGCCCCAAGCGTCCTGCCATGGTCCAAGGCACATTCCCGTGTCCCACTGGGAAGCCCAGCCCTGCAGCTGCCCCGCACCATCTCCCAATGCCCACGGCTGCCCTGCACCATCTCCTGATGCCCCCCACGGGGGTGGGCAGGGGGCTGTCAGCAGCCTGGCAGCCCCAGGTAACGCCACTCCCATCCCTCCCACAAAGCAGCCAAATAAATCCTTCCATGCAGCAAACTGCATCTTCACAACTTCTCTGCGAGGAACGTGGGGACCGGTCGTCAACTTTACGAATGTAATTTTCTTTCAGGAAAGGACACGTAAGATAAAAGATCCGAGGGTTCCTGCCCATACGGATTTATGGCAGGATGGTTAGAGCCAGGTTTCTTTCCAAGAGCAGAGATTTTCCCTCACGGTGTGATGCTGCCCTGCAACTATTTCTGACGTTGGCTGTAGTCGAGGGAAGAGCAGGAAAGGCAGATTTGAAGGCTCATTGAGGGTTGCAGCCGCTTGCCTGCCAATATAAACAGCCCGAGGCTGCTTCGAGCCCTGCTGGGATGGATGCTGAACTGGAACCAGTAGGATTTTCCTTATGGAAAAGGTGTCGTGGAGTTTGGAGGCCAAAGACTGAAGGGAAATGGGGCAATTGAGCTTTGCCTGCACCTTGCTCTCAGGCTGGGCTGGTGCTCGGGGCAGGAGCTGGCTTTGAATCCAGGTCAGCTCTGGTACCAAGAGCTATGGACATGCAGATCTCTTTGAATTAACAGCTATGCTATTTTCTTGCCTTTTAAAAAAGAGAAAAAATAAAAAAAATAGCAGCACCCTGCAGGGACTTGAAACCCGACTTTGCAGCAGGGTTTGAGATGCTCCGGGGAGCTGGGTCCCCCAGGGGTGAAGGTGCTACCGGCAATAGATACTGAGCACATGGTCCTGTGCTGACAGAGCACTGGGTTTTAAAATGGTTTTGCTTTTTAATATGCCGAAGTATTTCTGCTAAGAGGACCCTAGCTGCTTACAAGGCTAGGGCCAGGCTGGCTGCATTTTGCCCCCAGCACCTCAGACTGGGAGCCACAATATTTCTGCTTGGGATGGGATGGAGTAGGCACCAATTAAAGATTAGAGAATTTAATCTGCTTGGTTTCTTTTGGCTGCGTTTAGAGTTGGGAATACGTAAAATGACAACCTGGCTTGTACCAGGAGTGGTGTGGCCAGCAGGAGCAGGGCAGGGACCGTGCCCCTGTGCTGGGCACTGGGGGGGCCGCCCCTTGAATGCTGGGGTCAGGGTTGGGCCCCTCCCTCCCCGAAGGACCTGGGGGGGCTGGAGGGTGTCCAGAGAAGGGCAGCGGAGCTGGGGAGGGGTCTGGAGCCCCAGGCTGCTGGGGAG
>NW_009259598.1:1198163-1213216 GCF_000687185.1 Egretta garzetta
GGGGGATTTAACAGCCGGGCAGACGAGGTGCTTGGGGCCAGGGTTTGGGGGTGGGATGGCAGGGGTAGGGGAATGGTTGGGCTGGGGGAGCTTAAAGGGCTTTTCCAATCCAAACAATTCTATGATTTAGCTCAGACTCTTGACATTTAGCCCTGAACGAGAGCAGGGTGGGGGGTAATGGTACCCAGCAATCGGTGCCCCCAAAAGCCCTGGCCTGTGCTCCCGGCGGAGCTGTGGTCTGGCCGGTGCCCATCAGCCTGGCAGGTCCTCGTTACACACAGGCGAGCGTTAGAAATGCAAATCCATCTCAAGCCAGTGCTGCTGCTGCTGGAAGGGAAGCTGGGGCGTCCCGGCAGTCACCGGGGAGAAGAGCCAGGGAGATTCATGTTTCCAGATGCTTTAAAGTCTTTTTTTTTTTTTAATTCTGGCAAGGGGACTTCTCCATACAGAGAAGCATTTTCCTTCCCCAATATTTTCTGACTCATCTTCATCTGCAGTGCCTGGGATGCCACCTTTTTTTTTTTTTTTTTTTTTTTTCATTTTAGCTAGAGGAAAAATATTCAAGGTTTCTGGTTTTGTTTTTGAGGATACAGATTTATACGTAATTCCATGTATTTTTAGCAACGTAAATATCTTTTGGCATTTGCAATAACTTGAGCCGGCAGAAGTGATTTATTTCAAGAGTGTCTTGTTTCAGAGGAGCTCAGAGCAGCTCAGTAAGTGTTTGCGGTAACATTTATCTGCTCCGAATGGTTGAGCTGTTCAGAACAAAACCTAAATGAAAAGAGCCCCTTTCTCTTGCTGCAAATCTCGCTCCGAGTTTTGCTTAAGAGAAAACAATAAGAGCCTTAGCAAATTGTGGGCTTTGGGGTTTGTTTTTTTTTTCCTCCCCAACTCTTCACAAAGCCAAGGTTGCCAGAGCTGTGCGTTCTGTCAGCCGGGTTGCAGCCTTGGACTGTCTCCGAAGCAATAAATACGGGATTGAAGTCATGTTGCGCTCTCTGTTCCGTAGGGCTCTTATGACAAATCCGCTTGCTTTTTGCTTTTCTCTTTTTTTTTTTTTTTTTTTTTTAAGGAGGGAGGAAAAAAAAAAACCAAACCACCCAAATACAACAAACCTAGAGCTTTCAAGGGAGAAATCCTCTTTAAAAGTTGCCGCAACTTAACGAAATGCTAAATGCTTTTATTAACTTCTCGAAAGGCGCTGAGGAACTGCTTTCTTCCCTGGCTGAAAAGCACTCATGGAAGTGGCCTGGCTTTGTTCCCTCCGCGCTGGTGCAGGCTGGTAATTGCAGAGTAGAAATTCCTCTCCAAAGCGTGCGGTGACGAAAGAATAGAGAATGGGGGGAGTAAAAAAAAAAAAAAAAACCACCTTGGGGGAAGATAAAGGAGCTGCTCCACGCGTTTTGGAGGTGGGAGTGTTCCTTCGCCCCCTTCTCTGCCTTCAACCCACTTCATCCTCCTCCTCCAAGGCAAACAAACCAAAACGGGCACCTGTGCCGAGCGCTGGTTGAGTAGCAGCAGGAGCAGCATGAAGGGGAAATTTAAGCAGCAGAGCATTGGTTCTTTGCTGCGGGGTGAGGAATACGCTGAGGTTCGGTGCTTAAAGCTCCCGGGCCGGGCTGTAAGTGCTGGCACTGGGGGGAGAGGCTGAGTCCCCGCAGAGCCCCGGGAGCAGCCGGCTGCCGGCAATGGGGAACTCCGGGTTTATTCCTGGTGTGAGTGGGGAGGTGCCACCACCCTTCTGCTGGTGGGTGCCACCACCCTTCTGCTGGTGGATGCCACCACCCCTCTGCTGGTGGGTGCCGCCTGGTCAGGGAGGGGGTGATGGTGCTGCCCCACTCCCAGCGAGGCTTGGGGAGGGCAGGGGTGGTGTCAGTCACAGCCAGCAACACATCCTGGAGGTTTGACAGGGAGAAGGGTCTTCCAAAGACGTTGTTATCTACTGCACTGGGGAAAAGTTGGATGCGGAACTGCCCAAGCTTGACTGAAGTTGGAGGAAGAAGGACAAAGCCACCCATGCTAACAGGGGCAGGCAAACCAGGGCCCTGCACACCCCTCTCTGAGGGCTGCACCAATCCTCAAAAGAATGACTGTATTTTTTCCCCCCCATCCCTTTTATTTTGGGGTCTGGAGTGTCTTCCTCTGAGTTTACCACCTTGGTGGTATGAAGCCAGACAGCTTCTCCAGTATAAATATTAGCTCAGCTGCCTTTTTGTCTTCCCCAGTGGCTATGGGATTCCCCTGCCCGATGTCCACCAGAGCAAGGGCCATCCCTGGGCTTCTTGCAAGGAATAAAGTGAAGGTGTGGGTATTGCTGGGTGCTTGCAAGAGAAACCAAGGCAGCACAGCATGGATGCAGTCCACGTCTGTGCTTTCCCTGCTGTTCTGTTTGAGAGCCAGGACTTGGTGTCAAAATCAAGGAGGATTTTCTTTCGGGGGCTGGAATCAGGAGCGGATCTGTTGCTGGATGCTCCCTTGGCTGTAGCAGAGGGCAGGGCTGGAGAGCTCGGGGGAGCTGGCGCTTGGGTGCAAATCGTCTCGGTGCTGGTTTGACACGTCCCCGTGCCATGTGTTAGCAGGGTGGAGGAAACGCTCCTGCTAATGCTCTGGTGTTAAATGACAGGGAATGGCCCAAACGGAGGTTTCTTTAGAAGGTGCAGAAGATGTCGATAGCCCCACCAGCAGTGTTCAGAGGCAAGGGACTGCGCGGGGAGGCAAGCTTCCAGAGGTTTTATTAATAAACCTCCTTTGCAAGGAATGTCCTAGCTTGGAAAGACTAAGACCATCATTAACACTGTCTCAAAAGGCAAAGTGGGGCTGTTTCACAGCGAGGGGTGTCATTAATACAGCATATTAATAACCTGGCATTACCGGCCCAAGGAATGCCCTGATCCAGCTGGTTTGACGAGGCCACTGCATTAACTTGATAGCTCTTCTCGATCATTCCCCTCTGTTTCTTTTGCCCCCAACAGGGCTAAATTGGGTCTTTTCTGGACTCTGCACTTCAGGCTGGGGCTCCCTGCCAGCCCCGGGGCAACAAAAGATCTTGTCCCACCCGGCTGCGCCCTCGATGCCCGGCCCTCGCTGGGGCACAGGCTGGGGCACGGGGGGCCAGGCTGAGCTCCCAGCCCTGCTGGGATGCCAGCGCAGATGGTGGCTTTGTGGTGGCTCGTCCCCCTTTCTCACGCTCCCCCATCCCCTCTGTTTTGCAGACACCACCGGTGAAAGCCCAGCGTGGGTGTTAACTGGCACTGGCCCGGAGCAGCATGTCCCAAACCCCGCTTCCGATCCTCCTTCGCTGCTGCTAAAGGGGAGAGACCCCCCCTCTGCCTTTCGCCCAGCACCATGGTGGGGCAGAGCCCCCTGGACCCCAGCGAGAGCCGGACCGCCGTCCTCCTGGAGCCCTTCGTCCATCAGGTGGGCGGCCACATGAGCATGATGAAGTACGATGAGCACACGGTCTGCAAGCCCTTGGTCTCGCAGGAGCTGAGCTTCTACGAGTCGCTGCCCTTGGCCATGAAGCAGTTCACGCCCCAGTACAAAGGTAAGGGGAGATGCTGGGGAAGGAGCTAAGGGCTGGGGGTGTTGTCACCGGAATTAGTCCTGAGACTGGGATAAGGGACTGGGAGGTACCTGGCTGGCTCGGTCAGGCTGGGTCTGAGTTGTGGAGCCCTGTCACTCGTGCAGGTTTTGTTGAGCCAGGATCCATCCCGGGTGAGAGCCTGCACAGGAGCAGGTCTGAGACTGAGAGTGTTCCTGGGTCTCTGTGGCTGGGGGGAGTCTCTGATGTCTAACGAGGGTTGAGCACAGGCTGATGGCACCAGGAGATCCTCCCCTCTGCCCATCCCCTTGCTGCTGTGGTTGGCCTTGGCAACACAGGGGACGCTCACTATGGCAAATAGGGCTGAAATGGGTCTGTTCTTGAGGGCAACAGGAATGAGAAGGTGGAAGCTGAGCATGAAGGCGATTCCCTTCCAAGGAGCCAAAAGCCTGGGCAGCGCAGGAGTGGGACAGGGAGGGTAAGAAAAAACACAGAACAAGGGGCAGGAATAGGATGTTTGCAGGACATGGCCCCAGACAAATTGGTCTGGTGACAAGTGAATGGCGGCCCTGAGTAGGTGCAGGAAAGCAGGGACTAGGAGAGCCACATCCAGACCAAGAGCCCCAGGATCTGACACGTTATGTGCTCTGTTCAGTAGAGCTTTGAGTTAGCAACTCCTGGTCACGAAGGGTTTGTGTACCAGGAGCAGAGCTCAGGCTGACTTTGCCCCACGTGCGTGGCCCCATTGCTCCAGGACTTGGTTTTCCAGGAGGTGAAGGTTTGTGTCAGAGGCAGAGGAGTCCCTGAGGGCAAGGAAAGGTTGGCACTAGCACGAGCTGGGGGAGAGATGGTCCTTGGGGCCAGCACCAAATACCGAGCCTGAAAGAACAGCCCAGGGCTGTATCAAGCATCACTTTCGCTGGGTGTTCCACCTTCGCCAAGCCCTGCTCCCCCTAGAACTCCCATAAGCGCTGGTCCCTGGAGGAGCAGAGGCACAGACCACTTAACTTCTTAAAAATAAAATCCTGCCACAAACGAGACCTTCCCGAGAGAGGGAAGAGCCTCCCGCCTGCCCCTCCACTCGGTGCCCCCCGTCACTGCTCGGTCCCCCCCTTCAGCTTCCCTGGCCCTAACTCTCCCTGCCCTGAACCACTTTCCCAGCTGAATTTCTCAGCTTAGCTACTGAAAACCAGCTCTTGGTGTCTGGGCGGGGGGGGTCCTAGCAGTTTATTAAAGCCATCCTCCCTCCCTCCCTTTCTTATTCCCTCACTATTTCTGCTTTTACTGCCAGACTTGTGCTGCTCATAAAGCTCCCGACCCTGGCTTTTTGTGAGAGGCGAGAAGCTCAGCTGTCACGTAAAAACTTAAAATATCTTTTGGTCCTTCAGCGTTACAGCAAGGAGCTCCAAGCGTCGGCCGCGCTTTCGATGCGCTTCCAATCCAATCTCTCCCTTTCCCAGAAAGTCAGGAGCCTCTGTAGATTTATGGGACAATATTAAAAAGATGCTTAAGAAAGAAAACACATCTTCCTCTGAGCAATTTCCTTTAGCAGGGGCCAGGGTTTGGTGCTGGAGAGCTGGGCCCTGCTCTGTCTCTCTAATAAAGATGTTAAGCAGTCCCAGCTTATCAGTTGGGTCGGTTATTAATAACTTTTTGTCTGCTTTTTCTCTTCTGTCGCAAGTCCCAGTGAGTTTTGTGATGAGGGTTAATTAAATAACGATTCTTCTCCAATTTGGCATTGGGCACATGCGTTTTTTTTTATTCTGCTTCTAACTGTCCCAGCCCTGAACGCCAGGCAAATGAAAGAGGTGGAACATTTTCCCATTAGGGTGTTGGCGGGGGGGGGGCGGCGATGGCCATCAGGGGGAATAATCCTGGGGTCGTCATCATCGGTTGGCACGTGTCCGTGTTCCTCATCTCTATTCTTGGGCCGTGGGGGGGGGGAACGGCTCATGGACCATTACGTAATGATGACATTATGTGCAATGTTGATCAAATGTCAGCAATCAAATCAAACACCGAGCCGGCTGCTTAAAAAAATGTCTACTGCTCACGTAACCATTTCAGGCAGGTTGGAGACCTCAGGACTGGTTTTTCCCCCCCTCCAACCCCTTGCAAACCTCTGCCTGCCCCACGCTGAGCTTGCAGGGGGATGCTGGACTTGTTTTCAAGCCCAGTTCTACTCAGGTTCCTATTGCACGCGGCAGTAAATAAATGCACTTGTAAATTTAAAAATAAATCCACGAGGGCAGAGCTGCATAGCAAAACGCTCCTGAGGCTTGCTGGGATGCCATGAGCATGGTGACAGCACCCGTAAATACCTGCTGGCTGCCTCGCCGCCTTGGGACACAGGGGGATTGTGGTTTGGTGACACTGAAATGCCAGCAAAGACATTTGTACCTAAATACACCTTTGCTCCCAGATAGATTTTTTCCTGGCTGCAATAAAAGAGAATGTTGGTAGCCACGTGTTATAGATGCGGTTTGCACACGTAGGTGGCTTGCAGGACATATGCAAAAACCCGGATAGAAGCCCAAAAGTATTTTTCAGGCTGAGACATAGGTTTACGAACTGGAGTTTGCAGCTGGAAGGAGTGAGAGGATCACATTCCCTTGCAATTTAACGGCTCATTCTTGCCTTTGAAAATCTCCCCATTAATTTTCATATTAATGTAAGATACTTAAGAACTCTTAGTTTCACGCTATATATAACGTTTTTAGGGCCAGATTGTCAGCACTATGTAAATCAGCACAGCTCCATTGACTTGCAGATAGGAAATTGGGGCAGGTTTTTAAGGTTACAGGCTGCTACAGTGCCATAACTGAGGCGTAAGAGCCAGATTTGGAATCAAGGACTCCGTTCGCCTCGCCGTGACTTTTTAAAAATAAAAAGGCTTTGGTTTAGGCCAAAGATACGTTGCTTTTTTTCCTCCCTACTTCTCCTGAAAATTCAAAGCAGGCGTCTGAGCTGGTAGGAATTTTGCTTGCTCTCAGTTATCTGGAATAGGGATTTTTTAGGAATGGGACTCAGGGAAAGGTGAGGTGGGTAACGTGGGAGCCTGAGGAAGGCAGAGCTCCCTGCACTCACTGCAGCCATGAGCAAAGGACTAAGATAGCGAAAAATATTACTTACCCCCTAATTAAGGTTTCCAGCCCCCCAGCTCCCTCAGCAAAGCAGCCTGTGTGTCTTCCTCCCCCAGTTCAGTGCAAAATCAGCTGCTTTACCCAAGCCTGCCATGGCATGCTGTCCGGATTAATGCTGATTCTGCAGCAAAAGGGAACAGAAATGGTTATGGTGCCTGAGCAAGAGGGGCTGTACGGAGGGCAGGGGGGAAATACACTGGAGCTGTGGGGTTATGGGGTGCAGGACCCAGGGAGGGATGGGCACCCCGAGGCTGGCGGAGGTGGCCAGTGGCTGCAGATGCACCAGGGCTCCTGCAATTCAGGTGGCAAAAACCTCCCCCAGTCAGCAAAACTCAGCAGGCGGGACGCTTCGCACGCCGCAAGAAGGCAAATCCTTCTGTCTGTGTTTGCTTACTACAATCTCACTTTAAATGGAGAGCGGGGAGTTTGCATATTTATTTGCTTTGGCAAATTTGCTTGGGAGAAGAGAGCTCCCTTGTTCGTTATGCTGCCGAAATGCATCTCCCCGCAGTGCCCAACAGACCAAGTGAGGGTACCCTGGGGACAGTTGGCTAAAACCCAGCTTCACGTCTTGCTAACGGGAGGGGATATCTTTCCAGTGATGAGTTTTGCTGGTCCAACAGCCTTGACCGTCCTCTTTTGGATCTGCCCTGCTGTAGCTAGCCTTGAAAGCAGCCGGGTCCGACTCATGCGGCTGGCATCCCCTCTGAGACCCAAAGGGCGATGCTCTAAAAATGCCTCTGCTCGACGGAGGGCTGCAGGAGCGGGGCTGCCATTATCAGCCTTTCCCAGAAAGGTCAGAGCTGTCTGGTACGCAAACCATGGCCATTCCTGCGCTGTCATTTGAGATGTGGAGGCAGCCGTCCCCATGCCAGGGATGGGCCGAGACTGGGCTAAATATGTGATGGGCTGAATGGCATTTGAGCCCTGTGATTCCCATTAGAGTCAGGGAAAATTGCAATGCTAAAATACACAAAGTGCAAAAGCACTCATGGTGGAGAGAACTAATCCCCCTTCACGGTCACGCTGCTCCTCGTGCATGAACACTGCACATGTGAGGGTCCGGTCCCCCCCCCCGTCGGCCACTTGGGTGCTGGTCCTTGGTGCTCGAGGAAGGACACGACCACGACAGTGTACAGGCATCACGTACGCAGGCAGCGCTGCCAGCCCATGCACCCGCCTCTGCCCTTGCTCCTGGGGGGGTCTCCAATTAAAGGAAGCAGTTGGCACGCTGGTTGTCTTTGGAAAATTCCTGGTCCCCAACCCTCCCTTTGCTTCCTGCCAATGAAAAGCATTTTCAACCTTGCTGTTGTCTTAAAAAGTGAGACCTAAATCCCTTGTCATAAATAAGCCAGGAGCTCTGGGTCCAACGCAGGGGTCTTTGCTGGGTCACTTGCTGGGATGGAGGACCAAGGAACGTGATGTTCAGAGGAGGCAGGTTTCAAGCCGAGCCTTGAGATCATTAGAAAAGCCTGTGCCTGTTTTCCAGGGTCTCAGACTAATGGTGTTTATTGGGCCTCAAATCAGAGTGGGATCAAAACTAAAAGACAAGGAGGCAGCTGTCCTGCTAAGCACCAGCGCGCTTAGGGAGGCGCAGATGGTGACCAAGCCTGTATTGGTAACCCATGGGTTGATCTCTTTTTGGTTTGGTTTTCCCCCTTTTTGTCCAGGCATCGTTTCTGTGCACCTCAAAAAGGACAGCCTCGGCAACCTGACCCTGATCGCCAGCCCCAGCCTGCAGACGGAGAGCCGTGGCCGGCTGGATAACGCCATCGGCGACTCCTCGGTGACGATATGGCACAAATGCAAGTGGGCTGCCAGCAGCAGCAGTGGCAGCGAGCACACACTCGTCAAGTGGAGCCACACGCAGCTCACCAAGAGCTTCAAAGACAGGTGAGGGTCTGCTGCTCCCTGCAAGCGTCCCCCCGGCCCTCCCCTGCCACTTTGGGTAGGGTCTAAGCGGGATGGGTTTGGTGGCACAACTCCTTTTCTAAGGCAAAGTGAGCAAAAGCAACGCCCAGGCAAGATGAAGAAAAACAAAGCCCAGTTTGATGGCTTCATGGTTCATCATCTCTTCCCTGGCTTCTGGATGGAGTGGGGCAGATTTGGCTACCGCTGAGATGCCGTTGCTCAAATACATGCTTCAAACTCTGCTTTAAATCTGTTTCCTTGGAGCACAGCATGCTCCAAAAGGAGGAGAGGCCCCATGAGAACAGCCACCAAGCACACAGCACGTACCGGCTTTCTGCTGGTCACCAGCCAGAAGTAGTAGCCTTGGGGTGGTTTGATCCTGTCCTCCCCCCAGGGGAAAGCTGTCTCTGAAAGGCATTGCAGTGTTTGCAAGCACACGGTGACCTTAGGGCTCGCAGAAGCTTTCCACAAGACATCTTTCATCTCAAGCTGGTCCAGAAAAGACCTAGGTCAGCTAGGACTGAAGGGTGCAATATTGCTACTGTGAAACCGCTGCCCTTGGCGTGATGGGAGTTGTGGGGTCTGGATGAGCGAGACCGAGGAATGACCCTCCAAGGAGAACAAATCTCCTCATGGCTCCCTCCCTCCCCTCCTTGCAGCCAGCCCCTCTAAATTGAGACTCATTCCTACCTTTGGACAATTTGCCTGTGTTGTGCCCATTAGGTGGATAAATAGGGATTCCTGGTCATTGGCGCTATGAATGGTGCTTTTCATGGGAGCCAAGCACACTTTGAAATTATAATGAAAGAAAATATTGGCACCCAGCAATAGCTGGCTTTGGGAAAATTACTTTTACAGAGTAACAAAGGATCTCCGCAGGCTGGGCCTGATGAATATGTTTCTTTTGAGAGTCCCTGAAAATTTACCTTATCAAGTTTGAGGCTCTACAAAAGAGGAGGGGAGGGAAGATTCTCTTCTGGAGCTTATAAACCACCCATGTTCTTTTGTGTATTTTGTCTAGCTGCCCAGGGAAGATGCTCTTGAGGACAGACCTTCAGTACCGCACAGATTCGCTTCTGGAAGATGCAAACCGAAACCAGCCAGAGAGAAACAGCTACAACCCCTGGGGACTGCACTGTCACAGGCAGCACCTGAACCGCATGTCCTCCAAGCATAACGAGAACAAACTTCATCGTATCCTTTTTCGTCTCCCCTCCAGTGTAGTCTGGGCTACAAATAACAGTTCATAATCCATATAGGTTTATATGCCCAGGTGGCCAAGAAGGCCAATGGCATCCTGGCTTGTATCAGGGATGGTGTGGCCAGCAGGAGCAGTGATCATGCCCCTGTACTCGGTGCTGGTGAGGCCGCACCTTGAACACTGTGTTCAGTTTTGGGCCCCTCACTACAAGAAAGACGTTGCATTGCTGGAGCGTGTCCAGAGGAGAGACACAGAGCTGGGGAGGGGGCTGGAGCACAAGGCTTATGAGGAGCGGCTGGGGGAGCTGGGGGGGTTCAGCCTGGAGCAGAGGAGGCTGAGGGGAGCCCTTATCGCCCCCTAAAACTGCTTGAGAGGAGGGGGGAGCCGGGGGGGTTGGGCTCTGCTCCCAGGGAACGGACGATGGGATGAGGGGAAATGGTCTGAAGTTGTGCCAGGGCAGGGTGAGGTTGGACGTTGGGAAAAATTTCTTCACAGAAAGGGCTGTCAGGCTCTGGAATGGGCTGCCCAGGGAAGGGGTCAAGTCCCCATCCCTGGGGGGATTTAACAGCCAGGCAGACGAGGTGCTTAGGGCCAGGGTTTAGTGGTGGGATGGCAGGGTTAGGGGAACAGTTGGACTTGATGATCTTAAAGGTCTTTTCCAACCAAAGCGATTCTATGATTCTAGGTTTTATTGCAGGGGGTGTGCATGCCTCCTCTGTCCAGACCCTGGGAAATACAGAATATACAGAGTAGAGTGCTCTGTTATCTTCTCTTGCTGTTCAGTTGGACTAGATGATCACTGCAGGTCCCTCCCAACTGAAATATTCTATTCGAAAAAAAAAAAAAAGAAGGTAAGAAAAAGAAAAAAACCTACTTCCCATAACGGGTATTCAGCATGAGTCAAGGATCCCCTTGGCATACATTTAAAAACACAACTATATAGGAATTAGCAGCTGCCTTGCCTTTTATTTTCCTATTACACTTCATTACCCAGCAGTCATGTGAGCAATACAGTTTAACAACTTCTCCCACACCCACTGGAGTGCGTACAGCACTGAGGGAAGGTGTTGGATGGACAGCCCAGGGCTATCGTGTCACTAGAGAATGGAGCTGTTGGGGCTTTAATTGGTAGGACTGTACTACAGTAAATTAACTGAAATTGGCAGCAAGGGGCCTATAGCAATGACACGTTGGTAAAATTGGCTCAGAAAGTCTCATTACGGTTGTGAGCTATTATGGAGACCGTCAGCCGTTGCTTTGATTTAAGACCTCTTTCAATTAGAATTTAAAAGTATTGGGTTTCCCTTAACTCGTGTTCAGAGTTTCTACTGCTTGAAAATGTGGTGTCCAAATACAACTATCCCTGCATCCTGGACTTGAAGATGGGGACGCGGCAGCACGGCGATGATGCCTCGGAGGAGAAGAAGGCCCGGCACATCAAGAAGTGTGAACAAAGCACCTCTGCGTCCCTGGGCGTTCGCATCTGCGGGATGCAGGTAAGATGGAGCCGCAGTCCTTCTGGTGTTTGCCCGCCACATGGCTTGAAACCAAGCTGGAAATCTGAAGGAACTTGTTCCCTTGTTGGTGAAAATTGAAGCAGTTTTGTTCCTGTCTCCCTCCAAACACAGGCTGTAAAAACTGGCCACCCGGCTGTGTGTCCTATCCTCAAAGAGGAGAGGATGCTTAGGAAAGAGTCTGGAAAATGGCACACGTAGGGTAACCCTTGCCCATATCCCCTCTTGGACTTCTGGAGATTTGGCTGCTTTCACAAGTGGTGGCTGCATAAGCACCACCCTGCACCACTGCCACCAGTATGAGCAGCTGGAACCAGTTGGCTCCAGCTGGGAATCTGCCTGTAGATGAACACAGATTCCCCTCTCACCCTCAGCTCTTGGCTGCTGCCAAAAAAGAAAACCAAAGCAGCATCCCTTGCCCCGCTCATGCCTTCACAGAGCTGCCTCATCCTGTCACCGCAAGAGCGAGGGGTTTATTTTGTGCTAAATATTATGGTTCCTCTTGCTCAAAATTGCTGCCCTTCCTCCTGCGAACCGAAACCACGCATTTGTTTCGCTCACACTTCTCAAGCAGGTTTCCAAATGTTGTTCTGCTGTGCCTGAAGGATAATTATGACAATGATGATTATAAAGCACGTATATAGCCGTGCAACCACTCAGTGTCAAAACCTGTGTCCCTTTCTGGTCTCTGACATCCTTCTGTTGAGCAGATTATCCTTTAAATTACAACTGGCGTGCGAGCTAATTCTAAATTCACTCCTTCATTTCTTGCTCAGTGTTAGCAGAGCCGCACATACAAATTCCTGACTGCGTCTTGTCTCTCTGTGTTTAAGCAAGCAAGATTATTGCTACCCGTGCGTTACATATTGTGAGAAGGTAGAAAGCTGGGGCACTCCTGTGCTGCTGCAAACTCCTACCATAGCCCGAGGGAAAATGCTGTTAAATCACCAGTGACACGGCTATGACTTACAGCTATTTGGGTTTCACAAAGGGGTAATTTATAGCAGTACAACAAGAACCCGCACTAGTGGTTTAAATTGGATAGTTTCAATTGCCAGAAAAGACAGGAGCTGGGATGCAGGGGGAAGCCTGCAGTACACTGCCAGCGTTGCTAGATATTGCTAGACTGCAGAGGACCCGTGCCCCATTTCAGCTTGGGTCTGAACTTTTGTATCAGGGAAAAATCTAGAGCTTTGGCAAAACTGAGTAACCCCATCTGGATTGTCGCTCTCTTCCCTTCAGGTTTACCAAGCGGACACCGGCCATTTTCTCTGCAAAGATAAATATTACGGCAGGAAACTCTCGCCAGAGGGATTCAGGCAAACCTTGCGCCAGTTCCTGTGCAACGGTAACCACCTCCGAACGGATCTCCTGGAGCCCATCATCCTGCGGCTGAAAGCTCTGCTTTCTGTCATCAGGAAGCAAAGCTCTTACAGGTTCTACTCCAGCTCCCTTCTCATCATTTATGACGGACAGGAGCCCAAGGAGAACGCGGCACCCTTGGATAATCACCTTCACTTCCAAAAAACAAACTGCACCACGTCACATGGCACAAATCACTCCAGAGCTGACGTCCGCATGATAGACTTTGCCCACACCACTTTCAAAGGCTCCAAATGCAATCAGACCACTTATGACGGGCCGGACCACGGCTATATTTTTGGCCTGGAGAACCTTATCAAAATCCTTCAGAATATCTCAGAAGGAAAATGACAAGTTCTGTGAAATAGCCTGGATTTACTAGTGACCGATAGCCCTGAAAAGTACCGCCTTGGGTCAGTCGTAGGGGACCCTCACAGCTGCCGGGTGTCACGTGCACGGTTTGGAATGAGAGCATGGGCAGCTTGCTAGGAAAGTGCAAAACACGCTACGTGCCATTACCGAACTCAAGCGTAAAAAGCAAAGAGCTGAAAGAATCTGTTCTGTCTGCAATCCATCAGAAGATTTATTTTCCTTTCTTGTTTTACTGCTGTCCTTGATTTATTTGAGAGCCAAAAGAAAGCATTACTTGAAAGAGTCTTAATGATAAAAGAGGACCTGCTCACCTCTACACTCACGAAGCCAAGCGGGCTAAGGAGATATTGTGCGTTTGAGTGAGACTATTAAAATGAGCTGGCAGGGCTGAACAGATTGCAGCATCACTTTCAACTCATGCTCAACGCTACGGGCTGAACGCAAAGATACAAGCAGGAGAGAAAACCTGCCCCCCCCTGACATTCATGCTCCACGTGCCCAGCGCTGCAAGGCAGCCGGGTGTTCTCCGTACAACGCAGGTGTGGAAACATAGATGCACGAGATGCTGTGGCAGTTCTGCGCTGCTTCGGGTGTAAAAGCAGGGGGACCTCAGACCAAGAATTGGACCTTGTGAAGGTTTAATATCCCTGCGGGATTGTAACAGGGCTTGTTTCAGAAACTTTCTAAGCAAGGGGCTCCGTAGGGGCTGGAAGTACAGGAATGCGATGACTCTGTCAGATATCAGTCACAAAAAACATTCACATCAAGGTATTTTTGCTTAAAAAAAGAGAAAGAAAAAAAAAAAAGTGTGAGATTCTGTCAGGGACTAGACATTAAAGGTCACCTAGAATTTCTTTGATACAAATATTGTGTGAGTGTTTGGAAGAGACAACAACAAAAGACTCAAACGAATGTTTACAGCTTTTGTGGACAGATTTTATTATTATGGAACAACCATAATTCCTTCCTGCATGGTGTGGGAAACCTGAAAGAGAACTCCTTACACAAGGAATAGAGCTACAGAACCCCATTACTGGGGAGTGGGGATATAAATAAAATTGTCTAAGTAACTCTCACCTGTTGCCCGTCTCTTTTTCACTTCCACAGCATCCTTAAGTTGCATTATCTTTTGTTTAGGGCTGTTATGTTTTGAAGAGAGCCGTTATTTCCACAGCCTTAAACACCAGATCTCAAGGGAGACCCCTTCACTTGTATTTTACTGCATACAGCTGGTGAATTAGTACAGTTTATAGCTGGAAAATTTAAGTAATCTGGCCCAGTTGCATATTTTACTTGGCCTAAAATCCACCTGGGAAGACCTCATTATTTATTAGATATTGTTCACAATGTTGCATATTTCTTGCCCACAAACTCAGGTGACTATAAAAAAAAAAAAAAAAAAAAAAAGAGGCACAAACACTGCTTCAGTAGCAAAAGGACTGAGTCATCAATTGTCTTGGCTCAGACATGCACACCCGTGGCCCTGCGATCAGTGCTAATTGTGGCTGGTAACAGCTCTGCTGATGGGATTTACAGACCCACCTCAGCACCTGCATCACTGCTGGGCATCGTGCTGGATGCGTGCACTGGGATGTCAGGTCCAAGAGTGGGGAAGGATGAAGGGTCCGAGCAGGACACCAGCAGCTCAGCACGTGCCAGACCCCCTTGTCGGCAGAGCAGAACGCCCTCCTCGGCTGCACGCCTCACCTGCCATTGCTCCTGGAAAGAAAACAGCAACCTGTTGCTTGCACAGCGATAGAAGGCATCCCACCCCCTCCCTTCTCACCCCTTATCCACCAGCACGTAACTATCGAGCATTTAACCATCTGCCTGCCAAGAGGAGGAGCTCTGAGCCAGCGTACAACCCCGTGCACTGCGCGTAGAGAAGGGGAACACCAGGCAAGGCCTTCTAGGTTTCAAACCGGCCAGAAGCCAAGCCTTAAGGCAGCTGTGCCGCGCTGCGCTGCCGGCCGCCTGGCCCCGGCACCTGCAGCGCCGCCGGGGCA
>NW_009259598.1:1214207-1214446 GCF_000687185.1 Egretta garzetta
CCCCAACTCTCCAGCCTGGCCTCAGAGCAGAGGGGCTCCAGCCCTCGGATCATTTTGGTAGCCCTCCTCTGGCCCCGCTCCAACAGGTCCATGTCCTCCTTGTGCTGAGGGCTCCAGAGCTGGACGCAGGGCTCCAGGTGAGGTGCTGACAAGGGCACCGGTGGTGAACCGAGCTTCCCTTGGGTCTCCTGAGTGCCCTGCAGCGCAGCTCTCGGGGCCCGGGACAGGCTGGGGGGGGG
>NW_009259598.1:1214463-1220500 GCF_000687185.1 Egretta garzetta
CCAGCCCCAGCCGGCCACGGCACTTGCTGTCTGCATCGGACAAGCTGCGGCTTTTGCCCAATTCCCGCAGCCTTTGCGCTGTGTGCTTTGGAGAACCCATGCCCATGGTTGTGGAATTGGGATACAAACCACTGGGGATTTGTCAGCACTGTGCTGGAATGTAGTTAATGAGAGTGCTTTGCCTACTATGTTTTGCCAGGGATCAGGTTAGGAAAGCTAAAGCCCTGATAGAATAACTCTGGCCAGGGATGTCAAGGACAACAAGAAAAGCTTCTATAGGTATGCTGGTGATAAAAGGGTGACTAGGGAAAATGTGGGTCCTCTCCAGAAGGAAACGGGAGACCTGGTTACCTGGAACATGGAGAAGGCTGAGGTACTCAGATGCTTTTTTACCTCAGTCTTCACTGGCAAGTGCTCAAGCCACACTGCCCAAGCTGCAGAAGGCAAAGGCAGGGACTGGGAGGATGAAGAACTGCCCGCTGTAGGAGAAAATCAGGTTCAAGACCATCTAAGGAACCTGAAGGTGCACAAGTCCATGGGACCTGATGAGATGCATCCGTGGGTCCTGAGGGAACTAGTGGGTGAAGTTCCTAAGCCACTATCCGTCATATTTGAGAAGTTGTGGCAGCCTAATGATGTTCTCACTGACTGGAAAAGGGGCAATGTAACCCCATTTTTAAAAAGGGAAGAAAGGAAGACCCAAGGAACTACAGGCCAGTCAGTCTCACCTTTCTGCCCAGCAAGATAATGGAGCAGATCCTCCTGGAAACTACACTAAGGCACATGGAAAATAAGGAGGTGATTGGTGGCAGCCAACATGGCTTCACTGAGGGCAAATGGTGCCTGAAAAATTTGGTGGCCTTCTACAATGGGACTACAGTGTTGGTGGATAAGGGAAGAGCAACTGACTTCATCTACCTGGACTTGTGCAAAGCGTTTGACACTGTACCACATGACATCTGTGTCTAAATTGGAGAGACATGGATTTGACAGATGGACCACTCGGTGGATAAATAGTTGGCTGGATGGTCATGCTCAGAGAGTTGCAGTCAACGGCTCAATGTCCAGGTGGAGACCAGTGACGAGTGGCATTCCTCAGGGGTCAGTATTGGGACTGGTGCTGTTCAACATCTTTGCTGGCAACAGGGACAGTGGGATCGAGTGCACCCTCACCAAGTTTGCTGATGACACCAAGCTGTGCGGTGTGGTTGACACGCTGAAGAGAAGGGAAGCCATCCAGAGGGACCTTGACAGGCTTGAGAGATGGGCCTGTGCAAACTTCATGAAGTTCAATGGGGCCAAGTGCAAGGTCCTGCACATGGCTCAGGGCAATCCCAAGCACAAATACAGGCTGGGCAGAGAATGGATTGAGAGCAGCCCTGAGGAGAAGGACTTGGGGGTGTTGGTTGATGAGACGCTCAACGTGACCCGGCAGTGTGTGCTTGCAGCCCAGAAAGCCAACCATGTCCTGGGCTGCATCAAAAGAAGCATGGCCATCAGGTCAAGAGAGGTGATTCTGCCCCTCTACTCTGCTCTGGTGAGACCCCCCTGGAGCCCTGCATCCAGCTCTGGGGCCCCCGACATAAAAAGGACATGGACCTGCTGGAGCGAGTCCAGAGGAGGCCATGAAGATGATCTGAGGGCTGGAGTGCCTCTCCTATGAGGACAGGCTGACAGAGTTGGGGTTGTTCAGCCTTAAGAAGAGAAGGCTTCAGGGACACGTTATAGCAGCCTCCCAGTGCCTGGAGGGGCCTACAGGAAAGCTGGAGAGGGACGTTTTACAAGGGCATGTACTGATAGGACAAGGGTTAATGGCTTTAAACTGAAAGAGGGGAGACTGAGATCAGATATAAGGAAGAAATTCTTCACTGAGGGTGCTGAGGCACTGCAACAGGTTGCCCAGGGAAGCTGTGGCTGCCCCATCCCTGGAAGTGTTAAGGGTCAGGCTGGATGGGGCTGTGAGCAGCCTGGTCTGGTAGAAGGCGTCCCTGCCCACGGCAGGCGGGTTGGAACGAGATGATCTTTAAGGTCCCTTCCAACCCAAACCATTCTGTGGTTCTATGCTAGGATGATAGTGCGGTGCAGTGTAGAGCACGTAGTGAAATGCAACATTGCCTGGCACTGTTAGGATGCAGCAGTTATAAAATTAGACTCTGGCTACAGTTGTAATTGTGTTGGAGGTTAGGCTTTGGTGCTGAAATAAATTAGAGAAGCTAATGCTTGACTTGGGCTGTAGACCTTTATAGGCTTGGAGGTGGTGCTGTGGAATGTAAATGTGCCCTTTCTTAGCATAAAAACATTGTTCCAGATATGCATTTTCTACTTCAAGGGGCCATTACACGCACCTAATTCTATATTGGTCACCAGAATAGTCTGCAGCAGGCATTTCGGAAAGCGCTTATTGCTTTTTCATATGCTCAGGACAGCTGAATATGCTACACCAATTGGCTACAAGATCCCAAAGCTGCTGCTCATCTTGAAAATCTAAATTGATGCCTGCAGCACTGATGTCAATTTGTATGTATAAAGGCTTAATACGGCAAAGGGAAATGTACTGGCAGACAGCAGGAGGAACGTATGAGAAAAGAACTAGAACCATAAAGGATACTTTATCAGTCTAATGTCTGTTTTATTCACATGGAGTAAGATTTGCTGATTTTACAGGGGGGGATGGATGCTGTTTCTGCTACCCATTTAATAGCTATTTCTGCTATCATTACTAAAACATTAGCGGGGTCATTTGAAATGTGACTGCAAGATACGTTAAGCTGAAGATCACCTGCAGTGTGATGGTGCTTACTCTTGACAGTCTGTCTGTCCCTATATCCTCTCTCCTGCAGCAGCCGTTATCTACTGAATATGGAGAACCTTTCCTTAGTTCTCCTAGTTTGTGCAGAGGAGGCGTTACCCACCTTGTGCTGAACCCATGCCAGCGTCCCAAGGACAGCTGACCCGTGTCATTTTATCCTGACATATTTCTCCTGATGCTATTCTTACTCATGTATCCATTTTAATCATTTATGTTTGATGTCATCGAGCAGCAATGCAGCGTTCTGGTCGAGTTGGCTCCCATTGTAAAATACAAAAACAAGACGACGTGCCATCCACGCTGCTAAATCGATGGCTCTGCGAGGCAGATGCACCTGTCTGAGGCACCTAGCAGAGGTTTAGGTATTAGCAAAATCTTTCCAACTTACTCGACCAAAATAGAATCCATTTACCCTCCACAAGCCGTTCCGTGTCTTTCATGCTGCTTTTCCATAAGCAATTATAAAGTATTTTTAGCCTGTACTGGGATTTTCTAACTTCCGTCCTAGTACGTTATCTTATTTGATGCTTTAGAATGAAAGAGGCGGCAAAGCTGGCCTTGGAGCAAGAAGACTCACAGATTTCACAGCGGTGGCCAATAAACGTATGAAGAAAACTGCCCAGCAACATTCTCATTAACTGTGTATTCACAGTTCTGTCAAATCTCTTTGAGCAGAGTTTAAGGGCAATTCTGGAAATCATGTGCCTTGTTATTCTTGTAGGCCAAGCTGGGGAGAAGTGGAAGGGAAAGAAAATGATCTGCAGTCTGGAGCAGCGTAATGGGGGTCACCAGCATCCTACATTGCTCTGAGAAGTCACCTAAGCTGCTCCTTGACTGTCCTTCTCACAAGACTCAAAACGAGGTGGTTTTTTGCTATGGAGGTTTAGAATAAGACTTGTTTGATACTTTTATCCCTTTCCAGATTGCTGACCCTGAGACCTGTGACCGAATGTACGAGAGCTTAGTCAGAATCCACACCAACTACTACAAAAACAAGGTGAGCTTTGGCATTAGCCATCATCCCTCTTTTAGGGGGTGAGTCACCACCCACTGCAGTTGGCTGCCTCCTCCCAGCTGGGTTTCTGAGAATGTCTTAACAGTCAAATGAGCGGTCAGGTGGATGCAGCACTGCCTGGTGCCTTTGGTCACTCCGGGAAAGCTGCAGACATCTCAGCCTCTGTGATGTGTATGAACAATACAGATGATAGTTCTTGGTATGGATGAGCAGAATTCTTAGAGCTTGACTGAAAATGAGCTCAGGCTTTACTGTGTGGTGATATTTTTACCTGTTTTAATGCACAACAACATCTTTTTCTCTTCTCCTCTCACCTACTTGCTCGTTCGTGAAGTATCCTCGCCTGAAAGACACAAGCTTCACTGGGCTGACAGTAGAAGATTGCAAGATGATACTAGCAACAGGTACTAATACTGTGCTTGATCTGAGAATAAGTCAGTGCAGGAGACAAAGTACGTTCTAGTCTTTGTGGTGTTCACTGCTACTAAACACCTGTGACTAAAGGGCCACAAAAATGATCCGGGGGCTGGAGCACCTCTCCTGTGAGGACAGGCTGAGGGAGTTGGGCTTGTTCAGCCTGGAGAAGAGAAGGCTGTAGGGAGACCTGATTGCGGCCTTTCAGTACCTAAAGGGGGCCTATAGGAAAGATGGGGAAAATCTTTTTAGTAGGGCCAGCTGTGTTAGGACAAGGGGTAATGGTTTTAAACTAAACCAGGGTAGGTTTAGACTAGATATAAGGAAGAAGTTCTTTACAATGAGGGTGGTGAAACACTGGAACAGGTTGCCCAGAGAGGTAGTGGAGGCCCCATCCCTGGAAGCATTCAAGGCCAGGTTGGACGGGGCTGTGAGCAACCTGATCTAGTTAGCGGTGTCCCTGCTCCTGCAGGGGGGTTGGACTAGATGACCTCTAGGGGTCCCTTCCAACCCAAAACATTCTGTGATTCTAAAGGACAGAATGGGGCTGCCGTGCGAGTGTATTAGGATGTTTAATGAGGAGTACGTTCAGGAATAATTGAGCTCTTCAGTAATCTATCAGGGCAAAAAGTTGATTGTATTTTGCACTGAGCAGGAACAGCAAAGGGTTTGCAAGGGCTCTTTGAGATCAGGTAGCAGGAGCTATGTGAAGGAAATGCATGTTTGCTACAGCATTCCAAAAATTCTCGGCTTCTGTTTCACCATGTTCAAATTCCCTTTGGTATTTCTCCTTTTGTATTAGATGTTGAGAGAAAACAGGGTACCACAATGCAGAAATACTCTCAGCCAGATCATTTATTAAGTGCAGTGTAGGAAGCTGGTGCAGTTTTGTTCTGCTCCAGTTCCTAACTTTGATTGCAGTGCATGGAAACTGAATATTAGTTGTTAGTGATAAGGGACTCTCGCACAATGGATTGGAAGGGCAAACAAACTTGCCTCAGGCCCTGAAATTCATTAAGATGAAAAGTCAAAAAAAAAGGAAAACACATGTAAGGCAAAGCTTTTGTAAGCAGGCTTTCATTTCTTGGCTTTTCTGCTTTTCTTCCTCTTTCCCCATCTCTCTCTCTCCCCTCCTTTTGCAGACGTTCTGAAACAGATGGAAGACATGAAAAAAGGGACATGGAAAAAACTGCGAGAAAAGTTTTATGCCAAGAAACCTGAAGAGGACTCAAAGTGATAGGCTAACTCCCAGTTTCTCCGCTGTATATATTCCTAAAGCACTGTATGTTGCCATGATGAATAAAACCATTTATTCCTCTTAGCAACAGCATTTTTATTCAGACCTACACCTTAACACCCTTCACTTTTAGTGCCCCCTCTTTTTTCCTGAAAGATCTAGGACGTAGCTTAACACATGTGTGCTGAAACCATATTGGAACAATGTAGTGTAGAAGAAAGAACCTTGTGGCTTTAGACCGGATCCTTTATGTTACAAGAAATGGAACAACAGGGAGATGCACAGAGCAAGTAGGTACAGCCATGTTAGCTTTAAATTTGCTTGTGATGGTAACAACAGTGATGATGTGAAAACGTAGCTATGCTTGCGGTTCTGTGTGTTAGCACTGGTAACAGTGCAACTGAGGGAAGGATAACTTTAATAATCACATGTATTTTTCCTTTTGAGAAGACACAGGAGAGGACTGAGGGTGAGTTTGCCATGGTGACAGTGGAACAGTGTGAGAGGTTCACTGAGATTTCATCTGATGATGCTGCAGTGGTGTGGCTGTGGTCCAGCTATG
>NW_009259598.1:1220755-1237179 GCF_000687185.1 Egretta garzetta
AATCACATGTATTTTTCCTTTTGAGAAGACACAGGAGAGGACTGAGGGTGAGTTTGCCATGGTGACAGTGGAACAGTGTGAGAGGTTCACTGAGATTTCAATCAGATGCTGCAGTGCTGTGTGGCTGGTCCAGCTAGCTGTATGTACATCTCCCTCGGCCTGAGGAGAAGGTTCTGTATGGGTTACTGCATATCTTGAGGGATAAAGGTAGGTTTCAATGACGTGTTGGTATATAGGGCAATCAACAAATTTCAAGTGTGATCGGTCCATTGCTGTGGCCTATTTTTATTCCTTTTTAAAGCTTTAATGCTTGCATCAGTGTCTATTCTTGGGAGGCAGAGGCACAGGAGTGCAGTTGGGGTGGCTACAGCAATGCTTGGCTTGGGAAGGCTGAGTGTCTAGAACACGGCTATGCCAGGACTGCGCTTGGCTCCAGGCAGCGCCAACAGCTGCTCCTTTTTATGTATTTGAACAGTGTTTTCCTGGCAAGTAGTGAAAGAATTTGAAACTTTGCAGCAGGCTCTAATCCAAAGCTTCAGAAAACAAGGCTGGTGTTCAAGGTAGTTCTTCAGGGTAGCATTCTTCTTCATCTTCTGACAGGAGCATTGTACAACATTTTAAAGTTTAACATCTGGAGCCGAGAGCCGTGGGTTGTGGAGCACCTAGATAATACAGCCCTGGTTTGGCTTCAGGTCTTTGGATTGTTCTGCATTTCTATTTATAACAGCCCCATTACATACCAGAGTGCACAGGAAGGGCGCTTTCTTTACCATGTTGAAGTTTTTATTACGACATAATTTTGTATTTAATTTAGTTAAGGCAATTTACACTTTAGTTCTTAAGTAACAATAACAAAAAAAATAACAACAACAACAAAAAAAAGGAAAACCAGAGATGAAACTAAAACACAGGACACCCCTTCACAGTGAACTCCTGTAAACCTGCAGTCTTCTACTACTACTGCCCCAATGTTCTTGGTCCACAGAAGGCAAAAAACTAGTTTGCACTAGTACAACCTTGGATACTCATCTGGTGAGTTAAATAAAGAAATCCATCTCCTGGACTTTAGCTCCTCTTTACTGCACCACAGCGATGAACACAATTCTTTAAATGGAGAAGGATCAGCATGGAGCAGGTACAGCAAATACGATGGCTGGTTTGCAAAGATCCACATGTACTAGTGCCACTCTTGGAATAAGTTAAATATTGCAGCCCTACAGCTAGTTACACCACACCTGAGGTGGAGGCCATCAGAATGTAGCGCAAGGAGATAAAGATACAACCCTCCACATTTGCAAAATAAAGAGTTATTGCAATGAGGAATAAAAGTCCTGTATAATTTATCTTCCTACAAGGGCATTAGAGTAACGTGTGGGTCCAGGTATCGTGAGGAATCCTGGCCAATCCCTGGTTCCTGAATTGCTTACAAGCGCTCTAAGGAAAATGCTGACTGGGAAGCCCTTCTGCACGGTCCACCTTTCTCCGACAGTGATGTCCATGCACGGAACCCAGGAATAAGCAGCCTCGCTTGCTTGTGTAGTCCCTCGGTGGGCAAAGCCGATGCTTCTTCTCCGTCTTAGTGGTTCATGGTATTCTGGACGTCCACAAACCCCATCCTTTGTCTGCGCTTCCGTTGCTCTGTCATCTAGAGTTCAAACAGGGACATGAGTGAGGTAGGAAACCAGGCTGCCTTCCTATTCACTACTGTGCTCCGGGTGTGACTGACCAGGCTGCTTTAAGCATCTGCCAGAAGCCCCTGGGAGTTGGACTGGCTGATGAGGAAGTAAAGCATCAAAAACCACTTGTCCCAAGCATCCCTGTCCCCCCCGCAAAGGAGCTGCAAGAGCCCTTTGCTTTGTGTCTGAAGCTGTGATGGCTTGGGCTGGTTCTGCCTCCTGTTCCTCGCAATCGGCATCTATTTTGGTAAGGATAGTGAGTTTCTACCGTCAGGTGTTCCTGTTTTTAAGCATTTAGTACCTGTTCCTTCAGCTCATTCAGCTGGGAGGTGAGATGGGACACCAGCTTCATCGTGGTGTTGAGTTTGTCTTGAAGGTTTCGGATCTCATTCTGTTCCCCTTCCCCTTCATTGCTGACCAGCGACATGGCTCGCATCCGGGGGAACCAGTCAAGGTTCTTATTCTGGAAAGGCGACCATGGAGAATGGGAATTGGAGAGGGGGTGAGGAGGAGGGAGGAGACCTGGTAGGATTTGACAGGAAGCCTGCCTGTGCTTAGGGATTAAAGACATTCTCAAAGGCTCCTCTCCTCTGTATCTTTGCAAATTCTCTACTAATATCCCTTTCTAGCTTTTTTTTTTTTTCTTACAGCTCTCAGGGCTCAAGTTCAGAAGTTTATCTTTTCTAAATTTCCTTCCCCTCCTCCCTTCTGGCCTTGAAGTCACCCTCTCTACTGCTAGATCCTGCCCTTGGGTCTCTCCATAAACACACAGTACAAAACATCAAACAGACAACATGGCGTTGGCCGAGACGGCGAAGTGCAGAGAACCAGCTAAGAACAATCTAAGGCACCACCAACATTGTTAAACATTTTCCAGAAGCTCCTTTTCAAACCTGTTCTTCTTTGGCAAGTCCCTGGTTCCCAAACATTCCCCCAGGGCAGGCAGGTTGCAGTAGGGAGAGCTGCCCCGTGGAGACAGGTACCTTTATCATCTGTGCCACGTAACTCTCCGGCCCCGTGTAGTCTGTCTTGTTCTTCACTCGCACCAGCACTATGAAGTACAAGTAGTTCCACATGTTGTGCTCGTACTTAATGTGCTCCTCAAAGGACACCGTCTTGTTGTCAAACTTGTCCCTTTCGAGTCCTGGGAAAGGCGGTCAAGAAGGGAGATGGTGGGAGGGAGGGGAGGGAAGAAGTGAGCAAGCGAACAAATGTGAAGGGAAGCACAGCTAATTGCATCCTCTCTCAGGTGTGACTTTCCAGAAGTGCTTTTAATAATTAGTTGGCATTTAGCACACACAACAAGTGTCCAAAACAGGGGAAATAACGCAGTTGTGTATTCAGGAGGCTTCTATTTAAAGTACAGCAAGCTATGCTTCCTGCCTACGTATCTAAAAGCACAAAATGCACCCAGTGGAGCTTTTAAAAAAAAAAAAAAAACAAAAAAACACCCAGCTAGACTTATTGGGTTTTTCCCTTTTTTTGGATGCCTTCCTGTGACTGAAAGCATTCCAGAACATGTTCTGTATTTTATTTCCTTAGTAATATGGTTGGGTTTTTTTTTTTTTTCTTCCACTGGCTAAGTGATGGTCTCAGGAGTGAGAAGATGCACAGCGACAAGAACTCCGCGATGTGGCGTTTTAGTTTAACACTTCATTAACAGAAGGCGAGGAACACTACAGCCAATTTCCCCGCTCAGTTTGTGTCCTTGGTTAAGCCTCCTCACACTGCAGCGACCCCTCAGTGAACAGATTTAAGTTTCGCTGTGAACCAAATGAAAACCAGAAACCAGCTGAAACTCCTTTTCTTCCCTCGACCTTAGGAAGAGCTTTGGGGCGATTCCTATAGACCGAGGTCCCAGCGCTCACCACATATGAAGCAGGTAGTCTTCAGTATCTCCTCCTTCTTCTGCTTCTCGCTCCTGAGGTCAGCAAAAGTGTCAATAATGACCCCAAAGATGAGGTTAAGGACGATGATAATGACAATAAAGAAGAAGAGGAGGTCGTAGACAACTCGAGCAGGGAACAAGGACTCCTGTAATGGATGAAAGGGGTGAGCGTGTGTCTCTTGTGCACCGTTCCTCCAGCCACGCCGCCTGTGCGGCCGTGGGCTGAGGGTACCAGGAGTGGAGGAATAAGAGGGATGTGATAGGGGAAGAGATGGGGAAAGCACTGGGGGATAGAGCTGGATGTGTCGCAGCTCCCAGGGAGGGAGGGCAGCTGCACAGCAGTATATGCAGCAGGATTTAGCAGAAAAAAAAGGGGTCCCGCGTGCTGCCCAAACTCACATCCTTTGATGGCTTGCGCAGAATGTCACCCACGCCCCCGCCGTTCCTCAGGCCGTGGTTCAGGACAGTGACGATGCACATGAGCAGCGTGTCGCAGGCGCGCTCCCACTGGTCAGCGTCTGTTTCTAGAGAACCGGAGCGGGGAAACAAAAGCAAAAATGCCAGAGCATAGACAGGGCAGAAGTATGGCAAAGAATCCAGAGCTACAGGGATGACTTTTGCTGCAGTGGCAAATCTCCTGGGAGCAGATGCTCGTCATGGATCTCCCAACCAGCAACCTCCCAGCAGCTCCTCCAGCTTGCTGCTTGCTGTGGAGGTGTTTGGCTGAGTGCTCCTGAAGCTCCCACTTGCTTTATGACTAAATTGAATCTACAGCAACGTTTTTTATGCCAGGGTCAGTGCAAAATTTACAGGCCTCTTGCCTAATACATGCCAGAAAGTGGGCTGTTTCCATCTTTGAAAAGTTAGGATTTTTCTGAGCTTGCTGACGAACCAGGCAGCCCATCCACTCTGCCACCACCAGAGGTGACCTTTCGAACGAGCTCGCTTACCTTCCAAGGCAGTGGGCACAGCCGAGCAGCTGATTTTGTCACTGCTGCAGGACTCCATGAAGGTCTCCATGTTCTTCTGCATCCCCAAGGTGGCACCTGCAAGTAAAAGAGACCACGGCGCTGTCAGAGCCTCCGCTTGCCTTAGTAAAGCTCTTCACTGCTGTTACGGGTGCTTTTCAACTGCCTCTTCTTGCAGCTTTCAAGCTTCTTGAAAAACAGTTGCTTTGCACTCCCCTAGCCTTTTCTTGGCTTTCAATCTTTTGCTCAAGTTTCAGTAAGACCTCTACAGTGCTAAAACTTGATTTGTAGCTGTCCACCCCCGTCTCTGCAGTCACTCCTAGCCCCAAAACCGCGCTCTGTGCAGCACAAGGTCCCCAAGTCGCCACAGGCAGCTGCCTTCTCTGCCAACCCCAAAACCAAAAAACCAAACCCCATGATGCAGGCACACACACACGGACATGTGCAGGCTTTTGCAGCGGGGAGGGAGCAGGGTCTCATGCAATGGTCCAGCTGTAGGAGGGGGGGGCCCACGCTCTGCCTGGCCCCTCTGTAGCCCAAGCGCTGCAGCCAACAAGGGCAAGGGCTGAACAACCTTTGGCTTTGCTGTCCGGCAGCCGGTCCACCTCCAGGATGAAGTCATCCTTCAGGAACAGGAAGCCCACGATGGAGAAGAGGTAGACAAGGATGAGAGCCAGGAGGGCTGTCAGCAGGATGGAGCGGCCGTTCCGCGTCACGCTTTTGATGACATTAAACAAGGTCTCCTCACGGTAGATCAAGTCAAACAGCTGAAAAGACCCAGGAGCAAAGAAATGCCATGGGGTGCTTTTCTTGATAATGCCTGGCCTACCTATATCCCCTTTTATCCTGAGATCTTGGCTCACTCAGCAGACCTTGACTAACTTTCATATAAAGCATTTAAGTTTCCCCGCTTACTGTAGGGAAGCAGAGAGGAATAAAGTGACTTAAGCACAGCAGGAGAGCCAAGAATAGGACACATGGACCCTGCCTCTGCCCTCACCAGCTCACGTTGTCTCCCAGCTGACCCAGATAAAGTACACAGTAGAGATTAGAAAGAGAGAGATAGCAAAAGACCAGGAGAGAGACAGTAATAGATACTGTCGGAAGGCAGAAAGATCAGCCTACGCAAAGATTAGAGCACGGTGAATTGTTCTCACTGCTGTTATCAATCAGCCCCTGGAAGGTGTCACAGGAACCTTCTAGCTCCTAACAGGGCAGACTGGCTACCTCCACACCCCAAACCTCTGCATTTATTGTACCAGGATGCTGTAGAAGAGTTCATGCACAAAGAGTCCCAGGACGCTCGTCACGATGTAGCCAACATGGTAAAGAAATTCCACATCCATGATCATGGCCTTGTAGCCTCGGATGAAGGTCCCACGATTGCCCACGAAGCTCACCACAAACACAATCTTGTTGGTCAGCTGGGGGACAACCAGAAATGGGAAGGAGTGGGGTTTGCTGCACTTTATGAATGCAGAACAGCCTCCTCCGTCATGGGCTGCTGCGCTGTTTTGCCAGCCAGCACATGGAGAACTTACATTGAGAGCTCCCAGTATGTTCAGCGTGAGTCCAATCCCCAAGTAATAAATCGATCGCAAGATCAGTGCCACGAGGAGCGGTCTGACGCCATAGCGCTTAGTGAACAAGGCCATGATGGAGAAGCAGATCAGAAGCCAGAAGAGCAGCGAGATCAGTGGGGAATCCAGCACTCCTGGGAAGAGAAGACCCACAGCAATTAAATGGCAAGAGATTAAATGCATGCTGCCAATTGGACACTGTGCTGCTGCCCAGACTGTCCAGAAGAACTAACGTGCTGATTATCAGAGGGAAGAAAGAAATCATGCTTGCCTGCAGAGACTAGTATTGACTAAGATGGTCCTTGCTGATACATTTTTCTAACATCTTTTATCCGAGATCTCAAAACCACTGTAAATGGTGGAGGCTTTGCCTGACAGCAGGTACGTAATTCTGTCATCGCTTCCCCCGTTTTACAGCGGAAAAGGGAAAGCACAGCCCAGGGAGAAGAGACTTTTCCTTAAGAAGGAAGCAGTGGGAGGGCTGGCAACTGAAATCTTGACTCAATCCCTTCTTTTGACCAGCAGAAAGGACCTGGGGCTTCAGGAGTCAAAAGGAGACTGAGGGTGGGGGGAGTACAGGTAAGGGGACCAGTTTTCCTGCTTAGGAAGGTCCCCTCTTCCTTCCACCTCGAGGAGCAGCAGATGCTGGGGCACTTACCCATGGAAGTGGCTTCAACGTAGGGGTAGAAGAAAGCAATGATTATGTTGATGAAGACAGCTAGGTTGAAGGAAATGCTTCCCCAGAGTGTCATTCTGCGGGAGAACCAGTACATCAGCGGCATGCCTGGAGGGAGAGGAGGCAGACACCCAAATCTCAGCCAACCTCGTGCCAACTGGGGAAGGCTTTGTCCTCCCAGACATCTGAAGGGCTCGGCTCAGTACAGCCAGCGGGCCCGGGGGGACCCCTGCCCCCCACTTCCTTCAACACGTTAATAAAACCTCCCTCCTCATCTGCTGACATAGGAGGTAAGTTCAAAATGTTAGCGCTGACATTTCTTGGCTTCTTGGCCCTTTGACCTGCTCTGGCACCTCGGAATCAGATCGTCTCCCTTCTCCTCCTCCCCCTCCTCCCCATCTCCTACGGCCTCGTCCTTCCGAACAACAGCGTCTTTGTGTTTTCAGTGCTGGTGCTCGGTCCCAGAGGAGACCCAGCCAGCAATTTCCCATCCATACTGGAAACTTGTTTCCTGCTGAATTCCTAAGATAGTTTTGACTGGATCTGCAAGCGGTTTCAGAGCTGCTAGGCTGAGCTGCATCGCAGTATGCTATGAGTCTTTATTGAGCTCCTGTTATTTTAAGCCAGGATTTCCATCCTGATGCAGCCCTGAAAGCACCTAAGCAGGTCTGCGGGGTGCAAAGAAACAAGTTTTATTTCCCATATGTAGCTGCTAGATCCTGGCTTAGAAGGCAAATGAAAACAAATGAAGGGAGGGCTTTGCAAGGGAAAACACCTGCGGGTGTAATCGCAGGGAATGTGCTGTAGGATGCATTTCAGACTACTGAGGAGCTGCACTACCAGGCAGGGAAGGAAACACATCCCTGGGATCTTGATTAACCTTTTCTCCCTGCAAACTGCCGAGCAGGTTGTGCTCTACAGAGCAGAAGGAGCTCCGAGATGTGATTTCCAGGCTGCTGCCAGGGTTTGCAGCCCTCTCAAACTGCCTCCCACTTTCACAACAGGGGCTATTCAACGTGCCCGCGCTGGCCCAAAGGGAAGGTCTGGTTTGCTCTTACTGCGCAGTTTCTTCTGCCATTCCATCTCGTTGTGGAGGAAGGACGACTGGTCGAAGAAATCACTGACTTTGCTGCCCTGCTCGTCCTGCTCCGTGGTGGTGAAGAGCCGGTACTTGGTCTCCCTGGTGAGGAACTCGCAGATGCCAGGCACGGGGAAGATGATCTGCTCCATGCTTCGGTCCAGGCGCACAATCTGCAGGAAGCAGGGGGAAGGAGAGGGTGCCATCAGATCCTGCCCCTGCCACGCTTTGGTTTCCTTTTTCCTACACCCAGCTGTGCCTTCTCCTCCTCCCTCCCGCTCCACTGGGATCCAAATATCACCGGCCGCTCGCCCTAATGCTACAAATCGACCCAGCCAAGGCAGCCCTGCCCGTGCCGGAGGAAGGCTGCGAGCGCGTGAACCCTCCTGGCCCATCTGCAAGGGGATCCATGCCGGCAGGCGGCCAAATCGGCTGCATCCCTGCTGCTGCTGGGAGAAAAAGGAAGGGTCCGGGGGGGGCAGCTCATGCCCTCGGCTCCTCACAGGCTCTGTCAACGCCTCCAGCTCTCTGCAGAGCAAAAGTCCTCTCTGCTTCTTGCCAGAACAGGGATAGGAAGGCTCCCGGTGCAAATTAACTGGGCACGAGGCAGCTGGGGCACCCATGGGATTCACCGACCGTGTGTACACCGGCAACCCAACGGCTAACAGGTCTTGCCTCAATTTGGGATGTGTGTTTCTCGTAATACGCCAGCGGATCCTCCTCTTCCTCCTGGACCGGGGCCGTCGACTTCAGCATCTGCGTCAGCTGCTTGTTATTGAGGCTGAGCTGGGATGCGGGGAGAGGGAGAGAGGATGAGAGTGGCCTCAGCCGCGGGAGTCAGGTCTAATGCTGCGCTTGACAACAGCGTTCCTCAAAATCTGCCGAAGCTGATGAGGTTTCAGGGAAAAGCAAATGAATTAAAGCTTCCTAAAGAGATACGAGCTCTCCCTGAGGTGACAGACATTCGATTCCCGGCAATAATTACATCCAAATGGTGCTAATCCGCAAATTACAAATCAATGCCCATAAAACCCCAGGGAAATCATATTACTGCTGAATCTTGTTTGGGATCTAAGGTACACAGGCAAGAAATGACAGCAAAGGACTCAGCCCTTCCTTTTCTGAAGGGAAGGGGAGACAGTGGGTACCAGCAGGACCCCACCAGGGCCACCAGCCTGTGCCAGCAGCGAGCTGGATGTCACCCTGCCAGCCCCACAAAGCCAGCTCTCCGCACGCCTTCAGACTTGTCGGTTTGGCTACGAGGGCACTGAGAAGTCTTTCATTCCCTGGGGAATACCAAACCCCATCAAATCTTAAACAACAAAACCCAGGGTGGCTCAGCAAGGGTGGGAGACTCTTGGCAATCTCCGGTCAGGGTGAGGGCAGCTTGGAGGGGCTCTGCCTCCGTTCCCGAGACCCCTCCATACCATGGACGAGATGCCCTCCTCCTCCTCCTCCTGGATTCGCTTCACCGGCTTCAGGAGCTGCTGCAGAGACTTATTGTGTCGGGACAGCTAGAAGAGTGACAGCGATAGCTGGTGAGCACGGGCTGGCGAGCAGCCACGGGGGCACAGGGGAGCGGGACGGCCGGCAAGCCCGGGTGCTGGCTTTTCACAGGAACCAAAAGCACATTTCCCAGCCATGGCTCCCCAAGGAGGCCAGCCTGGCTGGAGGAAATGTAAATAAATATAGAGAAAAATGTGCAAACCAGTGAGCGGGAGCCCAGCACGGCACAGGGAGCCCAGCCTGGCAGGGACCCTGCTGTCACAGCTCAGTACCTGCAGCGCCAGTATATAAATGTTGTGGCCAACTTCCCGGGGGGAGACCTCGGCATTTTCACACTCCTCCTCCTGCAGATAGGCCTTCTTAATCACGTCGACCTGGAAGGCAGCAGGGGAGAAGCTCACTGTCCCTCATCTGCTTCATTTTCCTCCTCTGGCCACAAATGGCTCTGGGAAAACCATTCGGCCAGGATGCTCGTGCAGAAGGCGGCAACCAGCAGCATGGCAGACGAGATGTTATTGGGTTGCAAACCAGAAACTGCATCAGGCCCCCCAGGCAGAAGAGGTCCGGGGATGGGGGGGGAGGCTGGGGGCTCAGCGGGGCAGGGCTGGGGTGTTTCACTGTCAGCCCTTACCAGCTCCTGCGGGCGGAGGCTGATGAGGATCCGCTCGGCGTTTTCGCTGTCGTGTCTGCTCTCCATGAGGGCCAAGAGGAGCTTGGAGGCATTGTCCTGGTGAGGAGAAGCCCTTGCTGAGGGGAGCTGTGCCCTGCCACTGCCCAGGGCTTCGGAGAGGGCAGAAACCCCCCCATGTCCTGGTCAGCCACAACTCCCCTGTGCTTAGAGGCACCCGAGCCTCACGCAGTGGACATGCACCAGCCCTGTCCCACCAAGAAGCCCCCATGCTCCCATAACTCAAGGACCGGACCCGTGCACGGTCCCCTGGCACACCCCACGGCCATGCCAGCAAGCCCACGCAGTGACACACACACGCACACCCCCCACCCCAGCCTGAGGCTCTGCCGACCTTCAGCTGCAGGACCAGGTCCATCCGGTACTTGCAGAGGGGGCTGATGTCGTTAAGGATGAGGGCGGTGATGATGTCGATCCCATTGGACTCGTGGGTCACGATGCAGCTCTGGGGGGGGCAACGCAATGTGGTATCCCACAGATGCTGCCAGCCCTCCCAGCCTCACACTCCAACGCAGCCCGGGTCCGAAATGGTGCCCTGCCTACAGCGCTGACTGATCCCCCCAGGAGCCCCAACCCCCCATCTCCCTGGGAAGGGCACCATTTGCACTGCTGTATTATTTAACCCCCATATGCATCCCCATATTCTCTAGCCAAGCAGTCGCCCATAACCCGTGCAGCTTCCCTGTGCACCCTGGCATCCTCTGCTGCCCATGTTCTGCTCCTGTTCACACCCTAAAACCCAAAGCTGGTTCTGTCCCTGCTGTTTTCCCACACATCCCCCCCCAGAATCCTCCCTTGAGCATCCCTATCAGTGGTGAAACTCCCCAGGCATGCCGGGAACGACCCAGACCTGCAGGGATACCCACAGACCTGGTTCTCATGGCAGGGCCCTTGGCAGTACTCGGTCAGGGTCTCCAGGGTCTGGGTGATGAGGGCCACGTTGTACTCGTTGATGTAGAGGCCCAGCAGCCCCAGCCCCCCCGTGGTGCTGCCACACATGATGTCGAGGAACTGCAGCGTCTCACACACCAGGTTGTAGTTGGTTTTGTTGTTCTGGCACCGGAGGAAGTTCTGCCGAGCAAAGCCTGCAGTTAAAGGGCTGAGCAGCATCACTCGGATGGGGGGGCAGTGCTGATCCCCCTCCCAACACCCCCTCCAGCTGCAGTTCAATGGAGTATTGGGCTGGGGCCACCCCTGTAACGTACAGACCTCCAAGAGCAGCACCCAGTCCCACAGACACAGTTGTGCTGTGAATGGATGCTCCCACAACACCAAAAGTTAGAATCGTAGAATGTTTTGGGTTGGAAGGGACCCCTAGAGGTCACCCAGCCCAACCCCCCTGCAGGAGCAGGGACACCTTGAACCACATCAGGTTGCTCACAGCCCCGTCCAACCTGGCCTGGAATGTTCCCAGGGACGGGGCCTCCACCCCCTCTCTGGGCAACCCCTGCCAGGGTTTCACCACCCTCACTGTAAAGAATTTCTTCCTTAGACCCAGTCTAAACCTCCCCTGCTTCAGTTTAAAGCCATCCCCCCTTGTCCTGTCACAGCGGGCCCTAAAAGTTGTGGGTGGTGGGTTTGCAGATGGGAAACTGAGGCACAGAGTGGCTGGTGCAGTGGCTTTTCAGACCGAATTGGGGCAGAGCTCAGCCTTCCCACCCCCCTGTCCCATGGCCTCTGTCCTCACCCCCCCACCCTAGCAGCCCCCGTAACCAACCTGCAGGTCCCGGTTGTGGTTCTCACAGAGCAGTTGCAGGAACCGCAGGATAGGCTCCATGATCAGGACCGTCACCCCCATTTCGTTGTTCTGACCCTGCTCCCCGGTGTCATGGCCCTTCCGAAACCCAATGGCCATTGGGTATCGGGAGGGGGTGCCAGGCATCACGAAGGCATCTCCTCGTCCTAGAGGGCAATCCCACCTCATTAGCGTCAGGCTATCCAACAAGATGGACATTGGCTCTACCAAGGGGACATAGCCCTGTACCTTTGATGCCCGGGTCAGGCTCATCTTTGTCCTCACGAGGCTTGTTCCCGATGTCACTCATGTTCACAGACACTGTAGACTTGGTCTCCTGCTGCGCCTTCTTCATCCGGTCGTGCAAAACTTTGAAGAACTTCTCAGACTTCTTGTCGCTCGTCATGAGGTTGTAGAATGATTTCTGGGAGGAGGGAAGACAGCTCTTCAGGTCTCCATCACAGGGTCCAAACCATCCCTGCCTGCCCCTCTGCTTTGGTAGCCTCCAGCACTCAAGACCTTGTTTGAGACAACCTGGAGAGCACGTTTATTCCCATACAACAGCCCTGGACATCACAGTCCTCTTGGATTTACAGGGGTGGATTGTCCCCTGCCGCTGTGCTCTCTGTTACCCTAAAATCAGGGTTAGGGACAGAGCGAGCAGCGATTACAGCGGCTCCAGGCCTGGAACCCTGTTGGGTATTGCACATACAATTAATTTGTCAGCTTCCCTCTGATAAAGGAGTCAAGATAACCCACGAGGTATCACCCAAGAGCTGCAGCCCTAAGCCATTTTAGCAACACCCGGCAGAGGGCATCAGCATTACTCCAGAAACAACCTGCAACAACCTGTCTCTTCCCCAGCATCCAGCCCTCCAGCTCCATCCACCCAGTTGGAAAACACAAAACCAGACAGATTTCTGCAGTCCCTCCTCTGGACGGCCAGCAAACACATGCCACCAAACAGTATTTTGGCAAAACCAGGGGCCAACCCAGGGTGGAGGATGGCCCTGCACCCACGTCTGCCATGTGCTGGGACAGTTACGCTGCAGACATCAAACCGTGGCTGCCCAATCCCCCCAGGACTGGCGCCCACCGCGCAGCTGGGGCTCAGCACCTGGATCTCGGTGTTGCCGCCGTCCAGCAGCCGGATGGCAAGCAGGATGCTCTCTTGGAAGATCTTCTCGTTCTTGGTGTTCATGATGAGGTCAGCCACCAGCTTGGTGGCCCCTTCTCGGTCCAGCCGGCACTGGACAGCGGCGATAGCGGACCAGTCCTGGTCCTGGCCTGCAGGAGAGGACAGGGATGGATGTGAGGCAGGAGAATGAGCACAGCTCAATCACTGCCAAGGGCATCTCAGTCCTGTCCCTTCATCTCCCCAAATCCTTTAGTCCCATGGAGGTGGGGGCATGGCAACCAGCTACAGACCTGATCCCATCATAGCTTGGGAGCAGGGAATTCGAGGTGTGCATGAGCAGTGCAGAGAGACAGGGAAGGAGCAGGAGAGGGGCACTCACCTCCCCCAGCAGCATCCACAATTTCCCCTTTGGAGCTGGACTTCTTGTTCTGCAGGTAATTGTTCAGGAGCATTTTCCGCAGCAGGTTGCCCTGCCAAGACAAATAATTGTCATGAGGCTTCCACCACCAGGGCCACCACTAGAGCAGAAGGAGGCCGAGCACCCATGGGCTGCAGCGGGGAGGGCACAGCCTGGGAAGCGGGGGCTGCGCAGAGGGACCATGGTGCTCACCCTCTCGCCGTACTTGTTCCTCTTCACCAGCATCTGCTGCAGCGTCCTCAGCACCTTGATGCACAGCTTCTCCTCCGTCTCCATGAGGTCCTTGGTGTGCTGCACCAGCCTGGCACAGCAGAGTCATCGTCACACAGACGAGACGGACAAGGGGGTCCCTGAGGGAACCGTCCCCGCCATCCCTCCAGGCTGCAGGCACACACCGGGATGCACAACCCACCCACAAAGGAGGAAGGTCACCAGCCCTTCCCAGCACTCCCAGCAATCCCAAAGCATCCTCACTTGGACAGGAAACCTCCGCTCTCGCATCGCTGAAATGCCTCCGTCCCCTCCATGAAAAGCAGCTCTGGCCGGTGGAGGACATCCACCAGGACAGACAGCTCAGCCTCCACCAGGGGTTTCAAGCGATCCTCCAGGGCATTGATGATGTCCTACAAGTCACAGCACACACCTTTAGGGCCAATGCACGCCTAGGAGACACGAGCACGGGAGAGGGACCCCTGCAACGCCAGCGCCTTCTCACTATCATGCACTGATCCATGCTGCCCCCGCCTCCCCACCCCATACCTGCAGCTTCTCTATGATATTCTTGTAGTCCCACTGGTTGGGGGTGGCGGAGACGCGGGGGAAGGTCCGCGTGGCCGTTTTGTAGTTGGACGTGTTCCTCTGCACGGTGCTGGTGGAGCTGCTGTTGAGCAGGGAGCTGACGTGGGCATCCAGGTCCATGGGCAGCGCGATGGAGCGGCTCTTGGCTGCAGGAGATGGAGCCAGGGTTGGGGACAACCACGACCCAGCCCACCCCATCAGCTGGGTCCTACCACACTGCCTGGGGCCAGGCACCCCTTCATTTGCAGCAGAGAATGGTTTGGGTTAAACACAAGAGTAAATTCCTCCAGGCTCGTGAGGGGTGGAGCATTTCCATCCCTCCCTCCCCACTGCAACATAACATTGCCCACAGCCCCCCCAGTCCAACCGTAGGATGGGAAGAGGCACCACCTCCCGGTTTTGGTTGGGAAAGCCCAGCATGGAGATGTTATAAGCACCGTGCCTCAAATGACAAAGGGAAATCCCCACCCAGTGTCTAACCACCGAGCAATCCTTTTCACCGGCTGACTCAGTGCTAACAACCCTTGTCCTGAGTCAGGCAGCCACAAGCAAGCTGAGGGCAAAGTCCTGGCAAGGGAAAACCACCATAAATGCTGGCTTTGTTTCCAGGCCCTTCACCTGCACGGACACAGCAGGGATCTCCCAACCAAGTCCAGGCTTCGGTTACCCCCACACCACCCTGCTCACCCCTGGAGATGTAGCTCAAAAAGCAGAGCCAAAAGCAGAGCTCAACCTCCCCATTCCCAGCCAGCAGCCTCTCCCGGGGCGCCCTGCCGAGCCCCGCAGCAGGGACAGTGGCTCTTGCTGGCTGTGGGAGCCATGGGGTGGCTGTGTCCTCCTGGTTGGTGGGGAACAGAGCATGGCCCTGGCGTGGCTCCTTACCGACCATGGCCAGCGTGCGGATGCAGGCTTCCACCGAGCTCTTGTGCTGCTGCTGCAGCCAGGGGCACTCCAGCAGCCTCATGGTGGACTGGAGAAGCTGCACCACAATGGTCTGGTGGGTCTGAAGGAGAGAGCAGGCAGGTATGTATCTGTGCAAGGCATGTCCAGACCTTGTTTTGGGGGGCTCGATGAGCTGCTTTCCTCCCCCAGCCATGGCCTGTCCATGCAGCACCTTATTACCTGCAGCGAGGTGCTGTTCTCTGAGAAGGGGGAGCTGAAGAACGCGTTGATGGTGTCCAGCACCACCGTCAGCACGTACTTCTCCAGCGTAGGGTCTGGCAGGCGTTTCTCTCGCTTCTTGCACATCTGTGAGGAGAAGGGAGGATGCTGATGGCACTAGGGCGAGATAAGCACGTGTCCTGGCTGGATGCTGCTGGCATGTAGTGCTGCTGGGGCCTTGCTGAGCTGAAGGACGTGGCTGGTGACACAGCTCCCAGGTCTACCCCAGAGAGCCCTGACTGCTCCCCAGCCCCTAGTGTGGCAGCTACACAAGTCCTCATGGTGCCCATGCCCCATGTCTGGCTCCCCAGGAGCCTCGGTGACACCAGCGCATCCCCATCCAATATAGCAGCCATTGCTGCTGGGTCCCTCCCACCCAACCCTCCCCACGCACCCAGGCCATGTCCAGGGTGAAGTTCTCAAAGAGAGTCCAGATGTGGTTGCTGGTGTAGATCTCCTTCATCTCCACCTCTGTGTCCACATAGCAGTGGTTGACAAAGTTCACGTAGGCCATCTTCACCTGCCAGGGAGGGATGGAGGGGGGCACAGGCACCATCAGGAGAAGGCAATCAGTGCAAAGCCACCGGCACCCTCCTCACTGGGCACCCCATACCTCAGTGATGCAGTCCTCATGGGTCACCACCCGCACCACGTCCTCCAACGGCAGCAGGGATGTGCACTTGATCTCTGTGTAGACATTCTTGCCCTCAGCGCAGGCAGCCAGCAGGTCCACCAGTGAGATGTGGTACATCAGCGGGCTGTTCTCCTCCACCCCATCCCTAGCCGCCGTCATCATCTCCAGAAGAGTGGCCAGCGAAGCCTTGTCATTGTAGAAAACCACCACATCATCCCCAGCATTGGTGAGCTGCAAGGAAGGGTCAGTGGTCACCGCTCCAAGGAAGGAGGGTCAGAAACCTCGCAAGGCAGAAAACGGTGTCCTCTGCAGCGGAGCGATGAGAGGCAGCAGCCGGTGATGGGTGAAAGGGAAAACCGGGCATTTGCAGTGCAATCAAAAACCACAGCTTGTGGGACTCCAAAATGGGACTCTTGGACCTTGCATTAAGCTCCTGGAGATGTTTCCTACTCCAGGGAGAAGTCAGCATGGCCGGGAACG
>NW_009259598.1:1237244-1240875 GCF_000687185.1 Egretta garzetta
TTCCTCAAGGAAGAAGCCAACCGTGCACCTACCAGGAGCCATGCCCTGCTAAACCCCACGCTCATGCCCCCCAGGCTGGGGGAAGAGGTCCTCACCTCAGTCATGATCATGTCCTGGCACTTCTTGACGTACTTGCCCTCAGCCTTGATGATGGTGTGCAGGAAGTCGAGGTACTGCACGTGGCGGCCGTGGGTGGCCACGCAATGGATGAAGTGCTGCGGCACTGTCTCGTTGATCTCAGAGCAGAGCTGGTAGTTGTTGAGGAAGATGTGCTGCATCGTCTCAGCCTCCAAGAGCTGCAGGACCAGGGGAGCAGAGTGAGGCTGGGGGGCTGCAAGGAACAGCCTCCCCTCCTGCCCTGACTCTTCCTCTCCTGGGGTCTCCTCCTGGCTTTTCTATCTCTTGGCTCTCAGCCCCGGGAGTGTTACTGAGGTCTCTCCCTGTGCTGCTGCCTGCGACCGCCCTTCCGTCCTCAATCCTTACCCCCGGGGTCAGGAACAGGTTGAGGTGTTTGTGCAGCAGGGCCTGGTTTTCCTGATTGCCAGCACAAAACTTCTGCAGGAACTGGTGGGTGAATTTCAGGATCTCCATCATCTTGGCATCGCCCTGAGGAAGGGCAGGGAAGAGAAATACCCAGCGTTGGTGAGGATGGAGAGCAGGCTGCTGCCCCTCATGCCCTGCCCAGCTGCAGGACCCAGCCGTGTAGGGGGGTCCCTGCAGCCCCCACCCCGTGCCTTGGGCACTTCAGGACCAGCCAGCTTCTGCCCACCCACCTTCTCGTAAGGGATCTGCAGCAGATCCAGCATCACTTTGTGGGCATCCATGTTCTTCAGAAGGCGCTGCTGCTTCTTGCGCACTTGCTCTCCGACCCCGCACATCTTATTCAGCCGCTCCAGGATCTGGGAAGAGAAGGACCATGGCAGAGGGGAATTGAGCCTGGAAGTCCATCAGGTTGGCCACCAGCACTGGGGGCTTGCTTGCAATCCAGATATGCCCTCCCTGCATTGCTTCCAAATCTTGCCCCCCACCTCAGAAATCCTCCTTGCAGAGAGCCCTCACGCCCATCACCAACCTTGTCCCCTCCAGTCCCCCCAGCGCAAGGCTCAGGCGAGGACGGGGCTCCTCCTTGCGCTGAGCTGACGGGAATAAGCCCTGGCTTGGACTTATTTCTACTGAACCACCAGAGAGCTTGGAAATCCCCGCCATGATTTCAGCCCTTCCCTTCTTGCTGGTGCACCCGTGCCAGCCCAGGCCAGGCAGGCACCGCTGGCCGTGCTGCCAGGGACAGCCCTGGGGACAGGACTCGGTCTCACTTACCCCCTTGACTATCTGATAGTTCTCGCTGCTCTTCTCTCCCGGAGCAATGACCTCTTCGTCGGCAGCGTGCTGCAAGGGGACAGAGATGGCACCAGGGTCCCAACTGCACCTCTCCAAAGCCTGGGGCATAACTACATCCCGCAGGACCCTCCCTGACCCTCCCCTTCTAGGGAGAGGGGTGCATGGCCCATCGAGAGGCATTAGGCATTGGATTGACCTGCACCTCTGCCTCCCACTCCCCTCCCGCCCCAGTTCCCAGGGTCTTGCTCAGGGGTCTCACCTCTTTCGTCTCCTTCTTGTTCCCCTCCACGGTGCTGTCCCCTTTGCTGCTGCCCTTCTTGTCCACCCAGAGCTCCGACTTCTCCACCATAGTGCGGAGTTTGTCCAGCTCCGACTTGATCACCTTGTAGTTCTCAACATCCTGGGCCGAGATCAGGAGCTGAACCTGCAGGGACATTCCCAAGGGGTTTCCAGTTTGGGGCATGAACCCCATTCCCCTCCTCTTCCAGACCTTCATCCCAACGAAAAGGGCTGGTACCCATCCCTTGTCCCGCACCCACGGCCAAATGTGGGCTTAGAGGTGCTCCAGAGCAGCATCCCCCCAGGGTTACCTGTTTGAAGGTGTGCAAGACCTCCTGCCTCTGGCTGAAGTGCTTGAAGAGGAGCTGCAGGGAGCCAGAGATGAGCGGCGGGTAGTCGTGCATCGTCAGGTGGATCAGCACCCGCAGGAACATCCTCCCGCCCTCGTCATCCACCTCCAACATGCTGCTCGTCTTCCTGAAGCCGAGATGAAAGCGCTTGGTGTTAGCAGCCACGTGGGAGCTTGCATGCACTCGGTCGCCCCTCGGGGCTGATGGGGACAGGAGCGTTAGCCTTCAGAGCCTCTTCTTCCTCATCACCTGAGCTTTCAGCCTCGGCAGTATGGACAGGAGAGGAAGAGCCCTATGGCCAGGCTAACTATGCACCGGAGGGGGCAGGGACTCACCCCACACCAAACATGGCTTCTGCGTGCTCGCCAATCCGGTCCAGGTTCATGGCTGCAGCTGAAGGGAGAAGAAAGGGAGATGAAAGGGGCGGCCAGGGTGATCCCTGTGTATCGGCAGAAACCCACAGGAACCAACCCTGCCCCCTGCTCTGGCCATCCACGATGGATGCAGGACACTTCATCCCATCTGCACAATCTCCAGTCCCCCCCCCCGCTCCCTGCCAGCAGCAGCGGCGGACAGAGAGCTGCTGGAGCTGTCACCTCCGTTGCCTGCGTGTCCCCAGCCCATGAGGTTTGCTGTCCCAGGAGCAAAGCAGAAAAGTTACTTGTGGAGTCAAAGGCCGGAGCCGTCCCATCAGCTGCACTGTCCTGCATGGGGTAGACTTCCACAAACTCCTTCTTGAAGACGGAAAGCAGGTAGGAAATCCTGTAGTCCAGCCGCACGTTCAGGATGAACTGGCAGCAGTGAAGGAGAAAGCAAAAGTGAGTGTCCTCTTCATGCCAGCCGTCTCTTTGCATGAGAAACCCATGTCTTCCCCTCACCACCCCATCCCACAGGTCCCACCCACAGCTCCACAATGCTTCTCCTTCCCCATCGGCTCCAACCTGCAAGATCTCCAGGATCTTCAGCTTGGTCTCCATCACCACAATGTTCTCGTTCTCAATGCTCCTCCCTCTGTCCACTTGCTCCGGGGCAGACCCAGCACTGAGGCTTGGAGGGCTGAAGATGGACTGTTTCCTGCTCAGCACCATGGTGGACATCATCTGCCCAACGCCCTGGATCGACCTCCGCACGTTCTTCCCTGCAGAGGTGGTCACAGTGGGCAAAGTCAGTGCAGATGGAAAGGGAGATGGCAGAGCACCAACAGAAGGACCCACTTAGACTGCGAAACACTGTAGATATTAATCAGAGGACCAGTAGGAGGGATTGGCCATTTCTCTGGCATGGCCAAGGGCTCAACACCTCCTGTCTCTCAGTGCTCCCATGTCAGCAAACCAGTGGCTTATTTTCTTGCAGCTAAAACTGGAAAGCACTGGGCAGAACAGGGGAAACCCTTTCCCGCAGGAGCACGCCTGGTTATGGAGCAGGGACTCACCCGTCACCTCGTCGTTGTAGACTGCCTGCATCATCAGCTGGGGGTTTTGGACACAGTCGATGATGCCAAGCAGCGTCCGCGTCAGGCGCAGCCGGTCAGTGAAGCTGTAGAAGCCGAAGTAGATGAGGTTGTGGGCAAGGCTGACAACCTGGGGAAGGACAAGGCAACTCCAGACCTCGCCGGGCTTGGGGGGGCTGAGCAGGATGAACAGGAGAGGGATGCCGGCGCGGCC
>NW_009259598.1:1241953-1242873 GCF_000687185.1 Egretta garzetta
CCTCCCTGCCAGCAGCAGCGGCGGACAGAGAGCTGCTGGAGCTGTCACCTCCGTTGCCTGCGTGTCCCCAGCCCATGAGGTTTGCTGTCCCAGGAGCAAAGCAGAAAAGTTACTTGTGGAGTCAAAGGCCGGAGCCGTCCCATCAGCTGCACTGTCCTGCATGGGGTAGACTTCCACAAACTCCTTCTTGAAGACGGAAAGCAGGTAGGAAATCCTGTAGTCCAGCCGCACGTTCAGGATGAACTGGCAGCAGTGAAGGAGAAAGCAAAAGTGAGTGTCCTCTTCATGCCAGCCGTCTCTTTGCATGAGAAACCCATGTCTTCCCCTCACCACCCCATCCCACAGGTCCCACCCACAGCTCCACAATGCTTCTCCTTCCCCATCGGCTCCAACCTGCAAGATCTCCAGGATCTTCAGCTTGGTCTCCATCACCACAATGTTCTCGTTCTCAATGCTCCTCCCTCTGTCCACTTGCTCCGGGGCAGACCCAGCACTGAGGCTTGGAGGGCGGCAGATGGACTGTTTCCTGCTCAGCACCATGGTGGACATCATCTGCCCAACGCCCTGGATCGACCTCCGCACGTTCTTCCCTGCAGAGGTGGTCACAGTGGGCAAAGTCAGTGCAGATGGAAAGGGAGATGGCAGAGCACCAACAGAAGGACCCACTTAGACTGCGAAACACTGTAGATATTAATCAGAGGACCAGTAGGAGGGATTGGCCATTTCTCTGGCATGGCCAAGGGCTCAACACCTCCTGTCTCTCAGTGCTCCCATGTCAGCAAACCAGTGGCTCATTTTCTTGCAGCTAAAACTGGAAAGCACTGGGCAGAACAGGGGAAACCCTTTCCCGCAGGAGCACGCCTGGTTATGGAGCAGGGACTCACCCGTCACCTCGTCGTTGTAGACTGCCTGCATCATCC
>NW_009259598.1:1242963-1250089 GCF_000687185.1 Egretta garzetta
GTCCGCGTCAGGCGCAGCAGCTCACTGAAGCTGTAGAAGCCGAAGTAGATGAGGTTGTGGGCAAGGCTGACAACCTGGGGAAGGACAAGGCAACTCCAGACCTCGCCGGGCTTGGGGGGGCTGAGCAGGATGAACAGGAGAGGGATGCCGGCGCGGCCACCCTCGCTCCAGAGGCAGCTGTAGCCAAACGCGCCAGGGACATGGGCAGTCTCGCACCTCAAAGGTGAGCTTGTTCTTCTCCTCATTGGCGAAGGGCACTGCCTCGCTCACCACGTTGTTGAGGTAGTCTTCCACGAACTCCATGGTGCTCGCAAACTTGTTCTTCTTGTCATCGCGCGAGACGTTGAGGTTGGAGTCATAGCTGCGAGGGGAGATGGCGGGGGTGAGCTGAAGGGCAGTGAGTCTACTCGCACCCAGCCTGGAGGCAGCAGTGTCCAGGCAGCTGCTGAGCCACCATGGCCAGAAGTCACGCTCGTGACTGTGATGAAGGCCACTGCCTTCTGAAGGCTGAGACCTGCCAAATTCAAATGCCACCCTCCCAGTCCCTGCTAAAGCCAAGTCCCTACATGGGATGGCATCTTCCATCCCACCTCCTGCCCTGCCCCTCGAAGCCTCTGCGAGCCCCAGCGTGTCTCACTCTTTGATTGTGATGGCCGTGGGGATCTCGGTCCAGAGCCGTGCAAACTTCACAGGCATCACCAGTTCCTGGGGGTCCCTGTCCACGTGCACGTGTAGCATGAGGTGGCAGAAGGATGCCCGGAGATCAAAGGGCAGCATCTCATCTGCCATGCAGAGGAAGATCAGGTCCACGCCCAGCTGCTGGGAGATCTCCTTGATGGCCAAGTACTGGCGATCCAGGCACATGCGGGCAAAGAGCTTCAGCTGGTACCTGCCCAGGGACGAGGGGGAAGAGGGAGTGAGTTTGTGCAACCCTTATGTCCTCACCTGGGGAGAAGATGCCGTGGGATCATCACCTGTAGTAGCTGAGGACGTTCTCGTCATGGGCATTGCCAGCCCGGGCCTCCTGCGCCAGCTGCCGGATGCTTTTCTCGTGGTGGTCGTTGTTCTTGTCCGTCCAGGTAAGCCAGACCTCCTCCTCTGAGTACTCGATGCTCAGGTACTCGTGGGTCTGGGACATCTCCTTCACGGGCCTCAACCTAGGGCAGAAAAGGCGTAAAACTGGAGATGCTCCCATGGACAGGGAGCGGCTGCACCTCAAGGGGTGACAGGGCTTTTACCAGGGCATGGCGGGAGCTGGTGGAAGGCAGGGCCAGGCACTAAACCCTCCTCCTCATGGAAAACCTCTCCCCTACTCACTCAGTTTTGATGAGGATGTCGCTGTTCTTCGGGTCCAGCACACACTTGCAGATCAGCTCCTGGGTGACGGGGATGGCAATGTGGTTGGACACGCACAGGTCTGAGAGGTAATCCAAAAACCTACAGAGCAGAGACAGCTGGCTGTGAAAGGGGGGGTCCCCAGGGGCTCCTTCCACCTCTGATCGAGGCACATCCCACCCATCACGCAGCGCAAAGCCCTTTGGGACGGGGACCTTTCCGGACACGCACCGTGGCTCACGGTTCTTGCGCACCAGGCTGACAAAGGTCTCCACCTCGGTCTTCGTGATGTGCTTCTCCAGCAGCTTGCGGTTGTTGTGCAGCAGGGCCGTGATGGTGTCCTCGGCCAGGATGTCGTAGCCGATCTGAGACTGCATCATGCCGAACTGCTTGGCAATGTGCTCCTGGAGCGGGCAGAGAGGTGGTGAGCATGCGGGGCTGCATGTCGGGGTCTGGCAGTGCCCCCTGCCCCACCGAGACCTCAGCAGCCCCCCCCCCCAACCAGGGCTTAAAAACGTGGCGGGATGGGGGCTCTCCCCGCCACCCCCCCATGCACCTGGTTCTTGCGATAGTCCTCCTGGGAGTGCCGGAGCACACGGTAGCACAGCCGAAACATGTACTGGTAGGGAGCGTTTTTCTGGTCCGACAGCTCTTCCAGCCGCACCAAGGGCCCTTCCCCGCCCTTGTCCTTGAAGGGGGCTTTCAGGATCCCAAAGATCTGCCCAAAAGCAGAGATGGTAAGTGCTGTGTCCCCCTCCACACCATCACCCCCATGCATGGCTGGGCACCAGCCATGCTTGCCAGGAGGGCTTGGTGCACCACTGGGGGACGAGCTGGAGATCACCTGCACCTCCTCCATGGGGGTTTCCAGACCCCTGGACTCCAGCAGGGCCCTGGGCAGCACAGGACATCTCCACAGGACCTCAGCCTTGCTGGGCCCCAGGGCCACTCACCTGCTTCAGGATGTTCTGCTCCCGCATCAGCTTCTGCCGCTCCCGGTTGGGCTTGGTCACCACGATGTCCAGCACGTTCTGGCCATTGTTGGGGACGTCGCTGACAAAAAACACCAAGTCCTCCAGCAGCTGGATCACAAACCTGCAAAAGGGGCACGGTTCAAGTGGAGTGGTGGGACTCTCCGGCTGGGGGGGGCTGCTCGCCCACCCCACACAGCCCACCCAGGCCTGGGTCTCTGCAACGATGCTGGTGTTTTGAAGGAGCAAAGCGCCCACGTTCAAGGCTCAAAACACTGCCAGGGAAGCCGCTGGCTGATCCTCCCCTCCCTGCTAGAGGTCAACGGCTGTTCTGAAGCAAGAGGTTTTACAGCCCCTATGGCTCCTAAGGAAACTATACGTGCCAGGGTAAATGCCAGGGACCTTTGCTCGTGATTCGTGCCAGGAATTTTGCATTTAACACCTCTGCCCCCTCAGTCACCTTCGCGGGACCCGCACGGGGGAGGCTGGCAGCTCGCTCTGTCCCACGGGGGACCTGTGTTTGCTCAGGAAGCACCAAGAACCCACCCACCTCAAAATAATACCGTGACTAAAAGGGCTGCCCCTATCGTGGGGCCATCTCTCAGCCCCTCGGATATTTTTCTAGCAGCAAAGGAGGGGCCAGAGCGGGGCTGCGGCGTTATCTGGTTTCCTCGCTAGGCTCCTGGGAGAAGCCGGCGCGGATTTGGGTTGTGGGCAGGAAAGCAAGACAGTGCTGGCACCAAGATCCAGGCAGGGGCCCCATCCTGCAGTGATACTGGAGAGCCCTTGGAGGAGCCCAGCACAGCCCCATCTCCCAGGGGAAATGAGTTCTTACCTCCGGTCATTCTGGCTGAGAAAACCTTCATTCATCTTCTCCACCACACTGGCCAGCATCGAGCTTGCGTCGTTAGCAAAGTCCAGGTCCCGGATCTCAGACACGGGCACGGAGACGATGGCAAAAGCTTCTTTGTCTTCTTTGGTGGGGCACGTGCCCAGCTGGGAAGCAACGGGGAAGCACCATCACACAGACAGGGCAACGCCAAGCACGTCCCCACCATGTGCCATCAACCCGGGCGATGTCAGTGACCCAGTTTGTCCCCATCGGAATGACTGGGGTGGGCTCTAGGTTACTGGGATGGGCTCTGGGCTGGTGTCCAGTCACCCTCTTGTATCACCAGGGAATTTCAGTCCCTGGGAAGGAGCATGCTAAGAGCTATTGGAGCGCAGGGGATAAATCCACGCGCAGGAGGAGGGAGCGGGGCCGTACCATGAGGCGAATGGGCCTCTCCTCATCGATGTCAATGGGCACGTTGGTGCTCTGGATCCAGGTGTTGGTGCAGAGGTGGCGCAGCCTCACGTAGGAGTTCCTGCAAACAGCACAGCATCCTGGGGAGCGATCCCCACACGGATGCACCAGCAACCACCGCCCCCCCCCGTCCGTCTTCTGCAGCGTGGTAGGGTCCAGCTCGAAGAGGGAGGCGATGTCATTGCCGTGGGGCACGGCCACCAGCCGGTATTTGATCTTCTCCCCCGTGTTCCTGCGGCTGGCGCGGCTGCTGCCCCCCTGCACCGGGGAAAGTGGCTTTGAGACCGGCGTGGGGAGGCTGCCCCGCCGAGCCCAGCCTCCCTGCGCACACGGCATCGGAGGAGACACGCAGCGGCTGCGCCGAGAGCAGAAGCTTTTGCTCGGACACCGGGCTGAGCCTCGCAGCACGGAGACACATGAGGAGCTGCAAGAGCACAAGCGCGGCATGATGCACCCGAGCTACGAGGCCACCCCTTCTCCAAATCTCACCAACAGCAAAGAGGAAAAAAAAAAACCCTTGAAAGTCCAAATCTCTCTTCTACCAGCACTTCCCCGTGGCCTGGGGATCCAACATGCACTGGGACCCCTCCAACAGATTTCGGCAGGGTCCTCTCGCAAGCGGGACATAGGGATGCTACTCTAGGGTGCAGGGCGCGGGGATGCTCTGCTGGGCAGCGGGAGAGCCTCCGGCCGCAGCCTCGGCACCGAGCGGGACCCAGTGGCACGGGGCGGGCACCGTCCCCGCAGCAGGCTCTGTTTCGGGGCATTTCCCTGCTTTCAGGCGGAGGCGTGATTTCAGGCAGCGGCAGCAGCATTTCTGCTAGCGAGGCTGCACACAGCTCACCGTGGGTGCTGCTTTGGGCTCAGCCACGTCTCCTTTATAACTTGGGTTTTCCTGAAAAGTTAAAGAGGGAGATGAAAGACAGCTATCAGTCCTCCCCCTCGGTCCCTCCAATACCCTGGGCACAGGGTGTCATCTCTATTCCTGCCTTCCTCCATCATATCGCAGAGAGAGGAAACCTGCCCAGATGGGGCTGGAGGACGTGACCCGTACCCAGTGCACCCCGAGGAGGGGGACGGGGTGAGCCCTGGCGAGCAGACCCGGGGCTTGGCGTTGCAGCAAGACGAGCTCTTGCTGTAAATCCCTTGAGACCCCAGGCTGAGGTCTCAGTGAGCAACACAAGCCGGGCAGCACCAGCCTGGGATGGGGATCGTTCTCTGATCTTCTTTCCTCTGCAGAAGATGTCACCTGAGAGCCTTTTGGTTTAAAGCAGCCATTTCAGAGCCCCAGTATTTGCTATTTTCCATCCTGCCAGTGGTGGAAGGGGCCCTGCAGGCTGCCTTTGGTCGTCTTCTCCAGCTAGGGAGCACCTTTGGCACATGGTGCACCAAGATCCCCCCCGGTACGTCCCTGCTCCCCTGGCAGCAGGGTGTAACACTGTCCTTCCCTTGGTCCCAGATGCTCATCTGTGTCATAGAAACCACATCATCTAAGTGCTGAAACCTCTTCGTGCCTCTGTCAGGAGGCCTTGAGCTGGCCTTAAATGGGAGGAAAAAAAATTTGGCAAATAATGTTTCCAAGCCCGGATTTTGCCTACACCCTCCCCAGGCAAGGACAGCCCTGGATGCTGCTGTGGACCAGAGGATGAGGATGGGCAAAACCTGATCAGCAAGAGTTAAATGCAGCAGGCTGAATTATCTCTGCTTCCGTCTTACCAGGAGGTTGTGCTGGTACAGCCGCTTGGCGAGCAAATAGAGGAAAACCCTGGCCACCCCCTCCTGCGCCCCGGGCCAGAAAAGGAAGGAGCCAGGAACAGCAATTTTGACAAGCGAACCCCTGCACCGTGGGGTGGGGGATTTAAGGGGGGGAAAGCCTAGCCCTGCAAACAACGATGGTGCTCACAGCCCCAGTGCCAATGCCCCCCTCGAGCAAGGAAGAGCCCAGGACAGGCCGGCTCCAAAAGCAAACTGGAGCAGGGCCAGAGGCAATCCTGGGCATGGCCACTCTGCCTAAGGGCTGGTGGCCACCACCTTTGCAAGGGATGGTACCAGCCTCTGGAGGGTAGGGCCTGCGTCCCTCTGCTCGCCCCCTTACCTCCGCGGCCAGGTAGTTGCCTGTGGCGAGGTGCTTGAAGCGGTACAAGCCATTCCAGTGCCCGGCTCCCCCTCGGCACGGGTCATGGTGGACCACCTGGGAGAAGCAGAGGAAAGCTCAGCCAGTGGCATGTGGGGCTGCGGGGAACCAGGAGGCTGTTCCTGCTTCCGAGCCTCCGCTGAACCCGGCAAACGTCCTATCTCAAAGGCAGCCATGAGTAAATATACTCGGGGTGCAGAGCTCAGACACTGGTGCCCGTCCACCAGCAGCCGTGGTTCCCAGTGCCCTCATGGAGCTCGAGCCTTGCACTGGCTTTCACCAGGTAAGTCAGGCTACCAGGGGTGGAAATGTACAGAAATAACCATTGCCTCTAGCCCCACTGCCCCCAGAGGTACCCCAAAAACCCACGGACACGCGCTCCACCCCCTCCCCGCTCACCTCCACCTCCCACAGGGCGTTGGAGCTGGTGGCCGAGGTGGCCGACTGCCTCAGGGTGGTGCGGAGGAAGACGTGCAGCTTGCCCTTGTACTCGTCGCAGGTGAGAAACTTCTCCTGCTCAGCATGGAAGAGCCTCACCACGTCCCCCTGCACCAAGACATGGTGGGGAGAATCTCGGGATGTGGCTCTCCTACAAGCCTACGGCTCCCCATCCTGCAAAGGGGATGGGATTCCCCCTGTACCTGGTCCAGAGCAGAGCACAGCTCCCAGCCGTGCCATGGCAGGACCGCGGGAGCCCAGGCATCGCAGGGCATCATCAGTTCTTCCAGCCCTACCTACTTGAGCTGGGCTAAAACCTCTCTCTAGCAGCCCAAATGCTCCTCCGACCCCAGTGGAGGGCATCTTGCATGGGCACGGGGTGCCCTGCACGCCGCAATGCCACCGCTCCGTTTACCCACGCGAGCCACTTCTCTCTGCTCCCCCTCCCTGGGGTGCCAAATGGGTGCAAACCCACCCCTTTACACCCCTGGAGCGGGCAGAGGCTCCGCTCACCGATGCGTTTAAGGCATTAACGCCCCGGGAAGGAGGATGCAGTGGATGTGGGAAGCCGGGGATAAGCGCGGCGCCTGGGGCCAAGGATCTGGAAGATCATAACAATCAATATCCATCCAGCTGCTTCCTGGAGGACCTCAGCCTCGAACAATAGCTCCGCAGGGAAAGTTCCTTTCCCAGGCAACAGCCAGCCCTGCTGCACGCCTAAACAGCCGAAAATTGTCCTCGCAGCTAGAAGCCACCGCTGGCACTATGCGTGCCTCGCATTGTCCTCGAGAGCCAATTTAATACAATAAGGCAGAGGGTAATTTCATGCCCCCCGGGTACCTGCTGCCAGGAGATACTTAAAATATCCAGCTCTAGCTTGCTGTTAAGTTCCCCAAGTGATGAATTCTCCTAGAAATTAATTTCCTCAAGGCAGGATCTCTT
>NW_009259598.1:1250146-1250820 GCF_000687185.1 Egretta garzetta
GGGCCCGGGTCCCCGGAGCCCCCTGTGTCCCAGGCGGCCGAATCTCCATCCTTACCCCTTTCAGCACTTCCTCCATGTGGTCACGGAACTGCATGAACAGGTTGATTTTCCAGCTGGTGTTACAATTGACTGAGTTTACCTAAGGAGCAAGAGAGCGAGGTCACCATCGTGGCACAAGCCAAAAAAAAAAAAAAAAAAAAAGGAAGAAAAAGAAAAAAACCCTCCCAGGCAAGCCCCAAAAGCTGCAGAGGCAGCCCAGCCTCCCCGTACCTCCTTGCAGCCGGCGTTGTCGGCAAGCTCGTAGTTGCTGGCCTGCAGCGGCGTTGACGGGGTTCAGGATGACTTTATCGCCCACAACTACCTGGGGAGCAAAATGGGAATGGAAGGAGCGAGGATGAGACCTGGGTGCCCAGGGGGGAGGCGAGCCCCGGCAGGCAGCACGCACGGTGCTTTCTGAATAGCTGAATTTGGGGACTTTTTGGCCCCGGGCTCACATTATCTCCATTGCTCCTCAGCTTCCAGAAGGGCTGGATGAAGAGCCAGGATCCCTCGTTGCCGGTGGCATCCAGCGTCACCCGCATGGCATTTTTCTCGAGCAGGGCTGGCAGCCGCTTGTTCACCGTCAGGTACTTGTTGCTCTTCATGTGGAGGAGCTGGAAAGGCAAATGCCAAGG
>NW_009259598.1:1250859-1251538 GCF_000687185.1 Egretta garzetta
CAGGGCTGGTTGTACCCAGGAGTGACCCCACAAGCCCCCTCCCAGTAGCTGCCCAACTGGCGTGTGCTGGGTCCGTGCCTCTCCCCCCCAAAACCCCTGGGCTGAGCGCAGAGGAGGGGCGGGCGAGCGCCTGTACCTGGATGACGCTGCCGTATTTCACCACGTCGCCATGCACTTTCTTGTTCTCCGTCTCGTTCTGCTTCTGCTCCATCTGGGCTGCATGCTGAATGCCGAAAGGAGAAGAGCTGAGTGTAGTAGCACCCTTCTCACCCCCTGCCCTGGAGCAAGCCTCCGCGGGGCCACCTGCACCCTCGGTCATGGGGAGAGTGGGACAGGCTGGGATGCAGCACCAGCATCCCTCTGTCCCTCAGACAACGTGGTCCAGAGCTACAATACGGTCCTCAGCATCCAAGAGCTTAGCCTGGGACCCCGGTGTAGCCCCGAGCAGCTGTATGAAGTCCATGTCAGCTTTAAACCGAGGACTTCAAAATTAGGACAGGGACAAAATGGCACTGAAATTCCCCCGAAACCCCCACAGGGAGGGCACCAATCATAGAATCATAGAATGTTTTGGGTTGGAAGGGACCCCTAGAGGTCACCCAGCCCAACCCCCCTGCAGGAGCAGGGACACCTTGAACCACATCAGGTTGCTCACAGCCCCCTCCAACCTGGCCTGGAA
>NW_009259598.1:1252024-1256447 GCF_000687185.1 Egretta garzetta
TTGGCCTTGTTGAACCTCATGAGGTTCACACAGGCCCACCTCTCCAGCCTGTCCAGGTCTCTCTGGATGACATCCCGTCCTTCTGGTGTGTCAACCGCACCACTCAGCTTGGTGTCATCCAAAAGGAGATTCTGTACATGGGCCAGGCTGGGGCAACGCGCCCATCTCAGCTCCATTGCAGCAGGGTCCTGGGGACCAGGGGCTCCCGGCAGCACCAAGACCGAAGAGCAAAAGGTGCAGCGCCGTGCCCAGGGAGGGCTGCAGCCTGCGGCAGATGTGGCGGGATGGGCCCCTGCCGGCCAGGATGCCCCAGGATGGGTCCCTGCCGGCCAGGATGCCCCAAGAGTGGATTGCTCAGCACCGCTTGCAGCCCCTCACTCCAAAACCACAGCCATTTTCTGTGCAGTGACTCCGGCAGCCCGAGGGGCAATGCCGACCTACACGGAGCGAGGCAGGAACTTGCTCCAGCACCGGAGCTGTCTGGGAATGGCACGGGTGCGCTGACAGCCCCGGTGCCAGCCTGGGCACAGCCCCGGCAGCACCAAGCCAGGGCTCCCCTGCAGCCAGGACGGGAAACGGCGGTGAGGGATGCAGCTGGGAGAGCACCTACTCCGGCAGCCCGAGGGGCAATGCCGACCTACACGGAGCGAGGCAGGAACTTGCTCCAGCACCGGAGCTGTCTGGGAATGGCACGGGTGCGCTGACAGCCCCGGTGCCAGCCTGGGCACAGCCCCGGCAGCACCAAGCCAGGGCTCCCCTGCAGCCAGGACGGGAAACGGCGGTGAGGGATGCAGCTGGGAGAGCACCTACCCTTTCCCATATTGCTTTCACCCTCTTTTTACTTGAGAGCAGAAGGAATTGGGAAACACAGCTGGAATCGTGGCTCCGCACCCTGCAGTGGGGTCTGTGAGCACCCCGAGCAGGCGACACCGCAGCTCTGAACGCGCCCGGCACGCACTGTGGCAGCACAAACCCTTTGCTCTTTTGAACGTTGCCACTGTTTTAGTTCAGTCTCCGTCCCCGCGCAGCTCTGGGTGCCACCCGGGGGACGTGAGCCCCACAGTGGTGGCTGCTGCCATCAGGAAAACAAACCCGCTGCCAAGAAATCCTGCACTGATCCGGAGCTGGGAGTTTAACAACAACCCCATGGAGCAACGTGGCTCCGGCGAGAGATCCGGCACCACCGTGCGTCCTAGATCTGCATCCAGATCTGAGCTCCTCCCTTGCTGAAAACCAGTGGGGCTGGGAGCAGGAGCCAGAGCCCTGAGCATGCAAGCCCACGGGGACTGATGTCCCCAGCCTGTCCCTTGGATGGGATGGGGTCTGTCCCCGAGCCAGGGGGGGATGGGGTGTCCAGGGATGCCCTGGGTGGGCAGCCTGGGAGGGTGCATGGAGGATGGGGAGACAGGAGCAGAGCAGGGGGAAAGCCTCCGTGGCGTGGCCGCACTGCAGCTGGCTGCCCCTCGGTCAGCCGAGGAAAACACCGAGCCTTAAACCCACTTCAGAACAACGGCGCAAGGGCACAAGCTCAGAAAGGCAACCGTGGGCATGGCGGATGGTTGGGCAAGGCTTCTCTGCTCGAGACCTGGGCTGCTGCTCCAGGAAATTATCTCTGTGGGTTGGAAGAAGTTCTCAGCTTGCAGGAGATTCTGATAAATCACAGCCTGGAGTCCAGCATCCCGCCAGGACATCCAGGGGCTTCGTGGCAGCATGGGAAGCGTTTTGCAGAGAGCTCCCTCCCTGCCCGAGCTCCTCCAGCGCTTGGCTCCAGATGCGTGGGAGCGTTTGCCAAAAGGGCAACACCGGGAGCAGCGGAAAGGAGCAAGGAAATGACAGAGTCTCCTTAAGACAAATCTTAACCAAGGTGCAATCAGTCAGGCTCAGAAATGAACCTCTCCGTCCAGTCCTGGCCAGTACCGCTGCCAACATTACAAGTCACACAGTCCAACAGGAGTGGGACAACAGCGTTTCCATACACCAGCAACCACGTACGGACGGATGCAGCAGGAGGCACCAACCCTGTCCCAGCATCTCCAAACCAACCCTGTCTGGACACTGCATCAGCCCTCGCTCCCCAAAGGCAAAACTGGGGGGACCTGTGGGGCTGGGGCCGGGCTTGAAGACTGACGAGATGATTTAATGAATCCCTCCTGAGCTTCGGTTTTATGAATCATCCTCGGGGCCTCGCCAGCTGTCTGAGGCGATTATGCAATGTTTAACATGGGCCTTTTCCAAACCTCATGGAAGTCAACAGGAGTCTTTCTCTTCCACAGCCCTTTGGAGCAGGTCCCAGCAGCAGCAGCTCCCTCCTCCATGCCAGGCACCCCTGGGTGCTGCGGGGGGTGCGGGGCTGTGCTCACAGATCACCCCTCCTTGCTCTGCCATGGGCTCCTCTGCAAAAGGAGCATCAGTAGGGCTGAGACAGCAAAGGCTGGACATGGCGGCAAGGTTGGCAAGGCAGGTGGATGTCACCTCTCATCCCAACAGCAGCATTGCCACCTTTCCTTCCTCTCCCCGCCTGCTCAGTCCCCTGGATCCTTCTCTGCAGTTCTTCCCTGGGAAGCAACGCAATCACCTGTGGTTCCTTGGTCGCTGCTGTATCCACCCCGCACCATCACGGCGTGGACCAAGCCTGGCCATGCCACGCTGCCCAGGGCCCCCCGCCATGCCAAGGGCACACGTGCAGGCATGGCACGAAAGCTCCATCGGGAGCCTGTGGCGGGATCCAAGGTCCAATTCCCCTCATGTCAGAGGCCAGATAAGAGCATCGCATAAGAAGGGTAAGCCAGGGTGCATTGCACACCCCTGGGGGCCAGCCCGCCTGAGGACTGCAGCCCTCAGCCCTCAAAGCACCTTACAGAGCTCCTATCTCACCCCCCCCTTATTAAGACACTGCATGCCGTGATTAATTAAGAGGTGATGGGTACAGAAGCTGTTCCTCTAGACAAGGTGGCTGGGGCCAACGGTCCATAGTGAGAGGAGGGTGGTGGGACAGGAGACAACAGAGCCAAGCAGAGGGATACTGAGAACAGCAAACCCAGGGCAAGTCCTGGCCTCCCATGCAGGCTGTTTTCGGGGAAGCAAAACCTACCAGGGTTTACATGGTGAGGGGTTTGGCTGTCATCACCCCGCCAAGCCACAAGGACTGTCCACTCTGGGGTCCCTCGTGCCCACTCCCTGCCCCAGGGACCCCGTTCACCTGGAGTTTCTGCAGCAGCACCACGTCCGCAATCTTCTCCTTGTCCTGCTTGGTTTGCTTGGCCTTCCAGTACTGCTTCTGGGCAGAGTAGCGGTTCATGGGACATACTTTGAAGAGGCAATCTAGGAGGAGAGGAAGGCAAGCATGAGGCTGCAGCAGCCACATGGCCACCAGCACGTCCCCAGTGGGGCCAATGTCACCAAGGGGCAGGAGTGAGTGCTCCCCTGGGACTCCGCTCTTGTCCCAGCAGCGGCACTGGGAGATGGCCCCCCTGACCCACAACAACCCCATCTGCTGCTGGGGCTCCAAAGGAGACCTGGCCAGGACTGGTGGAGGGTCTTGTCACCTTGGATTAGCTTCAAATCCGGGTAAATCATGAGTCCAGGAGTGACTCCACTGCTTGGACTCGCGATTAGAAGTGTTCCCATCGGAAACAGCCATGCAATTTGGGAAGGAAAACTTCAGGGGGAGAAAAAGTACTGATGAAGCCCAGCTGTACCAGAGGAGGAGAGGATCCCGCCGGGAGGGAGCGGGGCCGGCAGGAGGCAGGCACCGTGAGACCGGGACCCGAGCAGACGCCTCCCCATCTCCCTCGTTACCCTGCCCACCAGGCACCCTGAGCCAGCAGGACCCCAGGTTGCTGCCTCGCGACAGCCGTGCCGTCGGGATCCGCCGGTTTTGCAAAGGCGCTGCTGTTCTCCCGTGGCTGCTCACCGGGAGCCTCAATTACCAGCGCTGGAAGCTATCAGCAACAGCTCCCCAAATCTGTATGGATACAGCTGCATGTCAGGTCCTAAAAGAAACCCTTTGGGGACCTGAAGGGCACAGTTTGCATCCCAGCTCCTCCAAACACTCGCAGCATATCCAGGCTCTGCAGATTGCCCAAAATTTGCCTGTTTTTTTTTTTTCCCCAGGCTGCTGCGGTCAGGATGGGGGTGGAAAGTGCGGACGCCCAGGTCCAGGCTTTGGGAACTGAAGCACGAGAGCAGATGTCTGGAGGCGAGGAGGCGCTTACACCTCCCAAACTCTCATTCAGGGCTGGAAGCTGTACAGGGCGAGGGCAGGAAGGGCTCTGCAGCCCAAATCGCCCTAATTACACCTGAAACAGCAGCCCAGAAGCTGCAGACACAAAAACAAAAAAAAAAAAAAAAAAAAAAAAAAAAAAATTCCGACCGAGCCGAAGACGACAGATGATTCTGCCGATGCCTGTGGAAAGAAAGAAAG
>NW_009259598.1:1257290-1260228 GCF_000687185.1 Egretta garzetta
GTTCAGACACAAAAAAAAAAAAAAAAAAAAAAAAAAAAAAGAAAAAAAATCACTTCCATCTCTGGCCCCGGTCCCAAGTCACTGGCAAGCACATATTTATTTACCTGGGAGTGACGAACAAACAAGCGCAGAGCACAGTTCTCACCGGCTCGGGCTGCTGGGAAGAGGCCAAGTTTCATATTTCGTTTTACAGGTCTATTTGCTAATGGCACAACCCGTGCCAAGGCAGCCGTGACGCCGGGTTTTTAATCGGGGACCGAGCATAGCTGCTGCAATGCCTGGCTGCCTTCTCCCACTGCCGCTGAGCAAGGGCTACAGAAACACTTGGGCCACCTGCAGCACCTTAAATTGTTTTCATTAATTTGCTAATGAGGCTGCAAAAGCACCTGGTGGAAAGTAGAAACTGAGGGGGGGGTGTTAAAAAAAACCCAACATAGATATTAAGAGAGAGGTGCAAATCAAACCCCTGGCTCCATGCACGCCCTGCCCGGAGAGGCTGCATGACATCCCCGTCTCAGTACGAAGTCCTGTTTTGCAAGGAGGGAAACTGAGGCACGGAGTTGTTTGCCCACAGAAAGTCTCAGCAAAGCTTGCGTTGGAAGCCAGAGGTTTTGGCACCCAGGCGTAAGCACCAACAATTTTCTGCAAGACGGATGGTGGGCGGAAAAGAGGGAAACCGAGAAAAGCTCCCACGTCAGCACTGCCCAGTGAAAGCAACCCAGCAGAGCGATGCTCGGCCAACCTGCCATGACCCAGTGCGGCCCCGGAGGCAAAACCTCCTGCAAACCCACACGGGGGGGAAGCGGGGCATTTTGGGCAGCGGCACGGCTTGGGGGGGGTCTCGCTGCCCGCTCGCCTTGCAGCCAGCCCGGCGCCTGCTCAGCGCAGGATTGAAGCGCTTTATTTGCTTTATTTGCTTTTTTCCTGACATGCCTGAACGCGGGGCTGGGAAGAGCCCTGGGGTGGGGAAAGAAGCTGCAAAGAAAAGCAAATAACTGAGCGGTGCCAGGCGGCTCTCGGAGGGCTGAGCTGGGCACCCCTTGCTGCGGGGACAGGCTCCCAGGTGGGTTTTGGCATTTCCAAAAATCCATTTGGACCTGACTTCGGGAGAAGGGTCCTGTTTCCTCACCGGGAAGCCGAGCGGGGCCCCGGCGCGACCCATGTGCGCCTCAGCGCAGCGCAGGATAGGGCAGGGTCCGGCCACAGGATACGGGGACGGCAACAGCACATGAAAATCCTCTTAAGCCTCTTGCTGCTGCTGCAGGGAAACAGCCCGTTGTTTTTACCTCCCTCGCGGTGATAGCTATCGAGGAGGCAGACCGCTACTTTTCCGGCCATTAAAACAAGCGCCTGGATATCCTGATAGGGTTTGCATGGAGCAGGGCTGAGTCTAGACCAGACCTGTGCCTGGAAAAGAGATTCAACATCCACCCATGGCCAGGCAGGGAGACGGTGCTGCTGCTGGGAAAAAGCGGGGCGAAAGCGTGCCCCCACCGGCCTCACGGCTGCTTCCAGCTCTTCCCAGCCAGCCCCAGGTGAGAATCCACCCATGTCCAGGCACAGGAGGACTCCCCTGGGGTCAAGACTCTGGGGAGCTGTTGGATGGCTTGTTAATTAGCTCCACATTAGTGGCAATGGTTAATTAGCCCCACATTAGTGGCATGGAGAGGCAGGTCTCTGCTGGGGTGGGACCCCCATGGGGAAGGGTGCCTGCACAGCACCCCGCTGGGGGATGTTAAAGCCACCCTGAGGAAGCGGTGGGGGCACAAAGGAAAGTGAGAAACCAATATTTAAAAATATTTTTTAAAAAGGGGCCTGAAGTTCCATTAGCTGGGATGAAAAGAACAGCTGCTTGAAGCCAATCCCCACATCCAACAATGCAATCACTGGTTTGGGGAAATTCCACAGCTCTATGTACTCTCCCCCCGCCCATAGGCTCCATGCACCGGGCACTCAAACCCAACTGGGATGTTCTTTGGGACACAGCCCTTCCCGGCATTCTGCAGCATGCTCAGCACATGGGGCAGCCAGGCACAAAGCCAGCCTTTCCCAGGTAGGGGCAGCGTAGGGCGGAGATGCAAACCCCCGAGCTGTTTGCTCCCTGGGGAGCCCGAAGGTTGGGGGCACCTCACCAACCAGCCCCGGGGCTTGCACATGGGGGGAGTGGGAGGCATGATCTGCTTTTCCCGTCAGCCTGTCCTGGCTTCTCCAGACCATTTACACAGGCCAGGAGCCACCCCAGCTTCCACTGACTCATCCCCTTTTCCGCCCGGACCTGGTCGCTCCTGCCTGCTCCTGCCCACTCCTGCCCAGCGCTGCCCCTCGCCCAAATGGGAAAGAACCAGCCCGTCCCCAAGCGCTGGAGGAGATGACATGGCCCAAAACATGACAGCCAAGGACAGACCGGGATTTACCATCTCTCCCCAAGCCCTGCCTGCATCGTAAATGGGCAGCTTAATCCCCCGGCTCCCTCTGAGGTGCAGCCAAGCCCAGCAGATGTAATTAGTGCTGAGCGCTAACGGGCTCACTTTGAAATAGTCTGCCTGTTGCAACTGCCCCTCTGTCTGTCCCCGCCTGTTCCCGGCTCCCGGCGGGTAGATACCCAGCTGCCAGCATCCCTAGGGATGCATTTTGGGATGGTTGGACCCACTTTTGCAGAGGATGGTTTCCCAGCCCCCCTCCGCTCCTTTGGGCTGGGCTAAGGGGTCCCAAGGACCACCCCACTATGGAGGTGGTTCTGATAAATGCATAAATGCCCCCCGAGGCAAAGAGAGGAGGGTAGGTGGTTGGGCCAAGACATAGAAACAAGGCTATGGAGGCTGTCCAAGAATCCCCCCGGGCTCCTCTGCAAAGGACAAGCAGCACCTCCCAGCCCCTGGCTAGCTGGGATAGCCAGGACCCCGGTCCCCACCCCTGGCATGGATGCTCAGGGCAGGGA
>NW_009259598.1:1260519-1261761 GCF_000687185.1 Egretta garzetta
AGCGTTGTCCCCGAGGCTGCTCATGGCAGGGATGGAGCTGCCCCAGCCCGGCCCCAGTCTCACCTCGAAACTTCTTGGGCGGGTTATCCAGGTCACCAGCAGCCGGCTCCACCACGCACCGATCATCCACCAGCCTGCCCGGGGACAAAAGCGGGAGCAGGGCGTCAGAGCAAGAACGCGATGACGTCAGGGCCCGAGCGAGCGGAGCAGCTTCGCCACAAACCACAGCACTGCAAGGGCCGACGTACCATCGTCACCTGGCCCAAAGCGACAACATCAAAAGCCGCATCTCCTGTTTCCCACCCATTTGCACTCTGTATTTAGCACGACAACACTCAGCTCCGGGAGCAAGCAGCCGCTCTTGGGCGCTGGTTCCGAACATGCCGTCCCTTGTGTGCCACCACTCGCCATTGCTTTCACGTGTGATTTTCATCCCTGTCCCCTGGGGCAAACAGCAGCAGGTACAAACGGGCAGCAAGGAAACACGATGCTTCATGTCAGGCGCCGTCCCGGAGCCTTTGCTCAGCGACCCGTGCGGGAGGCTCTGACGCCCATGTCCTGCTGGAGCGAATCCTGCCTTGCCCAGCTCCCGGCCGAGCCAGATCCAGCCCCCACCCCCCGGCACGGTGCAGTGCCTGCAGCGTTATTTCACTGTTAATCTGGCAAAAATGCAATGAGTTCAACTTTCATTTAGTGCTTCTCCTCCGGCTGGGAGCTCACCCCACCGGGACACAGAGGGTGCAGCTGCTGCAGATGGAGGTGGCAGGGGCCCACCAAAACCAGTTATTAATTATTATCTGATCAGGAGGCGGTGGCTCTGCCCATCAGATGTGAAGGGCTTTGTGTCTCCTCCCTGCCCACCTCCTTGTTTTCCCAGCATTGAGCAAAATCCTGCAGGTTTGTCCCTGGGTGCCAAGGACTGATTTCAGGATGGACGGGATGTTACTTGTCCAAGTTACTGAGAACAGTGAAGCGTAACCTGGCGTGAGGTTCTGCTCAGCCCCCACAGCGTGGAGGGACGAGCATCGCCCAAGGGGCTCACGGCGCTGGGGCCACCCAGAGCTCATCTCATTTCAAGGGAACTCGGTGCTCCAGCAAGACAGGCTGTACCCGCTCGCCCGCTTTCTCCGGGCCCCTGGGAAGTGATGCACCCAGAGAAACTACACTCCTGCCTTGGGCGAGGAAGTGAGAAGCGTGTCCCCACCTGCGGAGGCTGAATTCAGGCAGCCGGTGAGTTTGTGA
>NW_009259598.1:1261776-1263001 GCF_000687185.1 Egretta garzetta
CAGCATCCCCGGAGGGAGCATCCATGGCGGGGGCAGCTCTGTCCCTGCGACGGGAGGGAAGACGCAGCCCGGAGAAACGAGGCACACGCACGTGGCACAGCAGCAAAGGGCGCAGCGGTGCCCATGCTGCCCCCTCTGCTCCCCAAGGGGCGCTCGGCCCCCCCAAATGAACCAAACAGCCCCAACATTGCTGGAGATGGACACACCGTGCTGCAAAGAGTTGGCAAAAGCGACAGATACCCCGTTCACAGATCCAGCCTTCTCCCCCCAGCCCAGCCGCTCTCCAGAGGAGGGGAAAATTCCTTTCAATAGCGTGGCAGAGAGGAATTTGGCCTCGGCACTGATGAATTGGGACTCCAGGGACCCCAGCGCTGCTGCGTCCTTGGCAGCAGAGGCGGGGGCTGGCAGGGTGCTCTGAACACCCAGCGCTGCTACTGCACCCACCACCGCCTCCCTGCTCTTTAAAGCTCCCCGGGGTTGCGGGAGATGAACCTTAGATTTCAAATAAAGAGAGAAAAGCAATTTCTCTAATGCTTTTGGTGGCAGCAGAAGCTTAAAAACAATTAGCAAAGACCCAGAAGATTGTAAAAAAAAAATAAACGCCCAAACCCAGGAGGTTTCAGTAAATGCTCAGTGCGTGTTTGCTTTGCAAACACGCGTGGTCGGCAGCACGAGGGGGTTTTGGGCTCCTGACCAGGGGCTGCCCAAATGCAACACCTTTTCTATGGGCCATGACAGAAGGGAAGGAGTCGGACACATGCCCAAACCCCTGTGGGGCACGGAGCCCCAGGAGGGCCCGGGAAGAGGTGAAGAGGGGGATAAAACAGCGGAGCAGAGGCAGTGGCGGACAGGGGCTGTACCACACGTCTCAGCCCGCAGCAGATACAGAATCGTTTAGGTTGGAAAAGACCTTTAAGATCATCAAGTCCAAGATATGCAAAGCCTCAGCCCAGCCTTGGTACCACTTGTAGGTGGTTTTGGTTTCTATTACTGTTATTTTGATGGGGAACAGGGAGGAAGAAACCCGTTTGAGATGCCTGGGAGCAAAGACCACCGAGGGGTGAGCCCTGACCAACGCACGGGTCAGGAGCACGGCGGGAAGCACCGACCCCTCGGCACGCGCCCGGCTCCCACCAGTGCCTACAAAAGCAGAGGGCCCAATTCATCGGCGCACTTTAAAAAATAAAAATCCTCCCTTGCCATGGCTGGGGGTCTCCAAGGAAGC
>NW_009259598.1:1263212-1268931 GCF_000687185.1 Egretta garzetta
CAGGAATGCAAAGTGTCATTTTTATTAAACTGATACTCCGGACTAACATTCTTCCGTTAAAAATTGCTGAAAATAAAAGGATTCTGACGGGGTGGACGTAAGTCACCTGGGTGACTGCTGGGGCCAGGCTATGCTTCCACTAATAACCAGCATTACCGCAGCAGGATGGGGCAAACTGAAGCTCCCTCTGCTATTAGAGCAGCAGGGACACGCGAGCACTCGCTGCCACGCCGCGCGGCGGGGAGGACAGCGGGCACGCGGAGGGCAGCTTTCATTTCTCAGGTGTTAATGAGAAAACGGGCAGTTGGTGACCGAGCACCTGGAGGAAGATCCTGAGCAAAGCAGCAGGCGGGATGCACGGCAGAAAACTTCACGCTTTGCCTTTTCCAGTCACCCCCAGGGAGCAGCAGGGGCTGGAGCCCGTGTGTCGATGAGCCCGCGGTCCAGCAAAGTGCGGGCCAGCATCTGGTTAGCTTTAAGCCATGGTTCCAGTGGGGCTTTCCGAGCGCTTTAAAATATTGAGCACAAAGTGATTCCCTGGCCTGGGGCCAGCGCGCTTGGCCTCGCGCGAGGCAGAGCCTTTGCCGGAGGTCAGGGGAAAAGCAGCTCATCCAACGCCGCAAGCTGCAGCGGCCGGACCCCCCGAGCCTCCCCGGGGACAGCGGCCAGCTGGGGCTGACGGGGAGGTGCTGCTCCTGTGATGCAGACCTGGGCTGAGGAAGAGGAGAGGAGAGGAGAGGAGGAAGGCTTCCCCCCGCACGGCAGCCTTCCCCTGCCACGGCGCCGAGGGGAGCCCCAGCACGCCACGGTCCAGGGGTGCGTGGGGATGGAGAGCTCTGGGAGTACGGGACCCCAACCCAGGTGGGAGCACCCCACTACAAAGCCCACCAACCCCTGGAGGCGGGGAAGAGGATGAGGAAGAGGAGGAGGAGAGCTCACTGTTGGGTATGGGGCCAGGTCAGCCTCTCTGGCTTGGGGTGCAGGTTGGGCACTGAGCCTATGTGGAGGGATAAAAATAAAATGAGTGAACACAGGGCAGCCACAAAAACGCAGCTTTTCCCCCGCTGTCCCAGGGCCGGGAGGAGGAAGCCGCTCTTGGCCTCGTGTGCTTCTCTTCCCTGCAGAGACGAGTTCGTCCTGACCCGGCAGAGCTGGAGTTACCCTTTAACCAGCTGCGTTTCCCTGAACTGCTCCACCCTGCAAATCCACCTGCAATCACAATTACAGCTATCGGAGGTGTTATTTCACCTTAAACAGCCAACTGCCGTTTAGGCACGTTTGCCACCAGCCCATCCCCTCCGCAAGCCCAAAGTGCCGGTCCCTGAGCCCCGGGGATGGCAAGGATGGGAGGGGACGGCACATCCCCCCGGTGAGCACAGGCACCTGCACTGCATCCCTACTCCTCTCTGGCTCCAGCCGTTTGATGCTGGCTCAGCAGGGACACAGGATAAGATGGGGACACTCATGACAGCGGTGTCTCCCGGGGCTCACAGCATCACCCCGTCCATCGTGCTGGAGCAGAAACCAAATCAAGGTCTCTGAGCTCCTTTCCCTGCTTGGCCGCTGGTTTACTTTGCCTGGATGATCCCCACAGGGCACCTCACATCAGCAGCTGGTCCCCCCATCCCAGACCCAGTCCCAAAAGTTCCCTCTCCCCAAGCACAGATCTCCCAGGAGTTACCAGCGATAGCCTCGAAGCAGCAAAGCAGCCGCGTGTACAAGCTCCCCGCGGGGGGGGGGGGTGGGGGGAGGCAAAGCTGCTGCTCAGCACCAACCCCACGTCCCTGACCCACGCAGCTGCTTTTGTCCCAAACTGTTTCAAGCTGCCATTTCCTTGGACACCTTGAACTTGCAGCAGCGAAACCATGGCAGCGAAGTCGGGCAGCCCTGTGGAGCCCTTCCCCACCTCCCGGCTGGGAGCAGCCTCAAATCGAGCCAAAAGGGGTGACCAAACCACCCCCGGGTCCCTGCATCTCACAAACTCCTCCTGGGCACCTTCCCATGTCCCCCAAACCACTTCTGGCATCTCCCACGCACCCACCCCGTCTGCCCATCTCCCCCAAGGGACTGCGTCGCTTCCAGGGTGCTGAGCAGCACCGGAGGGATGTGACCAGCAGCGTGGCTGCCCTGAGCCTGGTTCCCCTGGCACCTTGGGGTGCTGCTGCTTTACAGCACCCAGCTTCTCACCCTGCTGTCCCATGGGACTTCTTAAGTAACCCCCTCCTTTGGGGCTGTCTTTAGTATTTTAGCTAGTTTGGGTATTTTGGCGCGGCGTTCCCCCACCTAGCCCAGCACTGTGCCGAGGCAGGAGGACTCCCCACCCTTAGGCGGGATGTTTTTCCTCCTTAAGAGCAAACGCCCACTGCAGAGAGGGTGGGCGGGATGAAGGGTTGGTGCCCAGGGGCCTTTGACAGTGCGATTTTGGGGGGCTGGGAGCAGAGGAGGCTCAGCTGGGGGGTGCAGGGCTCCCCCCACCTCTGCCACCCCACCTCCATCATCCTCAGCAAGTTCCTTGTACAAAAGGAGGAAAGCACTTCAAAAAATAAAATAAAATAAAATAAACGGAGACTTAGTGTTAATAAGGGGCCCGATTCTGCTTCCTTGCTGCTTTTCAAGGCATCCCACCGACCGTGGGAGACACGGTCTGACGAGGGAAGCCTGGTGCTGTGCGAGTGGCTGGTCCAGCCCCCAGGTACCCCCATGCACCCGGGGCTCAAGGAAAGCTGCTGCTTGCCTGGCGGAGCTGCCAAGAGCCTGGCGAGCTCCTGCAAACAACGGCACCCAGAACCTCTGAAGGTGAGGGCGGCGAGAGCAGCGCCCCGAGCGCTGGATCAGTCCCAGACAAGACCCTTCCTGGCCCATTTCCCTGCAGACCAGGGCAGGGCTTCCCACTGTCCCCGGAGCGGCGGCGCTCCCAGACCCGCTGCTTCTGGGCCAGACACCACCATGGGGGTTAATGGATTTAATGCGAAGTACGAGCCGCCACAGAGCCAGGCAGGAGGCAGCATCCCCAGTGGGCACCCCATCTCCTTCCCCGCGCTCTCAGCAGACCCCCTTCCCCTTCCTCAGCCTCCCCGGGCATTTTGCAAAAGCGGCGGCAGAGAAGCTCAAGTGCAAGTGGCTCCAAACTCCGCTGCGCCTCTCGCCAATGGTGCACCCCGAGCACAGACAGACAGAGCCCTTTGCAAGCACCTGTAAGCACCACGGGCTTGGTATTTAGTTGACATTCACACCCGCATCAGCCAAGACACCCTGGAGACCCCAGCAGTGCCCTCAGGAGGAGCTCACTGCCCTGCCGGGGGATGCTGGCACAGGGATGTCACCGCCCCAGGGCACATCCCTTAGCACGACTGCAGACCCTCAGTGACCCCACAGCCAAAACCAGCCCCTCTGCGAGGAAGGATGGAGGGAGCACTTCTGGCAGGGTGCTCAGCCGGGCACACAGCACCCAAGCGTGGGGCTGGCAGAGCTATTTGCCTTGCAAATGAGCTAAATAAGGTCCCAAGCTGTGGCAGGAGGGCTAGGGAGAAGCACTCTCAGTGAGTCACCCGGTCCCTTATCGCAGGAGTGATTTAAGGTGTGGTTGGGTCTCCCCAGTCGCGGGGCGCAAGGGAAAACAATTTCAGAGGGCAGGAAACAACCTGGAGAAAGCAGAACCCTGGGAAAGTGGGGCTGCCCAGCAAAAGTCACCCTGGGGCCTGGGAGAAGAGGCTCTCCAAGCAAGCCCTGCTTTTCAGATGCTTGTAAGTCTCGAGGAGCATCCTGCAAAAAGCAGGACCTGGGGTCCAAAGCTGCAAAGGGATCGGAGCTCCAAAGACCCTAAACACCTCTTAATTCAGCTCCGGGTAAGCCGTTGGGACGTGCTGCATCAATAACCAGTGTTGGGTCCCAGCGGAGCCTCCTCCAGACCCGATTTCACGGACAGGCTGGAAGGGGGCTCAGCGCTGAGCTGCCGAGGCCGCAGCCCCTGCCTCGGGTCAGCTCTGGCACCGGGGGAGCAGGCCAGATATGAGACCTCACCAAAAAGAACCTTGGGGACATGTTCCCACCCATCCAGGGGGGTTGGGCACAGCCAGGCTGCATTTTGCACATGCAGGACCTTCTGCCCGACACCATGGGAGTTGCACGCACAGGGATTTTGTGCCCAGGTCTGCTCCCAGTTGCACCCAGCAGCCCATTTCTGGGCAGCGTCCCGCAGCCAGCTGGAGGAAGGCTTCGGTGGGCATTAACCCAGAGGCTGCGTGTGCCCAGCGGTGGGTGCACGAACACGTGTAGGCGAAGGTATGTACGGCTCCGGTTATACATAGGCATGTGGGAGCAAGTGCATTCATCACAGATTATAGAGCCGGGCAGCTCCTGCCCCAGGAATCCCATCCAAGTCAGCATTCCTGGCTGAGCTCAGCCTCTCCTACATGCAGCATGGGGCAGGCGCGCTGGCACAGACCCACATCCACCCGCTTGGGGCTGCAGGCAAGATTTGGGTCCCTGCTTTGGGGTAAGGAAAAACCTCACCCACACCTGGGGGCATCCAACAGCCCCACCAGACCCCTCACCACGGCAGGAACATGGCCTCTCCCCGTGACACAGGGCAAACACTCCCATCTGGATCAGGCAGCCGGTGGATAGAGAAGGACATCTCTGAAGGTCTTGGCCTGGCTTTGGGAGGTGCTGCTTTAGCAGCACTGTTGGCTTGCATGGAAAGAGCGGAGACAAGGGACAGGTCCCCGAGCTCTCTGCTTGTCTCCCCAGGTCAGGCTGCAAGATCCCCTCGCCCATCCTGACACGTCCAGGGGGCTGCAAGGGGTTGGCCCAGCCTGGACCTGGTAGTGTCCTGACCCCCACAGCCCTAAGCAGCACTTGGTGGCCACGGGCACCCGTGTGTTGGTGACCCTGCATGATTCCCGCTGACCACCAGGTATGTGGGACCCCGAGGGGGGGGACAGCAAGAGCCATTGCTGCCTGTCCCTGGGGCTGGCAGCCTTCAGCCACACCGGACAGGGCTGGAAGCACTTAAATCACCCGGTGCCCCAGGAGGGATCCTGGCTGCCCGAGCCATCCCGCCCAGCCACACACACACAACCCCTTCCCAACCCCACCAACCCCACATGCTGCTAAATCCCATTTCATCTCCCCCAGTCCCTAACGGGGCGGGGGGAACAGTTTCTGGCCAGCGGGTGGGCTGCAGGGTCCCTCCAGGGCCACATCCTGCCCCCAGCAACGACTAGAGCCGGAGGAGAGCCCGGGGGGTGCACAGCCTGCCCTCCCCAGCACCTGCACCCACCCTTGCTGCAGCACCCTGAGCCTTCCAGCCCCGTCTCCCACCAGGCTCAGGCTCAGCACCCACCGGGCTCAGGCTCAGCACCTTCCCTTCCATTCCCATCCCATCCCATCCCGTCCTGTCCCACCGTGGCGGGTGGCTGCTCCCGGGCCCGGGCTCGCTGGGGGGGCAGCGAGGGGAGCACCTCACTCACCCCAAAGTGCTGATGAAGCCATTGACGGAGCCCTCGGCGTAAAGGGAGACGATGTCCCCGATGTGCAGGAAACTTGACATCTCATTCATGGTTGCCCTCGCCCCGGCGCGGTGCCGCTCCTTCCCCAAATCACCTTCCCGTGCCGAAATCCACCATGGGGCGAGCGGAGCTTGCGGGGGGACCCTGCTCCCGGGGCTGGGGGCGCTTTATCCCAGCCCGGCTCCCTGCGAGCAGCGAGGGGGAGCGGG
>NW_009259598.1:1269391-1275187 GCF_000687185.1 Egretta garzetta
TCCCGGGGTGCTCGGACCCCGCAACCCAGGGCAGAGCCTCCCCCCATCCCTCCGAGACCCCCGTTAGGGTCTCCCCAACTTGCTCTCTGCTGCTTGGAAAGGCCCCGGGGAGCGATGGGGGGCGCGGGGTGTTCGCCCCACACGCTGGGTGGAGCCCAGCGAGCCCAGCCGCCCTCCGGAGCCAGAAGCAGACGCGAGCAGTTGGGGCGTACCTGCCCCCCCCCGCACCCTCCCGCACGTGGCAGAGGGAAACTGAGGCCTCCAGCTCCTGCAACCAGCCCGTCCCGCAGAGCCCCCCTCCTGCCACCCCAGGTCCCGCTCTCACCCTTTGCTTCATCCCCCTCCCCGCTTTGCAGCAGGATCAGAAACGAGGACCCACAGCCCCATCCCTACACCCCAAGAGCCGCAGCCCCATCCCTACACCCCCAAGAGCTGCAGCCCCATCCCTACACCCCAAGAGCCGCCCTTCGGCCAGCGCTTCCCCCAGCCCAGGGCAGGCACATGGATCCTGCACCACCTGCAGCAGGGAAAGCCCCAGGTGAGGACAAGGCGGCTCTCGCTGGATTTTTCTGCCTCAGGCGAGCACTTGTGGCTTCCTGAAGCCCAGCTGTGTCCTGCCAGCGTGCCGCTCCCAAGCTGGACCAGTTCGTACCCGCTTCGCCTCTCGCCATTCTCCGTCTTCCTCCCGCCCCATCGCCCAAACCCTCCCCCCTGTTCAACACATGAGCTTTCCCCCCCTGTGCCCCCAAGCCAGGGTGATGCTCCAGCCGCCACCCCCAGCCCTGTCCAACCTGATGGTTCACCCAGCACTCTGCACCCAACCCAGGAGGAGCTGTGAGCGGGGAGGAGTCCCCCCCACCCGCTGAAGCCCACCCAGTCCCTGCAGCCCATAAGGATCCCACAGTCAACCCAACTCCGCAGGGCTGGGCGAGCAGCTCCGGGCTCCCAGTATAACACTGGCGGAAAAGGACCGCGTCCTCAGAGCATCTTCTGGACAGCACAAGTGCCCTAGTTCCTCACTTTAATTAAAACTTGCCTGCTGTAAAAACAATATTGGAAGGGAAAAAAAAAAAAAAAAAAAAAGCATGATGCTTTTCTCATTTATTTCCCTCCTGTCCTCTTTTCTCGCAAACAAACACACAGGTTTCGGGAATATAAACCTTGCCCTAAATAGTGAATTTTTTTTTTCCACTAGGAAACGGACAGGTCCCCTGGCAGAACAAAGGGAAAAAAATTAGTGCAATTCCTCCGGGGGAGATGCGAATTCAGGCCCATCAGGATTAGCTGCGTTTTCAGCACAGGACAAATTTAGAAGCCTTTATCTCAGGGCAACAGAGGGGCAAAAGAGAAGATCATAAGAAAAAAAAAACTTGCTGCTGTTAGAAGCAAATGAAGGTTTCACAACAGGAGCTCAAAGAAAAACCCCAAAGACCAAAACTTTGTGCACACATCAGCCACGGTGATCTAAGGCACAAGCAGCATCTTAGCCGAGGGGCCCGCAGCGTGCCCGTGCTGGTGCCCACACCAGTCCCATCAGCCTCGCTGGGCATTGCCGGGCCAGACGCCACCTCTCCCAGCCTGGCCTGAACTGGGCTCCCCAAGCACCCGTCCTCCCTCATCCCCCAGGGACGGCTCACATTTGCAGAGCACTCAGCAGTGAAAATCATTTGGAAGTGCAAAAAAAAAAAAACCAAAAAACCCCATTGCACTAAACAAACAGGCGTCTGGCCTGGCTTCTCCCACCCAGGAGAACGGGGAGCAGCAAGGCAAAGCCTCTTGAAGTCTCCTTCCCACCCCACGGCAGGAGGCAGTCTCCTCCCCGCGCTCAGGGTGGTGGACACCGCGTCCAGCCCATGCACTGGGCTGAACGTCCCAACTCAGCTCAGTTGAGGGCCAAAAACCCAAAATGTTTCAGGGGTGCACCCCTGCCTCCCCTACACCGTGGGCATGGTGACACTACATCTCCAGGTCTCCAAATCCCCCCTGGATGGAGCTGGGATGGATGAAGCCCTCCCCATCCTCCAGCCCTGGGAGGGCAACGCGCAGCTCCAGCTCCCTGGCCGTGACAGCCCTGTCCCTGCGGTGGGCACAAATAGGGACCCCCAGCATCTGCCACCCTGGGTTTGCCAGCCCACAGGCAGCAGCACAGACAGGTGGCTTCTAGGAGGAAAAAAAAGTGCATTTCTCCAGTGGCTCTCAGCTGCCCTCAATGTAGCTGTGACCACCCTCAGCCATCACGCTGCCCACCCTGCGTGTCCTGACTCTGCACGGGGTCTCTGGGCTGCTCCCAATCCACAGGGACATTTTGTCCATGGGCTCAGACCCCAAAATACCATGAGGAGCTGTAAACCATCTGCAGCCCTCAGGTGAGCAAGCAGCCCCGGCCGTGGGATGCTCGTAGGCACATGCAGCAGGGCAGCCACCTCGCTGTGCCAGCGCTCGCTCCCCCAGGCCCCGGGGAGATAGAGGCGTTAAAAATAAGAGCATTTCCTTCCTTACCCCCTACTTTAAGCCGTGTGATAAATAAAACCCAGGAATTTCTGCCTCACAGAGAGGAAGCGGCTGCGGAGAGGCAGCCGGTGAGTCAGTCCAGCAGCAGTCATCCCCATCCCCAAGGCATAGCCTCCACCTCTGGCAGGGTGGCCACATTCCTTTCACATGTTGAAATTGCTCCTTTGTGGGCAACTACCCAAACTGCAGGGCCACCTCCCTCCCCCGGCCCCCCAGCCCTGTCCACAAGATGCTCCTTTGGCAAAAGCTCCCCTCTACCTTCACGCCCTTCCCACGATGGCCCTTGGCAGCGAGCACACCCCGATGCTGTTGGCTTCCCAACTGTGCCATAACCCTCCAACAGGTCAGCCAGGACCGTAGCCCCCCAGGGCTGGACAGGAGCCCAACTGGAGCCCAAGTTTGTCCAGATGCTTTGGGAGCAAATATATTGCTGAGGGAGAAGATGGCGAGCAGAGATGCTGGCTGGGGAGGCAGGTGGGTTAGTGGTACCCGAGCAGCATCCCTGCACTCTGCCAGCACCCCATCTGGCTTTTGCCTGGGTCTCCTGGGGCATGCAAAAATCAAGGCCGGGAACTCAAGGGTGAAGCCACTTGGAAGAAGAAAGCGAAAAATAACTGTAGCCTCCTTTGTTCGAGGAGGAGGAAGGGAGACACTCGGTCCCTTGTGCGCCAGCAGAGCGGGGAGCAGGAAGGCTCTGCTGACAGATGCACATAAGAGGGGGATTCTTCGGCCAGGAGGCGAGTTTGCCCCCTCGTCTTGCTGGCTCCGGCTGCGCCCTGACCCCTCTGCTGCCTACGGATGCGACACAAAGGCTGGCCAGGCTCTGTATGGTGCCTTTCACGCTGCTGCACCACCCTCCCACCCCAGCCGCCCCACAGAGAGCAGCAGAGCTGGGCCAGGGCCCACTCCAGGCTACAGCTATTAAAAAAAAAAAAAAAAAAAAGAGGGCTGTTTCAACCTTGTTTCTCCTTCTGGGTGAGGATTTCGGAGTCCAGAGTAACTCCCACTGAAAAAAAAAATTGGTCCTTCGGTGCAGAAGATGCTACGTGCATCTGCAGTGATGAGGGTTACACCTCAAATCTACTTTGCTTGAGCTGCAAACCCAAATCCCAAACGTCCCCCCCAGCAGCCTTTTGAAAGGCGACCCAAGGTCTTGCCAGGGCAGGGCTGAAACCCCCTCAGGCGACTTCATTAACCGAAGGAGAGGAAGGCCAGTTCCCTCCTGCCTGTCCCATCTGTGCCTCCGCTCCTGCCTGGCCGTCTCCGACTGTGGCTGTGCCAATGGGTCTCACGGGAGCAGCCACGCTCCCCCAAAATAGCTCTCAGACTGGATGACTTTGGCCCACATCCTCAAAGGTATTGAGGCTCCGGGTTACCTCGGAGGACCTGAACCTCCGTCTGTGCAGCAGTGGCAGGAGATGGCCTGGGAAGGAGAAGACACTGGCGCACACGTGGTCCCCCTGGGCCTGACCCTGACCGTGCACAGAAGATGCCCACACTCTGGGCTCACCCTGAGAAGACAGAGAGGAGGAGGCCATAGGAAAATAGGGCAAAACAGAGCAATTCCTCCAGTCCCACGCTTGCTCCTTGCCCACCCTCCCACCCATGCCCAAGCCCGCGGCTGGGTGCAAGCTCTGTGCAACTTGCAGGTATATTTCCACGCTTGAGCCAATAACCTTCCCCGAGGGAAATTTAGGCTTTTTATGATTAAAAGGGGAAAAAATAATAGTGGGGAATTAAATATAGTACAGAACAAGAGAACAATTAGCAGTTGCCGTTAGCGACACCGGGCCAAGTTTGGGACAAACGCTGTGGTTGTCTGGAGAACAGCAGGGCTGGGGACAGCCACCGGCGCGGGCCGGTGACACGGGAATTGGCCGGGTGCTCGGGGCAGGGAGGGACTCTCGGTCCTTGGCAGATGGCCCTCAGGAGCCCGGACCTGGCGTGACCCAGCCCCACGCCAGCAGCTTGGCAGGCCTGGCCACACCTCATGGGCTTTGGTTTTGGTTTGGGTTTTTTTTTTGGTTTTTTTTTTTTTTTTTTTTTTTCTACCTTCACTTTATCAAAAGCAAATGCAAGTGTTTGCACAGGCTTGTAGCTTCCCTAATAAGCAAACACAGGTTAATTGCGGGGTGAAGCAGGGGCTGGGGCTGCCAGCCCTACCCTCGCCGTGGGCCAGGATGGCAGCCGGCGGCAGGGACAGCGCGGGCGAGGGAAGAGCCCCATTCCCCATCTCCCAGCCCTTCTGGTGCATTGCCCAAGAGCCTTTGCATTGCACAACCCTCCCAGGGCTCAGCTTGGCCGCCTGCTGCCTCACACTTTGCTGATCACCTCCGTGCAGCCACCATGCAAACTCCGCCACAGTTGCACAACCCTTTTGCACCAAAATCAGCTGATTTGTTGCCCACTACAGTCATGCCCATGTGAGAGCATCACTGGCAGCTTTGCTTGCTCATCTCCAAGGGCACGCACTAATTTCCATTCCGGTCAAAGCCTCCTGTTATTTCCCCCAGCCCTCCTTGCTCCTGCACATCAGGGCAGGGACCCAGACCAGGCTGCCTCGCACGGTCCCCGTCAACGGGCAGATTTTTTGAGAGCAGCCAGCAGCTCCGGAGCAACCCTGAACACTGCTGGAATCGGATCACACCAGCGTGTCTCAGCCCCTGAAGAAATCCAGAGGGATCCATCGCAAACCAGGCTCCAGCACGGAGGAGCCAGCAGCACAGCCTCTTCTTTCAATAGCTCTTCTGGAGATGGATTACCACGCCAAGCAGCATTTCCTCTGCCTCCAAGTGGACCACGCAGGCCCTCTTGCCTGGCTTGCGGTCAACACGCAGCGATGAATGAACAACACATCTTATCGGAGAGCGGACGGGAAAAGCACTCCAGCTACAGCCCGGGATGGGCACGCTGCCCGCCTCCGCGCGCTGCCGGCAGCAGGACGGGCTCCAGCTCCATCCCACCACATCCAAGCTAGGGATGGGGATGCTCCTCCGGGCTGGTTTTAAGCAGGGTGCACAACTGCACCCAGTCCAGCTCTTCTTGGGGTGGGTCTGGTCTGAAGGGCGCTGGGACATGAGGGCACGTCACGGAGGGGAGAAGGGACAGAGCGCAGAGGAGCTGGCTTCCCCCTGCAGACCTGTCCTGCCCTGGCCTCCATTTCCCCCCTGTAAAGTTCCATATAAAATGGCTGATCTGAGGTTCTTCCCTCCTCCCCAGCTTTTTGAGACAAGTTAGTGCCAATCAGCCTAATTACAGTCTTCGCTGAGATAACCACATGCTTTC
>NW_009259598.1:1275222-1284004 GCF_000687185.1 Egretta garzetta
CGTGCCCCCCTGTCGGGCCCCGCCCACCGCCTCCGTCACACTGGTCATGTCCCCGAGGGATGGGGGGGTGGGGGGACACACACACGAGCAGACGCTGCTCCCCTCCGGCGAGGGCGTGCTGAGAACGCTGCTGAGAACAGGAGCGTGCAGGCACCCCTGCCTGCAGGAGCCCGGCCACGGCCCGTGCTTGCAGTCGGGTTTATGGGTTCCCTTAGCGTGACAGGGAAAGGAAACACGTTGTGAGCGCGGCCGCGCCGCTGCACGGGCGTTACAGCTCCGAGATCAAAAGAGATGCTCGGGGCGAGCCGGGTGATGCTGCGGCGCAGGCAGCTGCACGTCCTGCGGGAGGGGGATCCCACGCTGTGCTGTATCCCCAAACCAGCACTCCGAGTGAGGAATGTCCCCAGCACAGCCTGCTGCCACCTCAATTTGGGGACCGGCTACAGTGCACGATGCTGGGAGAGCTTCTGTGCGTGCAGCACGGCAAGGGCTGGCTCTGCAGGTGGGATCTCCCTGTGCTGGTGGGCTCCCTGCTGGGGTCAGTGCCCCCCATCATGGGGGGAACACATGGGCACAGAGGTGCCCGATACGGCCAGGTCCCACCCTGGGCTCAGTCCCCTGTAGCGTGGGGGTCCCAGCCACGGGTGCTGTGCGGGGAGGCGAGCGTGGGGAGCGGGGCTCTGCCCGTGCCCCGAGCAGGGGGTGCCATGAACAGAGCTAAACCCAGCCTGGGGCAGCAGCAAACCCACAGCAGGAGCGCAGGACAGGACGGGCTGCCAGGGCTGGCCATACAGGGACACCTGCAGAGGCAGCCAGGCTGAAAAAACCACATTTTTTGCTTCCATCTCAGGAGAGCTCTGTGCTCCCTCTCTCCCTCTGCTCTCGGACAAGCCCCACACAGGACTGGGGAGCAAGCCCAGCGCAGGGGAGCAGCTTTCCAGGCTCACATCCCTCTGCACATGGCCCAGTGCAGCAAACCCCAAACACACCAGCTTTACCAAAGCCCCCCCCACCAAGTGTGAGTACTCACGGTGCAGGACCTGCCTTGGCCAGGCACCACAGAGCCCATCAGCCCCAGGGCTGCAGCAGCCCAGGCTGCCAGGAGCAAATTCCCAGCCCCATGGGAGATGCCCCCCCTGGCTCCCTCCCCTTTAAAGACTCCCACCCACGGCTGCAATTAAAGGGCCGGGGTGGGCTCACTTGGGTGTTGCTGGACCAGAGGATCAGGGTCTCAGCTTCTTCCTGCTTAAAATTGGCTCCGCAAAGAGAGAAAGGAAAGATGGGGTGTGCAGTAGTGGTGCTTCATCAGACACGTTCCCATCCTCGACAGGATGGGTGTCCCAGGGGAGGGACATCCTTGCTCCCAAACCCATCTCATCCTGCTGGAGGGTGGAGAGAGGCTGGATGCAAATCCCGGCAGCAATCAGCTTTGTGGCTGACAAACCCCCGCAGTGGGTCCAAAAGGTGCTGGGAAGGAACAGCGCAAACAGCGCCAGGAGGGTTGATAACAACCAGCCTGAGCTCTGAGTTCAAGTGTCCGGCCACATCCAGTTCTGGGAATAACGCTTGCTGGGTGTGATGAAGAGAGCGCCGGGCTCGGTGAGGGCAGGAGAAAGTTGGCTGCTCTGCTGGCTTCCAGCCCGGCGCGGCGGCGTGCATGGGTCCAGCCCGAGCTCCCGCAGCAGGACACGTGCAGAAGCAGCGCTGGAGGACCCAGACGCCCTCACGTCCCGGAGATCGGCGCGCACCTCCTCGGCGTGAGTCACGCTGCTGTGCCAGGGAGGTTCCTTAGGCAGCTTCCACCAGCACAGAGGAATGCATTGAACAAAGACCCAAAATCCCTGGTTGTTGTAGAGGGAAGAGTTAGTCATGCTTGTGCTCCACGCTGCTGAGTCACCAGCATCGCCACGGAGCTGTGGGATAAGAGACCGGAGAGGGTGGGAGCGACTGTTTACTGACTTTACATGTAAATCAATCAGGAGGTTGTGACGATGCCATAAAGCCAGACAGTCACAAACTGAGAGGGAAGAGGAATCGCTGGGCAGAGTTTATAGCTGTTAAAGAAAAGAAAAGAGGAACCATGGAGGTATTTTATTTGCAGGACCAGAGCTGGCTTTAAAAATTATAGGTAACATTATATTGCATTTTATATACCACCAGCAGACCCGAAAGCTCTTTTATACGCTGCGGCAGACGCAGCTCCTGATTCAGAGCAGCAGCTGGGCCACGATTTCTGAAGGCATCAGCATCTCGGCTGGGGCTGCGAAAAGGCGGCTGTAACTGGGCAGCCGGGGGCTGGCAAACCCACCCGGGGCCACGCTGGCTCAGCGCAGCTGATGAACAGCCCTCGCGGAGGCAGGATGCAATTGCCTTGCTGGACTTTTAAATTGGGACACAAAGCATGTTCCTGCTGGTAAAGCGGAGTTCTCTTTATCGCGGATGCCAGCTTAACATCGAGCGTTTAATTTTAACACCAAAGGCTGGAGTCTCCAATGACTAACGTTTCCTTTGATCAAAATCACGGCTCTGGCCAGGAAAATGCCCCGCCGCTGCTGGGAGGGAGGTGTGAGCAGCGCCCGGCCCTGGCCCCGTGCAGGACATGCTTGCTGGAAACGCGGTGTTGGATTTCTCCGGTGAGGTTGGGCCATCGCTTGTTGTTCCTCGCCCCGGCTGGGAGCGTCTCTGGGGCTCTGCCGGCAGCGTGCTGGGGTTTACCTGGGTCTCCGCTGCTTCACCCCATTGCTCCAGCCCAAGGCATCCCTTGGATGGGTGCAAACAGAAAATGGGTGTATCCATAGCCTACATCCACAAAAGGATTTGACTCATTCCTGAACGTAAAGCAGGAATTATAGCTGCTTGTAAAAGTAGCCCTTGCTCCCATGGTGGACGAGGCAGGAAAACCGCTCGGCCCACGACATGAGAATTTCCTACCCACGTCCGTCTCGGCCTCTTGCCTCCAGAGCTTGAATCATTTCTCTCATTCGATGCAGAAGTCGGAGGATTCCCTTGAAAATAGAGTCTTTGTTTGGCAAATATTTCTCCCGGCTGGTCCGGGACTGTAAGCGCTCTTTGTTGATGAAATGACGACCTCCCTCTCAGCCAGCGCGATGCCATCAGCAGCGAGAGGACATCTGAGGCCCGTCCGAGTCGCCAGGGAAGGGTCCATGCCGGTGCAGACGCCCTGCGCGGAGGAAGCGCTCGGTGTGTTAGAGAACAGGTTTGTTTTTTAAAAACTACCAGGCTACATCCTTAGCGGTTTCAAATTTGGGGCACAGATCGTCGAGCTGTTCTGTGATTTTAGAGCACCTGAAATAATGGGATCTCAGGCTGGAGGCGATCTCCTAGAACCTCCTGGCCGCCATCATAATACAAATGGGTCGTAATAAAAAATAAATTAGTGTGAGTCCACAGAAGCCAGCAGAGCTCTATCCCTTTCACAGGCCAAGGATCCAGATGAATATTTCATTTAAAATATTCTATTATGTTGGCTCATATCATTGTAATATCTGAGTGTCTCACATTTGTAACGCAGCTTTACAACAGCTTTGCGAGCCCTGGAATTCTCAGACCGAAAATTATTTCAGGCACCGGCCATCTATTTTACTCCGTGTGGGTGCGGCATCCTGCACGAAGGAGTCCACGACTTTGTGGTGCTCCTGAAGATGCAGAATAAGCAGAGCAAGGCCATGCGTCGCAGGACAGGGTTGCACCCAAGTGCAGGACGATGCAGGGAATTGGGCTGAGCCTCCCAGTGCCAGAGCGGTCCCACCAGCCCGTCCATCTCTGCAGCCAGAACAGCCGCAGCCGTTGGAGCACTCCAGTGCTGGATCATCGTCTTCTGTCAGCGCATGGGAAGACAACGGGGTTTGCAGAGGCTTTTCTACCCCAGAGGGTTTGTCAGCAGCCTCGCTTGCTCTAGCACCACGTTAGTGTTTGTAAACAACCTTCTTAAAATACATGGAGCAGGATGTGGGAGCATCACGTGAACGTGCAGCTTCTTGTCAAGGCAACGGGCCCGACTCTGCCCTCAAAGGGTGGAGCAGAATAACTCACCCAGCTCATTTCCACCGGCCTGCCCCCAACGTTGCCAAGGGCAGCTCAGCGTAGGCGTCTCCACTTCCCACCTACGCAGTGGGAACAGCGCAGGGACAAGGACCGCGCTGACCAGGGATGCAGGGATGCTGTGGAAATGACTTGCTGCCCCTGCCAGACCTAATTTAGCAGATGACACCGGCTGCTTCCCAAAGAGGCACACATAACCCTGAAACAAGCTGCTATGAAATGACTCAGCCAAGGCAAACCCTTCCTCTTAACACCTCCTTGTGCTGGTGTTTGACATACGACCTGGCAGAGGAAGCTTGCTAATAATACCTACATTTTATATAGCCCTTTTCTTCGGGAAATCTCAGACGGTTTTGCACAGAAGTCAAGCCTGTTTGGAGGTCAAGGCTTCTGGGATGCATCAAGGACAAGAGAATTTTGATACCCAGGAAGGCAACATGGGAAGGGTCTATTGCCAGGACAGATCTGCCAAACCAATCTAGCAAGGATGGCTGTGGTGAATTTGCCATTGATAGAGTCCAGAGTAAACACTGGTGGTGATGATCCGGGAGGGAGTTCTCTCTTCCACAGCCATGGTTTCAGGCTAGCCAGCAGGGTTGAGATGCCACAGCCCCATTTTAGGCTGTGCCCCAGAGGTTGGCAGGAGCACGAGATGGCTGCGAGAGCATCTCAGGCGGTGCCAGGCTGGGAGCCCCATCCTACCGCGGGAGGACCGAGCTCTGGCACTGCAGCCAAAGCAGGTGCCCGACCCTCGGGAAAGTCCGGGGAGGGAACCAGCAAGGCCTGAAGCGCCAGGGACCACTCAGAAATAGCCCCGAGCGGCGCAGAGGAACTCCCGGGGAGAGCTGGTGCGTACACTGCAGGCTTTGTCTGGGGCAGGTCGGCTGGGTGTGTGCTTCCTGGCATACAATTCCCAGATTAGCAGGAGCCGGGCTGCCAGCAGCTCCTCCGGCCCGGCCGTGAATGAGCCACTCGGGGCTGGGAACCGCTGCCGAGGTCAGTGGTTCAAGCGCCCGGCGCTGGCGAGCGGCTCAGGGCAGGGGCAGGGGATGGGACCAGGCGAGGATGCGGGGATGGGACATCTCCTCCCATGACACCCAAGGGAAAATGAAGGGGCAGGGGGGCACTTCCTCGCCCCACAGGGACAGGACCTCCCCAGTCCCTCTCTATAAGAGGTTTTCAAGGCTTTTCAGGCCTTTCAGCCCCAGGGGATGGAGACCACCACTGGCCAAACTAGACGAGGGAATGTCACCGCTCCTTTTGCCGCGGGTGGGGAACAGAGGCAGAGCCCTGTCTCTTTTTACCCTGAAATTAATAAATAAAAACTTTGAAAGCCACGGAGAATAACTAATGTGGAAAACATGAAAAAGCTGGAGGGTGGAAGGGTTGGGAAAGGAGAAAAAGTAATTCAACACAGAACTGTTTAATAAGGGAAAGTGAATAATCAGAGGGAGAAGTGAGAACAATTTATTCACACTAAATGCTTAATCTAAAAAAAAAAATAATAATAATTCAAACCAAAGCCAGGACGTGTCAGCCAGTGGGGTGAGACTCACGGATCCTTCCCAAGGAACAGGAAAGGAGAAAGCAAAAAGGGAAATGTGGTACGTTCATTAAAGAGAAACAGAAGGGAAAGAAGAGGAAAAAGCTGGAGGCCTAAGCCTGGCTGATACCAGGGTGGGGAGCAAAGAGGAAGGGTCGAACTCTCCTCCGGGAGGGCTGCCGATGCGGGGTGCTCCGTCGGGGGCTGCTCCCCACCTCTCCCAGGAGCTGGATCTAGGGAGGGAAAAGGATGCATGGCAGGGACTGAAGCGGCCGATGCAGAGTGGCATTGCCTCCCACCAGCCCTGCTGCCTGCTCCCAACCACCCGATGGGGTTCCCGTGCCCCAAAACAGGCTCTTCCCTTCCATTACCTGCAGCCGCTGGGCAGCGCAGGGCCCTGGGGCACAGGGCTCTGGGTACATCCAGTATCTCTCCCTACGAGAGCTGGACCCATGCTGGCACATTTGCAACCATTAGCATGAAATGAGGCTGCTCCAACACCCCACTGGCACCTGGCTGCTTGCACCCCTCCAGCCCCATTTACTGCCTCAGAGAAGCTGGACACCGGCAATTCCCCACCGACTGCGGCTCCAGGAGCCGTGCCAGGCGTGCCCCAGCCTTTATCTGCTTGCTAAGACCATGCTTATGAATTGGCATCTGTTTGCAGACACCCCCTCAGAGGCTGAAAGGAGCTACTGTGCAGGATCAGCCCCGCGCCCTGGAGCTCGTGGCAGATGGGTTCAGACAGAGATGCATCCCTGTCGAATTCTGGGTGCTTTCCTAAATGCTCAAAGCCTAAGCCTGCCCACACACTGCAGAGCGAGGTGGCTGCAGAGAGAGCTGAGCATGGAAGGAAAAAAAAAAATTAAAATTAACCAAGCAAACAACACGGTAAAACTCCTGGCCCGCACGGCGTGAGACAAAGAAACCGCCCCCACACTCCGTTTTCCAACAGTATTTTGGAATTTCCCACTCCCCTGTTGCAGCTACTCCAGACACATCTGGTCTTTGCAGGATGGGATGCTGCGACGTGACCCCGACGCACGCGTGCCCGGTGGCAGCGAGGGTGGGCAGCGAGGGCAGGCACCCCCCTTCCCACCTCCCAGACGTGCTCTTCCTGTGCCTGGAGCGGAGGAAATCGCTTCTTCCTCTCTCCCGGGCTGTCCCTGCCTTCGGGAGGAGCGTGCTGGCGTTCAGCTGCCCTCGGCTCACACCAGTGAGGAGCGATAACCAGCGCACGGATCTGCCTTCGTGGAACCGGGCTTGGAAACTCCTCGTGTTTCCTCCTTTCGGGGCTGGAGGGTTTCCTAGCCAGTTGCCTGGTACTGCCCAGAGCCCTTGTCAGCCCAAAATCCAGAGAGGCATTTAGAAATACGCCACCGATCCATGGGGTGCTGTGGAGGGGAGGAGTTGGCGTGCAGTCTCTTGTATGAAAGGGAAACTGAGGCAGGAGTGCAGAGCCAGTCTTCTCAAAGAGGAGACTTAAAACTGGGCTTATTTAATACTAACCTCACTAAAACACACTGTTTTTTTTCTGCAGTAGCCATCAGCTTTTCTAAAATTGATTTATGGACCTGACACTACGCAATTTTAAGCATATTGGCCCAAGTGCCTTGCCCGTGGTCGCAGAAAGGCTTGGTGGAGGAGACAGAAATACAGCTGTGGCCACAGAGCACCGTGGTGGCACATGGTGCCAAGAGAGATGCCCCATGCCAGCGCACCGATGGCATTTTTCTCTTCCAGACTGACCTCAGCCTTTTCCAGGGGTTCCTGCTCCACTTGCTCCCAGCTGTACCCAGCTTCTCCCAGCGCAGCCGATGAATCCTCCCACTCCGTCTTCAGAAAGCCCCCGTTAGGGAAGAGAGACAGACACCCCGCGTCCTACAGGGGGAATAACTTTGAACGTGTTCTCACAGCCGGGCACCAACCCCGGGCCACATCACCACCGACCTGCCGGACCCTATGGGCAGCTCTGTCCCACGCCTCTGGCCCGCAGAGGTCGGCGGCCACGCTCGAGCGCTCGCTGCGCTGACCCACCAAGGGTCTGAGCATCGTCTCAGGGGGCTCACAGGAGCCCTGCGCTTCGGGACTCGCACCCGGGATGCGATGGCTTAGCTTTTTTACCCAATTAGGAAAACCCCCCCGGGAGAGCACGGTGTGCCTCCCAGAGAGAAGGGATGGGAGCGCCGCCACTTAAAATATTTCAAATCCAGTGTGCAAGATCGGAGGGAATGGTCTGGACAGAACAATTCCATGCTGGGACAGAGGTGAAAAGGAGGAAGGTCTGGGAGTCCCTTCCCTCCCCTCTTGCGGGGAGCCCATACGATGACACTCAGCCCCAACCCCCCCCCAAGTTATCAGCCCTCTGATAGATACTTGCGGTCACTGAACCCCTCCTCCCCCTTCCCATATTTATACCACAGACTATCAGAAGGTGTATTTATAAGTTATTTTGTCCTAAACAGATCATAGCTTGACAGCTCTTCCAATGCCTGAAAAACACAAGCTGGCTTACACTGGCTCCTCTGGACACAGCAAACAGACAGTTTGATTAACATCCAACACGCTCCAACAGCTATTATAGGAACAAGGCCTAGATCTGTTGTGGGTTTTTTAATCAATTTGATAAATCTGGTGCATGTGAGAAGCGCTTTGCCTGAAGCCTCATATTCTCCCTGGATGAATCCAGAGCCCAGAGACAGCCCAGCTGCGATACACTCGGTGTGGAGACACCCGTGGTGTTGGCACGGCGGCTGTGCTCTGTGGGGAGCTGGGGCATCACAGCTCCAACCTCGGCCCCCGGGCGCTTGGCACTGCCACCATCTGCACCCTCCCACCCTGCCCGACTGGGAAAGGCGCCTCGCCTCCCCCAGCAACCCCAGAGGGAACCAGGAGGAAGCTCTGTGGATAAAAGCTGATGAACAACAGGGGGTTTGCTGTTCCTTTTCACAGTTGCAATTGCTCTCGGTGCCACAGCATCCCCGGAAAGCCGTCACCCTGCTGAGCTGGGTGCTGCGGAGCCAGGGGAGCTGGACCAGCTCCCTCCTGCCAAGAATCATAGAATCACAGAATCATTTGATTGGAAAAGACATTGAAGATCATTGAGTCCAACCATACCTGTCCACCACTAAACCCTGGCCCTAAGCACCTCGTCTGCCCGGCTGTTAAATCCCCCCC
>NW_009259598.1:1285348-1285940 GCF_000687185.1 Egretta garzetta
CCTGCCCTGCTCCTGCTGGCCACACCACTCCTGATACAAGCCAGGATGCTGTTGGCCCTCTTGGCCACCTGGGCACCCTGCTGGCTCCTACTCAGCCGGGCTGCCGACCAGCACCCCCAGGTCCCTCTGCCCAGCAGCTTCCCAGCCACCCATCGGAGCAGCAGGGCGGCCCGGCTGTGGAACAGAAGGGGAGCCGAGAGTGACTTTCCCTTAGTCACATCCTCCGGACACTTAAGCAATGCTGCGGCGAGCAGGACCGAGCCGTGGTGGGCGGCGTGACGCTGCTGGGGCTCAGGACCAGAGCGCGCAACCCACGGCCACCCGAGCTCCAGCAGCCTCGGGGCTGGGAGTCCTGGATTTGCCGAGGGTTTGCAGGGGGCGAGCCTGCCCACTCCCAACGACACCCACGCTGCGTGGGGTGACCAAGCCCGTAGGTTGATGGAAAACCTCTTTGGCCCGTCCAGAGATGGCCCCTCGATGCACCCTGTCCCCACCGCCCCCTGCTCCCCGCAGCCCGGGGGCAGGCGCGGGGCTGGGAGAAGGGGTGGCGGTGTCACCCGGCTGGGTTACCCGGCTCGGCTCAGCCCGGTTG
>NW_009259598.1:1286118-1293479 GCF_000687185.1 Egretta garzetta
GGGCCCCCCCCCGCCCCCCCCTGCCCCGGGCTCCCCCCCCCCGGCCCCCCCAGCCGCTCCCCAGCAGCCTGGGGCTCCAGACCCCTCCCCAGCTCCACTGCCCTTCTCTGGACACGCTCCAGCCCCCCCAGGTCCTTCGGGGAGGGAGGGGTTGGGCGGCCTCCCCAGTGCCCAGCACAGGGGCACAGTCACTGCCCTGCTGGCCACACCACTCCTGATACAAGCCAGGATGCTGTTGGCCCTCTTGGCCACCTGGGCACCCTGCTGGCTCATATTCAGCCGGCTAATGTCTCTCCCCAGTGTTTCCCACAGCTCTGCGGAAGGGCTGGGGGGAGCCTGCCTGGGGGTCCTGCTCCCACCCTTGGCAGGAGGGAGCAGAGGGGCTCACCTCTCAGCCAGGGCCACGCCAGAGGGGTCTGCAGGCAGGAGGGGCAGAGCCAGTGTCACAGGTCTATCAGCAGCCGCCTTCAAAAAAAGCTCCTCTTTGCTATCCAGCTCCATCAAGCTTCCCGGGGCATGGGGCTGCAGCAGGGAAAAAAAAAAAAAAAAGAAAAAGATAATGTCAGAGTTGACAAAATGTCTTTGTACCACAGCTTGGTTCTGACTTAACACTAATTCCAGCAGCTGGTATTGAAAAAAAAACAAACCTCTACCTCTTCTCCCCCCATCCCCCATGTCAGTTTATCATCCAGAGATCTCCAAGTGCTTCATGCAATTGAGAAGATGTCTCCTGGCAGAGATGGGAAACTGAGGCAAGCAGGGGAAAAGGTTGGCCCTGGGTCACATTGGGTGACAAAACCCAGCAGACATCTGGTCTCCAGGCTCCCACGCCTTAACTGGAAACTTGGCTTTTGTCTCCTGTATTTTGCCAGGCAGCGGCAGGATCTGTAGCGTGGTTATGCCATAGAGAAAGGAAATCTATTTTAAAAACCCAACTTTTTAACAGCTTCAGGCAGCTCCCCAAGGCTGCTGTTAAAACACCGCCCTGGAGTCCCTCTTAGCTGTCTGGAACAAAATATTGACCATTTCTCAAAGAGCTGATTTAATGCACTGCACCATCCAGCAGAGAGGGGGCCTAATTTGTCTTATATCTACATGCTGCACCATTCACACCCCACACCCACGCGCTGGCGGAACGGCTTTATTAAACCACCAACCTGTCCGCCACCCCAGCTACTTCCTGCAGCTCTACCAGGTCCTGCATCTTTTTCAGAGCCCTGACCGAGCAGCTGGAGTCTCTGCTCTGCTGCAGATTTGTTTCTCTGCTGCAAACCTGCCCTGGTTTACATTGTCTGGATTGGAGATGCCCACCCTGCTCCATCCATGGCCTCCTCTCAGCTTGCTCAAGCTGTCTTGCAGATACCTGGGGAAGTCACCAGCACCCCTGACCTGACCCTCATCTCAGATGAAGACCTAAGTCTGCAGGGGCATCTCTTGTTCTACCTGGGATCAACGTGTTAGGGAGATCCAGGAGCTATTAAAATGGGATTGTTAGGGATGGCAGGATAATTTTGCACATACAGCTTGTTCCAGGGCTGCTGGATAACCAGTTACCCCCATTAAAAAAGCACAGTCACACTGGGGGTCTGTAAGAAGATCAGGAAGGGAATCCCAAGGGCCTAGCTCTTGCCACTATCCCTATTCCACTCCCATCCATCCCATCTCTGCAAACGTCCCAATATCACGTGCTGCCCATCGCTGACCAGCAGCATCCTGAGCTGGAAAAGACCATGGAGGTACTGAAGAACTTCAAAGACATCCCTGAAAGCCCACAGCCTGACGTGGTAGCACCTGGGTAGTACCAGGGATGAGTTTTAGCATTCCCTACGCTAATCTATCCCCGTGCCTTTCCTGAGGGCACTTAGATCTGCCTGCACGTAGATCCTGCTCAGGAGCGATCACCGCCTTAGCCCCACACTCCATGTCCTTCACCAACCTCATGTGAAGTCCCTCGATGTCTGTTCATGTTGAAGAGCCTGTTCCATGGGGACAGCTCTGCTTTCGGGGATCCTGCACCCTCATCTGCTGATTAAAACAAGCCCAGAGAAAACAGTGACTCCCTGGAGCTGTCACCTCCCTTCCTGGATGTGGTCCTCAGCCCAGCAATCAAACGTGCCTCCAGTGGAGTGTCTGAAAGAGGATATCGTGCCAGGTCCAGATCCTCTAATACCAGCTAAGCAACTGGACTTACTGCCAGCCATGCTGGGCGTTGAATTCACTGGGCAACTGGCTGAAGTGCCCCAGCCCTCGCATCCCCTGGGCAATTCTCCGTGCTCTCTGCCCTGGCCCTTGGCTACTCCCCCCAGCGATCTGACTGCCTCAGCAATCCCCCCGGTCAGTCTTCTCCAACACACACCTCTGATGCGAACATTCAGCCAGCAGCCAGCATGCAGCACCCGCCCCGAGGCTCATAGCCAGAAAGCAGCAGACAGACTGGGAGAAGGGCTACCAGTCATTCCTCAGGACTTCTCCCACCGCCTGGCTGCCCCAGGCAGCCCTCGGGTCCTCAGAGATGAGGGGGTGATTCCCTTTCCCTCCAAGCTGCCCTCTCACCTTTCAGGAGCTGCTCTTTCTCCCATTCAGCATCCAAGTCCACAGAGAACATTGGTTCGGCGCTTGCACTATCAGTAACAGCTTCACCACCAGCACTCAGACCTTGAAGGAGCCCATCCCTGGGGGCAAAGCACAGTTCGATGTGTTCAAACAGAGACCAGCAGGACCAGCATCATGATTTCTGACCCTCTAGCAGCCACACTAACACAGCTGGGTCCGGTTGCATCCCTTGTCAGCAGCCTAGAGAGGCCAAGGACAGCAAAGGGCTGTAACTCGGGTTTCTGATGGGTGCCACAGTCCATACGGAGCCACCCGGGGACTTTGGGGAGGTGAGAGGTGGGAACGGAGCCTGCTTGCTGTGGATGCAGGATGCCCCAAAGCTGTATGGGTTCTGGAAGCCAATTGTAGCCTTACTGGAAACACTGGGGCTAATTTCAAAGTTTTAAGGAAATAAGGGGAAAACTGGGTTTTATAAAATCCAGATGAGCAGCTGTTTACCAAGTCCAAACGAGCAGCCTTCTGCCAAACACTGGCTGCTCGGGATCTGGCAAGACCAATGCAGCCAAGCGGGCTTCTCCCCCATCCCCCTAGGCCACCCGTGTCTATGAGGACACGCTCCCCCGATAGGGACACTGAAGCAAGCCAGGCCTTTGGCCCCATGTCACCCCCCACCCCAATGCTTACATCTCCCGAACTTTGTCACCGAAAACTTCTGGCATGGCTGTCCCCTCCTCGCTGCCTGCAGGCTGCCAGGCTGGGCTGCCGGCCGGGCTGTCCACCACATCACTGCCCACCGCCAGCTCCATGTCGCTGGTGCTCAATGATGGGCAGCTTCTGCTCGTGCTGCTCCCCAGGGAGCTGGCGAGGCTGAGCCCCCCCAGCAGGGGCTCCATTCTCTCCCGCTCGGCAGCCCCCTCCGCACCCTCCCAGGGCTCCCAGCATGGGTGCTGCTGGCCTGCCAGCCTCCCTGGGCTGCTGCTGGCCTCAACGGCGCCCAGCTCTTGCCCCTCCGCTCTGGGCTCCCGTGTCCCCCATATGCTTCGTGGGAGCCCAAAGAGACCCCTGAGGAGCTGGAGCAGGGAGGGACGGCTGGGAGCCCGGGCAGCCGCCGGGGCATCCATCGGTGCCAGCGCTCAGGAGCGGGGCTGCAGGGTGGGCCAGTAGCTCAACGGCTCAGGACTGGATTTGAATCAAACGGCCTCAAACCGCCTGGAACCCAGAGCTGTGGCGCTGGAGCAGTGACAGGGGTCTGAAACAAGACCTGGGGGGGGGGAAAGATGGCACCTGGGGGGCCAAAAGATGCACAACCCAGGGCTGGGAGGAGGCTACGGACCAAACACAACCCAGGGCTGGGGGAGAAGAGGAGCCCCAAGAGGCAAAACCTCCCTTCTGCCCACAGCAACTCATTCCTGCAGCATCCCCATGCTGCCATGGCTTGACCTAGCCCTGAATTTTCACACCGGCAAGGGAGGGTGGGAGGAAGGGGGAAGGTTCATGAAAACAGGCAGGAATTCCTCCAGCAGCACAGCAGCATGGCCAAAGAGAGAATGATTAAAAAAATTACTAGTTCCGCAGGCAGCAGCGCAGCAAAGGGCTTTTAAAAGCAGCGTCTGCGTTTGCCATCACGACGTGAAACATTCATGACAGTAACGGCAGGAACCGAAACAGCAGCAAACTCAAGGACCTGTTTCCCAAACTCAGGCACATTTGACTGTTTTCCTAGGTCCACAGTCTCAGGCAGGGGCTGGATTTTCCCCGCAATGTTCCTGTGCTCGACAGAGCCGCGCTGTAGCCGCAGGAGCAGCGGCAGAAAGCTGCTCTCGTGGTGTGACGGATCCTTCGCGGAGGCACGCTGGTGGGAGCCCACCTTGGCGAGGAGTTTCTCCTGGCTGGCTCTGCCAGCGTCTGCTCACCCTCGGCTCAGCTTGTCCACAAGCTGCTGGCTGCAAGAAGGGGTTTTTCTCCCCCGCAAAAAACCTCATCTAAACCTGCCGTGTCATCGTGACTGGTTGAAACTGAGATTTTCCCACCCTCCAGCTGCACCCTCCTGTTTCCTCTGCTATCGCCGGGTTGGGCAGCCAGCGCAGGGCACGGCTCCTGCAAAGCACAGACCGCAGTCCTCCTCACCGCAAAAAGCATCTTTGCACGTCAGCCCCTTGCTCTTGCTGGCACAGGGGGAGGGCTGGGGATGCACAGCTGAGCGCAGCCCCCTTCCCAGCAGCAGTATGATTTAGGCTACACCAACACATTGATGAAACCACATCCTAAAACGCCACGTGAATCCTGAAACCAGAGGCTCCTTCTCTGTGGCTGCCGTGCATCTCTTATTTACGCCAGCAAATGTACCCCTGCATTTACGCCAGCAAATGTACCCCTGCATTTACGCCAGCAAAAGGGGCTGCTGGTGGGAGCCGGGGGGAACATTTCACATCAGCATCAGCGATCGCAAAGCCAGTGTGGCACAGCCGGCCAGGAATTTCTTCCCCATTGCCTCAACATCTTAAACCCACTGCAATAGCAAGACAGGCCACCTCCGCACCAGCGGAGCCACACGCAGGATTTAGACTACTCATCAAATGGTCACCTAAATCCTTGCCACCATCATTTCTTGATGTCCACATGGGCCGTTCCCATAATGGAGCTGGTGCTTTCAGACTAATTCCCCTTTACCCCTGGTATCTCCCCCCCACTTTAACACTCTCCAGCAGCCATTTGCAGACACGTCGCAATACACGTCCCCACTGCCCACCCGCACCTTGGTCCCCACAAGCTCCTCGCTGTGCTGTCTGTGGACACAGAGGAGTTGCCCAAGCCTCCTGCACAGCTTATTTTCCACCACTTTTGCTGCTCAATGTGATTAGAAGCAGCTACGAGTATCACACACCTGATGCTCACCCAGTACCACTTTCCCAGCTGATTTCCTACAGCCACGACGCAGAGGTGTTATGCAATGTATCTGAGGTGGAAGAGAAGTGGTTTGCAAAAAGGAAGAAGGATTTTAGATGAGATTGGGTTTTGCAAAAGCTCTCACCAACACTGCTGCCTAATGAGGTAATACTAAGGGATGCTAAATCTGAAATGGTGGCGAGACTCAGGAACAGCCCAGATTGATGTAATGTGGCAGAAAGAAGCACAAGATTCCTCATTCCTCCTGCAGCAGTCAGCACATCCCGCCGAGCCTGTGCCGGTGTTCAGCCTAAAGCCTGGGCACACATCGCACTGGCTGTGCAGAACAGCCACCAGCACGGGTCAGCAGGGGCACTGGGATAACCCAGAGGTAGGGACATTCAGGCCCAAACAGCCACCGTCGCTACATTCACCACCAAAACTCACCCCAAGGCTCAGTGCAGAATTGAGATTGGTGGTGGGACCTCGAGCCCCCCCAGGAGCAGGAGTTTCTCTGTGAGCACACACTGGGAGGAAGGCAGACCCCTTGCTACCCAGCTGATGGGGACAGTCCCCATTAGCTGATTCCTCACCTTCCTCTGCTCCTTGATGAATCTTACCCCACCGAAAGCCATCTCTGGACAGGGCACATCTCTCCTAGCCCCTGTCCCCCTCAGTCACTGCAGGCAGCCTTTGCTTTGTCCTCCACAACCTGCTTTTCATAGAATCATAGAACCATAGAATGTTTTGGGTTGGAACGGACCCCTAGAGGTCACCCAGCCCAACCCCCCTGCAGGAGCAGGGACACCTTGAACCACATCAGGTTGCTCACAGCCCCGTCCAACCTGGCCTGGAATGTTCCCAGGGATGGGGCCTCCACCCCCTCTCTGGGCAACCCCTGCCAGGGTTTCACCACCCTCATGGGAAACAATTTCTTCCTTAGATCCAGTCTAAACCTACCCTGGTTTAGTTTAAAACCATCCCCCCTTGTCCTGTCACAGCTGGCCCTGCTAAAAAGCTTGTCCCCCCCTTTCCTCTGGGCCCCCTTGAAGCCCTGACCGGCCGCACTCAGCTCTGCCTGCAGCCTTCTCTTCTCCAGGCTGAACACCCCCAACTCTCCCAGCCTGGCCTCAGAGCAGAGGGGCTCCAGCCCTCGGATCATTTTTGTAGCCCTCGGATGTTGATGCAGCTACCACCCTCGGAAAGTTCTGCCAAGGCCACGTCCCCGAGGACCCCACACCTCCAAGGGGAGAGGGCACCTCGGGACCCAGAGCAGGGCTCTCCGCAGCCAGGGGCACGTTTTCCCCAGCAAAACTCAGCCAAGAAGTCAAGGATTCAAAAATATCTCTGTTCGGCTCTCGGGCAGGGAGCATCCCACAGGGCACGAACAGTGTTCCTGCCGCTGGACAGACAGGTAATTTGATAATTAGCAGTCAGGCATTTATACTGGTCCCAAAGCTCTGCTTATCTGGCATTTTTCAGCACGCACAGTGAAGTCCCTGGCAGTCTCCCAAGGAGCCAGGGGAGGAAAAGCAGCTGGGGCAGCTTGCTGAGCCGAAAAGCCACCTTCCAGCCAAGCTCTCCTGCTCGGCAGGGTGAATCACGCCCTTTCCTCCAGCCACTGTGATTTTTTTCCTAATCTCAGTAGATTTCAAATTTGCTAAGTCACTTGGTGCGAACCACCTCTGCCACCACTGACTTCTTTTTTTTCTGGTGGATCAACAGTTTCCTACTAGAAACCAGGAATGCTCTAATAATGACTTTACCAGGGCTCCTGGCCCTACCTGCTGGGGAACCTGACAGAGGGCAAACCAACCATGCTAAGATGCCGCAGCCTTAATAAAAAGGTCAGAAAATCACTGGAGAACCCATGAAGAAGACTCTCGGGGAAGCGAGGCGAGCTGGGTGCTGGGAAGGAGAGG
>NW_009259598.1:1293943-1303288 GCF_000687185.1 Egretta garzetta
ACCTGGGCAAGCAGCACTCCACTGCGTGCAATAGCCGGGCCGGGGCTGAAGGGTCTCGCTCCGAGCTGATCGTTGCCCCAAAGAGGGAATATTGCCTCTTTTAATAATATTTTCTCCAGCTGGGTTGGGTTTCTTTTCCCCCTTGCGAGGCCGCAGCGGTGACAGCGGCACCCGGCATCCCCGTGCCAGCGTAGGGGCTCAGGGTAGACAGGGTCGTGTGGGCTGCGGGTGGGAAGAGTTGTGCCATGCTGGGGACAGGGGTGACATCCGTTTCACCCCGCTGCGATCTCAGGCACGGCCGTGGCACTTGTGGCTTTGCAGGCTTGCCTGCGCAGCTGCCGGCACGGCTTCCCGCCCAGCAGCACCGGAGACCTCCGGGACGTGGGTGCACAAGGCTGGGGGGTGGGAACCCTGGCTGGAATGTGTGCGTCTGCTGGGGCTCGTGGGCTGGCTGGACCCTGGTGCCGTGCTGGGCTGGTAAACACCAAACTGGGCAGACTCACCTGTTTGCTCTTCTAGGCCAGGCTGGGAGGAGCGGGGCTGATTCTGCAGTGTCCGTGCAGGGATGGCAGCAGGGCCTGGGCATCCTGCGGGATTTCTGCCCTGGAGAGGGTTAGCTGCCCTGCATGCCGTGTGATGGAATCACTCCCGTGCACGGGCCCGGGGCCAGACCTGAGAAATGCTCATCCCAGAGGATGCTCCATGCGTTTGCTGGAACAGGATGTTCATAACATGTTGAGGGGTGACTTCAGAGCCCCATAGCCGGGCTTGTTCACAGGGATTATGGCAGCTCCTGCAGAACCTCTCCCTTCCCACAGCTTGCAGTTCTGCCTCTCTCTCTGGGCCAGTCCCACCACCTTCCCTGCACCCAGGCACTTTCCTTTGAAGAAAAGTTGGGTGAGGTGGTGAACGGGTCATGAGGGCACGCAGGAAATGTGTTAGAGACCTTTAAGCAAAGGAGATGAGGGTGAAATGAGAAACAGTTGAGGCAAAGGTCTGGTTTTTTATTAGGGAAGCCTGGCAAGTTCCAGGAAGGCTGGATCTTTGCATGGCATATGGTAGTTTATAAAGATAAGACTCTTGTGCCATCTTGGAGGTGTTGCTAAATCCACATCCTAGATGCTGCCTGCTGCTTTTAACCCTGTGCAGCCTTCTACGAGAGCAAAAACTCCGAGTGGAGCTGAATCTTTCAGCAGCTGCTGAGAATTAGACTCTGCTCCCAATAACCTGCAGCTTCCTCCAAACCCTCTCGAGCCCTGTCTCACGTCCTGGAGAGCCTTCATTTTCTGCAGCCTTGGGCTGTCTTGAAGTGTAAGGGTGTCACATCCTCCTTCACCCCCCCTCCCTGCTCTCTTCCAGCAGGGTGATCTCATGGCACATCACAGGGGCATTGGGCTGGGAAGCAGGAGGCATGTGGGCAGCAGCGCTCTTGATACTGGAGAGGATGGTGGGAAGCTCTTTGACCCCCAGCAGAGACCAGCAGTGAGCTGTCTTGGGCGTTCACTTGGTTCGCAGGAGCGGGAGTTTAGGGTCCTCCCTGGGGAGCAGGTCAGGGACCTGCTGTCGGGGACGTAGCTGCTGGTCGCAGATGTGTGTGTGTGTGCAAAAGGGCTGCGGCGTCTCGTGTTGCAAGAGAAGAAAGCGCTGCAAGAAACTATATTGAGAAGGAAACTGAAAATGAAAGTTCCTCTTAGATGACGGTCACAGTCGCAGCCTGCCGCTTCCTAGGGGTTTGCCAGGCAGAAAATGTGAAGAAGCACGAGGCAGCTGATCCCCAGGCCCTGGAGTCCTGTGCTCCCCAGCCCTCCTTCACACAGGGCTGCATCAGAAATTCCCTGTTACTCGTGGCTGAGGTCTGGCTCAGAGGCAGTGGGTTGATGTGAAACACAACCGGTTGCGCCTGTAGACCAAACTGTAAAAGCTCCAGAAGCAGCTGAACTCTTTGGCTGGATGCGTCCGCGTCCTCCCCAGCGCTCGGTACTGCCTCGAGTTGTAGCAGCGCGAAGTAGGGTGGAAATTCATCCTGCTTCGCTTGGCCATGAACTCCAGAGAGCCGCTCCAAATCTGGTCTGGCTTCCCCTTGAAAGGCACCGAGGCCCTCGCCTGCAAGGTGGGCTGCAGCCATAGCCTCGCTACACGTCCGAGCAGGGGCTGGGGATGGCAGGGGAGGTTTCCTCTGGGGAGGAGAGCCCACACACTCCCTGAGCTGTCCCCACCACGTCCTGGAGCAGAGAAGAGCAAGGAGAGGAGCAGCTCTGAAGCCCAGGTCTCTGCTGAGCTGGACAAGTGGGAGCCAGCTCTCCTCCCAGCTTTACCCTCAGTCCCCGCTGATGATCCTCGTGGCGTTTTCAGCTTTTCCTTAGATGGGGATGTTAGAGGGGAGGAAAAGGGAAATCCGGTCCTCGGAGGTACGTAGAAAAAACAGCATCTCCATCTGTGTTGCTGCGGCTCGGGCTCCCTGCGTGCAGCTACACCGATACACGATGGCTTTCTAAGCCAGGCTGGCCAGTGTTGCATTTCCAAGCCCCCATCCCCACCCTGACAGCAGCCTGCACTTCACATGACTGCTTATGGTCTCAATTTATTTTTTTCTTCTGAATCATCTTCAGTGTGAGGTTGTGAGCTTGGACCACGCGTTGCACTTCCAAGCTTGACACAGGTGGTTATTGCTCCATAACCAGCACTTCTTAAAAACTTTGCCCAGCACACCATTTAAACTCCTGGGCATTGATGTGTCTTCATAAATTTAGACCTGGTGCAAATCAGAACCCCCACCAGTTTAGCCCTGTAGAAGCCTGGCTGAGAACATGTACTGGCATGCCAAAGAGCAGGCCAGGAGCTGCAGCGATCTCTTGCTAACCCTGACGGTAACTGCGTGGCCTCGCTTCCTTCTCTGCAAAAACCAGGGGGTGAGGCCAGTGCAATGAGCAGAGGTGCAAAGGAGCTGTACTGAGCGCTGAACTACGGGTCTGGCTTTAGGATAGCCGTGAAGTTCAGGGGCAGGACGAGCTGTGCGTTGGTTCTTATTTGATTTCTTATTCTAAGAGGAGCTCAGAAGGCATAAGGAACAGGGGGAATTCGAGCCTCTGGATATAAGAAAACAGAAACCTCATCTCTTGTAGAAGTTGTGGAAAACAAGTGGGAGGCGCTTGCCAGGGGACATCGGCACTGTCACGACAGCTCCGCGCGGGAGCCACGGCGGCTCGAGTGTGGTCAGGGGTTGGTTTGCTCTGGCCACGCTCTGAACCACCGTGGCTGCAGGTCGGGGCAGCAGCATTTTGGGTAGCAGCGGAGCCCCACGGCTCAGCTCCCAGGCACGTTCTCTGGGTGCAGCTGGGGAACTGTGGAGCCCCTTGCACTATGATTTTTGCTTTCATCCCAGCACGAAGCCACTGCAGATGCTTCTGCTGTCTGGGCTGAGCACGAGCCGGCACAGCCCATGGCACTTGCTGAGCGGGTCAGGGGATCGCAGGTTGCCAGCAACAGTGGGGAGGTGGTGAAGTGGGGTGGGGAGTTGGGTGGGTTTCCTCTTCTGGCATACGACTGCAAACACGTTAGCGAGAAGAGCCAGGAGGAGAGGAGAAATCTAGCCAAGGGACTTGGTGTGGTCAGGAATCAGGGAGCGAGCGTGCTGGGAAGGGAGGAGCCAGGTTGCTGGCAGAGATAAAAGCAGGCAGCATTGCTCCTCTGAGCACTTGGCTCAGCCAAGGGGGCTTCCGAAGGCTGGCCTGGGAGGTGGGTGAGGGAGCAAGGGGCTGTGAGGCTCCCGTGTCCCTGCTGGCTGCTCATAACCTGGTGTGTTTACTGTCTCTTGTCGTTCCAGGTAAAGCTGATACTCCCAAGCATCTCTCTGCAATGGCCTCAGGGAACGACGGTGACCCACCGAGGGCCCGCAGACGCCAGGGAAGCAACAGGCGCCGGCTGTCGCGAGAGCTCAATACAGGTAAAAAGGTTGCTGTGATGTTCAGGGAATGAAGCATTTTCAATGCATTCTTTTTTTTTTTTTTCCCTCCCCCTCTCTCCCCTGCTGTGTTTCTTGGAAAAGATGGGATTTTCCTACCGCCAGGGCCCTTTGCAAGACCGGGATAACAAATCAGTTCCGTGAAGCTATGCTGAACTGAACTGGGAGAGCACATGCTCAATGCTTTTGGAAGATGCTTGGCATTGGATTAGCATGGTGGGCAGCAAGGAGGGCTTGAAAGGCACCGAGAAAACACTGTGAACAGTGTGCAGGGAGCTGCCGGGCTGGGGCGTGCTGGCAGCTCTGCGCAGGCAGGCGGAGGCAGGCGTAACGGGGAGCCACGGGGCACAGGGGCTGGGACATGGGGCAGGTCGTCCCAGCTGGCTGCGAGACGTTCGGCTGGTGCCTGCTGTCATTTACTTTCCCTTCCCTAAGCACAAGAGAGCGAAAGGTGGCTGATGTTTAAAACTCTTGATGTTTAAAACCACGCCTTGCTGAGCAGCGCCCGGTCTCGGGCAGTTGGTTTCAGTCTTGCTGTATGGGCTGCTGGATGAAATCAGGTCTCCGGTGTGTCTTGGCATAGCAGAGATGAAAAGTTACAGCAAAAAAGAAGGGGTTCAGTCTGTTGCTCGTGTGTGCCGAGCCCAGCAGACTGTGTAATTGTGTTTCACAGTAATGGGTGAAACTGGGAACGGGGCCGAACGGAACGCAGGGAAAACCTCAGCTCCCATTTCATCCCAAAATGATAAAATGCCGCTGCACAGAGAGCTGTTAAACATGGGTGACTTCTTAGCCTGTTTTTCTGTTGGACTTGTAAATAAGGCTGAGTCACTGCAGCCCTGTCCATGTGGAGATTAGGAACTATACCTGTGTATGCATTTGAGCTCAGATCCAGCTCTGAGCTGTTTTATCGGCCCAATTATGTTATTTATACTCTGGTATTGCCTGGACTCCTCTCCATCTCTAAGTAGCACTTGTGCTAGATCCTGCATGAATACACTGGAAGAAAAAAATACCCTGTCCTTCCCTTACCAAAGTCTACAAGGTATGAAAATAAATAAATAAGAGCGGCTGTTTACGTATGCTGATTTCCTGTTGAGGCCAACAATGCTGATGTGAAAACCAGTTCAGGATCAGGCCCTGAACTCTAACCACACTGGTTTACAGTCGTGCTTCCTGTACGCTCGCAAACCCTCACTGTCTGGGCAGTGCTGGCATCCCTCTGCTTCCCAAAACTCAAGGAGGGGGTCCCTCTGGGATTTGGAGGTGGGATCTCTGATCGCTTCTTAGGCAGAAGCCTCATGGGCCCCAGTGGAAGCAGAAATGTGCAGCTTCCACCAACGCGTGCTGTGGGATTACGGGGTGGGAAGCGGCTTTCATCAACAGGTATTAAGCCTGGTTTTCCCATAGGGCTCACTTGTGCTGTTTATCTTTGGATGCGGTAGGGAGTGAAGAGATTTACCTGCTGCTCGAGGAGCTGCTTGAGCATCGTTCTGAGCTCTCGTACCAGCATTGCTTAGGGCATGGACAAGGTGCTGCTGTTTCTTTCTAGGTCGGGTGGCAGTTTGCTCTTGCGGTCTTCTTAGGGCATTGTAGACAAAGGCATGAGCTTCGTAATCCTGGCTGTATGCGATGAAGAAGAGCAGCGACTTTGCTCGTGAAGAGTTGTGCAGAGGGGAGCAAACATTGCAGAGGGAGGGGTGAGAGGCCCAGCACCACCAGTACGGAGCAGAGCTCAGGAAACTGGGCTCATACTGCACAAAATTAACCTTGCCCTCCTTCAGTTCTCACCTGTAACGTGGGGGTGGCAGTGCTTCCCTCTTTGGACGCGCTGCCAGGCTATGCACACAGCTACAGGAAGGGTCTGGGCTCCTGGAGGCTCAGATCTGCAGGACAAGCCATGGACGTGGCTCTCCTCACGCTTGCAGGCAACCATGCCATAGCCGAGGGGTTAATCCACGCGATGAAAATATTGTTTCCGTGGTCGCCGTTAGCTCCTGCGTGGACCACGTTAGCTGGAATCACAAACCACTTTGCTGAGAAAAGGTGATGTGTTGCTACATCTGCTTATTAAGGGAAACGGGGAGAGCTTTGATGCAAATCCCTGCAAGGGTGCCCAAGGTGTCAGGGCTGTGCCCAGCCACCCTGACTCACCGTTTGCAGCGTCTCTTTCTCAGATTACCCGGGCTTTCTCGTCTCTCTGTGTGTATTTAGTACTCACGCAACATACCTAGAGAGGCGTGAGGTTTGGTCCGTGGTTGTTTGTCTTTGCTCTGGACTTGGCGTTGCATGTGAAGCAAGTCATGAACTGATAAATCGTTGCTTGGGGATGTCAGTCGTGCATCTGCGAGCGTCTCCGTGTCTTCATCTCCAAGACCACCTGCAGAATGAGCAGGAAAAATGTGACCTGCTGGTTTAAGCCTGGGTCCTCATACATTCTGTAGAGCAACCCAAACTATTTAAACATGCTTTTCTCCTGCCTGGTGCCCATGCAGTTCCTGTCTCCAGCACAGACATAGAGTAGTAGATTTTCCTGTTGAACTGCATCTCTCATCAATATGTCATTTCCGTTTTTTAAAAGAGAAAAAAAAAAAAAAGTCATCTGTCTGATGGCTCTTCTGGGAAATAACTCTGCTCTGGAATTGCCTCGTGACTCCTTCATTCTGGCCTGCAAAAGATGCCCCAAAAAAATCTTTTATGAAATACTTGGTGGGGCAGAGGGAGGTAGATTGGCGGAGCTGAGATGCCCACCCATCTCGGGGGCGTCCCGCTGAGCACTGGGCCCAGCCTCCCTTGCCAGCTCAGTAGATCAGCAAACACAGGACAGGTCTCAGCTTGGGCAGCAAAGTGTCAGAGCAAAACCTTGCTGCAGCCCCAGCCCCTGCTGCAAGCCTGTAACCCTGGGGGTGCCGGTGGGAGACCACTGCGCCTAAGAATTAACGCAGATTTCTTGAATCCAGTCCAGAACCTGGAGCAGAGAATCTCCCTTAGTGACAGATTAATTTCTATATTAAAACCCCAGGGTGTTTGCCCATTAGCTCTGCAGGAGGCTCTCTGAGAATATTGCTCCTCTTTTGGGTGGGAAGGTATTTGTTCCCAAGAGCAGAATAAGGGGAAGGGCTTTGTGCTGCGCAGCCGCCTCCGGGGATGGCGGTTTTCCATTTCCCTGTCTAGCTCTGCTCTCGGGTGCAAGCTGTGCGGGATGGTGGCAGCGTGATGCAGCCTCAGGTGGATCGGCCTTTGATCCCGGACGGCATCGGCATTGACAGGCCATACGTTTCCCAAGGAGCTGCCTTGCCCACTGGAAGCTAACCCATTAACGCAGATACCGCTCATTCCACACTTGAACTGCAATTCCCATGAGGGGGAGTCAAGCTTCCCCTCGAGGCAGAAATCTCCAGAGACCATTCTTGATTCCCTGGAGCTGTCTTCTCCCTTCGGAGCCAGTTGCTGTTTCCAGGCTGGGTATCCCCCTCTGTGCAAACAGATGCACCTCTCCGTGTAGTCACTGCCTGGCTCCTGAGCTCAAAAGGGATGCTGCCAGGATGCATCTGTCATTATTACAGGCTATTTAATTTAGTTGTAACCAGGTCTGATGGATAGCTCTGGTGAGACCTGCCAGTTTTCGCCGTAGCGCAGCTGCTCCCCGGGAGATAGGAAGGGTGAGACGCAACGGATCTTGCGCAGAAACGCGGACATTGCGTGTTTGAGACTGGCTGGGGTCTGGCCGATGGTGTCGACGGTGCGGATCCAGGCAAGAGGTGGTTGGGGTAGGGCTGGTCTAGGTGCTGAGAGTGTGCTGGGGACCGAGGACAAGCGGGTCGCTGCTTCACGCAGCAGAAGTGGAGCAGGTCCTACCTTGCTGCAGGGGGGTTCACAGCAGCTCCTGAGCCCCCTAACGCAGCTCCCACAGGGAGCCCAAAGATCCCAGAGGACCTCCGAACCACTCTCCTCCTCTCTGCTGCTGGTACGGGGAGGCCACAAGGCAAATCTTGATCCAGATCATCTTCCTATGAGTGGGAGAGGCCCAGAGACAGTCCCAGTGGGTGCTGTGGGTTAACACCTGGGGGAAGAGATGTACCTTCTCCTATCCTTGTGTAACTAAAAATAGTGCCTGGGGTAATTAAAACCAGGCATTTTTTTGGTACACTTATTTCCTCTCGTCTTCTCGCAGTGTGTTTACCCTGCCTCTGTCTGAAACTGTGAGTCAGTTGGTTTTGTTTTCTGGCTCTCAGTGGAGCCATCACCGGTTCCGCTGGCTCCTCCGTAAGGTGGGATTTGTTTACCACCAAATAAACCCATTCCTGCAAAACAAAAAACAATCCCCTGAAAACACCCAGCGACCAGGGCTCGTCACTTCCCTTCACCTTTATTTACCCAACCTGAACTCGGTGTAACCTGAGTCTCTGCACGACAGGTCCTCTCCCTTCCCCACACCCCATCCTGGGCTGGGCCCACCTCCCCGGAGCATCACGCAGGCCAAGTAGATGTGACCAGCTGGAAAAGCTCCGTGATGAGGGTGCGGCATGTTTCAGAGACCGGGATATAGGGTTTTATGGAGCGGTGTTGCCAGGAGAGCTGTGTCCACCAGGCCAGGTCCTCACATCCCAGCCCTGGGACATTGCTCAGGCAGGAGCATTTCTGCATTGGAAATGAAATTTCCAGTGTCCAGAGAACTGCATGGCCAGTCTGGTGGGTGGATATACTGGGATGCTGGGAAAGGGTTTTAGCTGGTTGGGCTGCAGTGAGCTGCACCGCTGCTAACCAGCATTGCTGGGGCAGATGTGGCACTGCAGATGTGCTGCTGTGTGTCACCGGCACGCCTCGCAGGACGATCACCTAAAGCCACGAGTCTGCAGGGTCCTGCGCTTCTGATGCTCCCCCAGGTCACTCATTCACCTGGGCTTTGCACCTTGTTTAATGTCTATGAATCTCCGCCCTGAACGGCAATACCCTGTCAAAGGACCAGGGCTCTCATCCATCCATACCCGATCCATCCATAGCCATTCTGTCCCCTACAAATTTTGCACTTACTTAGAAAAGAAACGGGGAAGAACTGTGTTACTGGGACCTTGGGGCCAGCCCCCCCGAGCCCTGCGAGGTGATTCAGCTGGGCTGCTGGCTGTTTGGGAACCCGTGCTCTAGCCCAGATTGCTTTTCAAGCCAGCCGAAACCCAGCTCTAATCAAAGACATCCCGTGACAGGCCGGGTACTTTCCCCAGGAGCAATGTAACGCGTGTGATAAGGTATCGGTCACCATGGTACCTACGGGACTGAAACGCCTCGCCGGAGGCTCCCTGCTCCGGGGGCGGGGGGGCAGGTCCTGGCCATGTCCAGACCCTTGCTCTTCCCCAGGCAGCACCGTCCGAGGGGACACGCGTGCG
>NW_009259598.1:1303323-1307005 GCF_000687185.1 Egretta garzetta
TACTTCGCATGCCGAGCCCTGCTTGTTTACGAAAGCAGGGGAAGGAAACTGTGGCACCCAAAACCAGCCCCAGCCCCCCCCAACAGCCCAGCTGCACCCTCCCGATGGGCTTATTGCTTCCACGGCTTTTTGCTAGCAGGGCAGGGGATTTGGGTGTCTGCTCTCGCCCAGCGGCGAGGGGCGCGCTGGAGCAGGCATTCAGTTCAAACTTCTCGCCTGGCTGTGTATCTGCTTCCGAGCGCAGGATGGGGAGTCACCAGTCTGGGTTACAGTCTGAATTATTCCAAAGCTTCCTTTCCGTTCCTGCCAGCAGCCCGTGCAGAAGGTGCAAACCCTGCCCTGGCCTTGCCACCACTGGGTGTATGCGAGAGCAGTGACGTGTGACTGAATCGGCAAGGAATTCTGTTAAAGCAACCAATTTATCTTTTGCTCACCACATCATTGCGGATGCCGTGCGAGGGCAGGATCACTGGGGACACTGAAAACCAAGAGGGTTGATGGGCAGCGCTAGACTGAGCTTTGCCTCCAGTTTAGGTTTGGATCTGAGATTCCTGAACTTGTCTGTGCTGAGCAATGCCCTCGCTGAGAGGTGCTGTCACGTGGAGAGAGCCGCCAAGCACAAGCACTTGAATGCGGGGTTTGTGTCGTGACGGTCCTGTAGCTGTCTTTTGCCAAAAATGGATTCAAAAGGTGGGCTTGAGCCCCTAAGAACAAAGACTGGCTTCGAGGTGAGTTTTCTGAGAACATATTTGTGTTGGATTCTTTTGGGTTTTTTTGCAAAAGGCTGATGTCAATACAAACAGCACAAATTCCGGCTGAAAATGAAGGAACGGTCTCTCTCCAACTTGAGAAAGGGGGGAGATGAGCTTCTCCCTTGATTTTTCTTCCCCTTGTTTCTCTTGCAGAAGACCAGGTGGCAGAGGAGACGGAGGAGGTGTTTCGGAGCTATGCCTTCTACCGCCACCAACAGGAGAGAGAGGAGAGGGGGGAGGAGGTGCCCATGGACCCAGAGATCATGGAGGTCGAGCAGGAGCTGGGCAGGTAAAACTCTGATGCCAACTGTATGCACATCCCTCAACCCCATCCTGAGCCAGGCTCCTTTACGGACCCACCCCTTGGTCCTGCTTACCAGTCTTGCTGGGAAGGCAGACCCATCCATGATGCCATCTTCCCTCTGGGCAGCACCGGGAGCCAGGTGGGAAGGCGCCTGGCCATCATCGGTGATGACATTAACGAGCGGTACGACGCGGAGTTTCGCTACATGCTGAAATCCTTGCAGCCCACCAAGGAGAACGCCTATGAGTACTTCACCAGAATAGCCTCCAGGTAAGGCCACCGGCTCCCTCGGCGTGGGCTGGACACCTTCTCCTGGAGGAGATCAGGGAAGGAAAGGTCAGATGGAGTGCAAAGCAATCAGTTAAAGCCTTGCCCATGCCCTGGAGCAGCTGCCCCCCAGCTCGGCCCCAGCGCACCCACTCCGTCAGTTCAAGCGTCACCCACTGTTCCTGGGTTGAGCTCCCAGCAAGCTCACCGTGACGGTTCCTGTGTTTTCTGCCTGTCTGCTCTTGCTCCTGCGCACTGTTTGGACAGTCTTCACCTGACAAGCATCTCACAGTCCTTGCACAAGCTGAGCGGGGTCAGAAAGTTTGGGGGACATGCGTGGGAAGTGTGGCCCATGCATCAGGAGCCAAGCCAATGTCCCAGCTCCCATTCAGGGGTGGAAACAGCCCGGGACCAAGGCAGACCCGCTGCTGGTCCCACCACCACGAGCTTGGTAGCTGGGAAGTCCCGCTGGGTCAGACTTTCCAGAGGCACAAAGCAAACGCAGCTGCAGGTTGTGGGGATGGGCAGGTACCCACTGCCCTTGGCATGGTCCACATGGAACAGGATCGGACTAACTCAGGATGGGGGATGCTCCGCAGGCTTGCAGAGCCTGCAGCCATCTGGTGCAGGCGATGCGTGCCCAGCTCTCCCACTCGGAGCACAGTGATGGGGTGAAGAGCAAAGACAGACACTGGAACAACCTTTTGCCCTGCTTGCATGAGGTACAGCCTTGGACTGAGGTGGCCAGCAAGGGGTTCAGTCCTCACCCCTCTCTGTCTATAGGGAAACCAAGACACTGTGTACATTAAACGGTTTGCCCAGGGTCATGCAGAAGACCTCTGGCAGAGCCAGGAGAGAAGCCAGGGGTCTCTGGGTTCCCAGGTCCCAGGCACCAGCGCAGCCCCGTCCCCGTGCACCCTCCGCTCGGTGTTTGTTGTCTAACTGCCTCTCTTCTGTCCTCTTCCTGCTCCCCTCTCCTTGGGAAGCCACGCTGCGCTGTTTTCACCGCTTTGCCAGCCTGAGGCGGTTAACGCGCCGCAAACAGGTAAATTAACCTCTGTCCCTCTCCTTGGGCTACCTGCTCCTCTGTTGGTCCTTCCTGGGCTCTAACTTCCCTCTCCCTCTGCAACCTGCACGTGGCGGCTCCACGCCAAGGCTCTGCAGAGAAGCCAGTTCCCTCCTGCCGGCAGGGACCACCAGGAACAGAGCACAAGATTAAGACGCAGGGTCTGAGTCTACTCTTTTTGGTTTTTTATTTTTTTCCTTTTTTTCCTTCTTGCTTGCCTTGCTGGAAACCAGGAAAAAATGCCTTCAAAAACTGGTCTAGCTAAATCAGTGCCAAACCTGCAGACAGCAATGCAGTTTGTGCCCACAGCAACCAAAACCTGGATCAAGTAGGCATTGACCTGGCACATTCCAGAGTTCCCCCAGCCCTTGGGAGTGTCAGTCTAAGGCAAGATCAGATCAGGTTTTGGTCTTGGAGGGGTTTGTCTATGCAGGAAAAGGGAAAATCCTGTTCCAACATGCTTTGTCCTGAGTTATATTTGGACTTCCTTACCTCCAGGCACAAGCAAGGGAAGCTTTGGGACAGGCGAGTGGTAGCTCCTGCTCCCGGCTGTACACGTAGGAGCTGCTGAGCTTGCTGTAGCCTACGGCCCGACGGCTTAAACCAGCACCAGTCCCAGCTTACCTTGTTTAAGAACCTTGCCCCTGAAAGCACAGGACCTACAGGCAGCTGATGTGCCCCGCATTTGGGTGGAGACCTGAGGGAAAGGCAGGATGGGCAGGAAGGTCAAAAACCACCGTCCCAAAGCTTCCACCCTAGCAATTCAGAGCCTGTAGACAGGATTTGGAAATTTCCTTTTCCCTAGGACATCCCTAACCCACCTGGCTGAGGCAAACAGTGGTTGCGACAGAGACCGTGTTTGTTCTGCTCTGAATGCACATCCTGGGTGTCGGAGGCCACGTGTCACCTAAGTCACCAAACAACCTCGTTGTCTGTGCGGCTGGGATGCTCCTCAAGGACGAGCACAGCATCCCCAGCCCCACTCTGCAATCGGCGCTGCTCAAGAGCCCCTGGCCTGGGATGCAGAGATGAGGGAGGTCCAAGCCAGCTGAGGCAGAGATTTAGAATCATAGAATTGTCTAGGTTGGAAAAGACCTTTAAGATCATCAAGTCCAACCGTTCCCCTAACCCTGCCATCCCACCACTAAACCCTGGCCCTAAGCACCTCATCTCTCCTTTTAGATACCCCCAGGGATGGGGACTCGACCCTTTCCCTGGGCAGCCCATTCCAGTGCCTGACAGCCCTTTCAATGAAGAAATTTTTCCTAATGTCCAACCTAAACCTGCCCTGGC
>NW_009259598.1:1307677-1311888 GCF_000687185.1 Egretta garzetta
GCTTTGTGGCTCTCCTCTGGACATGCTCCAGCAACGCAACGTCTTTCTTGTAGTGAGGGGCCCAAAACTGAACACAGTATTCAAGGTGCGGCCCCGAGTACAGGGGCACGATCACTGTGGCCTACTCCTGCTGGCCACACCGTTCCTGATGCAAGCCATCGCCTTTGTTTCAGCTTGTTCGAGAGCGGCATTAACTGGGGCCGAGTGATTGCGCTGCTGGGCTTCGGCTACCGCATGGCCATCCATGTCTACCAGCAAGGCATTCCGGGTTTCCTCTGCCGGATCGCCAGCTACGTCTCGGAATTCATACGCCGGAACTACATCGCCCAGTGGATCGCCCAGCAGGGAGGATGGGTGAGCCAGCGGGAGCGTGGGGCTGTCCCGGGGCGGGGGAGGATTTGGGGTGAGGGGGTGTCCCTGTGCTCTGGCTGGTGGAAGGTGCAGCCTGGGGACTATGGCACTGGTGGGGTCACCCGGCTGCAGGCAGAGCAGCAGCCTGGCCCGGGCAGATCTAACGTGCTCTGGTTATTCTCTGTTTCCCGTTAGGTGGCTGCACTCGATCTGGACAATGTTTACATGAAGTACATGCTGGTGGTGGTGGCCCTGGTCATGGTGGGGCATTTAGTGGTACGACGCTTCTTCAGGCCCTGACTGACGTGGGGGCAGAGGCTGGGGGGGTCCAGCCAAGCTCTCTCTCAAATCTCTGCTCTGCATTGACATCTCCCAAGAGCGGGGGATTCAAGGAACCTCTAAGAGAGAGAGCAGCTTGGACCTGTGACCCTTCTGCTCCAGGGCCCAAGGTCTCTGCCCTCTATGGAGACACCACCAGCAGCTATGGAGAAAAGCAGTTGGGGGGGATGGGGGGGAGGGGGAGGGAGATTCAACTTTGCTATTTTATGCCTCGCTTAGCTGCTGAGGCCAGACCATCACCGTGACACTCCTAGCACGCAGCAGTGAGGCAGAACAGGCTCCTCCGGAGTCGAGAAGGGAACAAATGCGTTGTCCGAATAATGCCAGGGTGCGTCTGTGTGAGCACGTGGGTCCTGTCCACTCCTCGGGGCAGCTGTGGAGCTCCCCGTTTGCTAAGGGCTCTAGCCTAGACCGTGCCTGCATTTGAAGAGGGATTGCAGCCTGGGTTGCTGCAATAGTCTGTAAATCGCTGGGGGCGGGGGGGGAGCCAGCATCAAAAAGCCCACGTGGGGCTTGCTCTCACCTTCCCTCAGTTCCTGAGCCCAAGTACTTGAGCCTTCTCTTTTAAAAAGCATCCCTACCCCTTTTTTTAAAGAAACACACTGACTACCCGTCACCTGACAGTGGATGGTAAGGTCTGGCAGCTCAGGCGCGCAGGTTTGCCCTGCCGCAGCCCAAACCCGGAGACCGGCAGCTCTGCCGTGGCTGATGCAGGCGCTGGGGTGCACCGACAGCCTCCGTGAGCTCTGCGTGCCGGCAGACCTGGGAAGCACGAGAAGGTTTCCAAACACTAAAAAGCTGTGGGATGGCCCATGGTCAGTGTAGGCAGCCTGCCTGCCTGCCTGCCCACCCTCCCTCCAGTTCTGCTGGGGGCTTCCATTCCGTAGACTTGGATGCCGGCAAACGGGCGGCCCACGTGAGACCAGTTGGGTCTCCCTTGCTCTCAGCGGGAGGCACTGGCGTTGCATCTCATCCCTGCATCAGCTCTTTGCCTTCTGCGCTCAGCTGGGCAGGATGGTGCGGGCATGCCCCGGTTAAGCCCAGGGCTGTGGTGCTTTATAGCTGCCCAGAGAGCAGGGCCCAGGTCTTTGGGAAGTGACTTGACCTTGTTCCATTCATGACTAATGCTTGAGCCTGATTTTTTTTTTTTTTTTTTTGGGGGGGGGGGGGGAAGGAAGCAGGCTCCACTCTCCCAACCCAGATCTTTCTGACTTTTGCAGAATAGGGGGAGAGGCCCAGCATGGACTGCATGGTTTAGCCCTGTTCTTTTTACTCGGGGTGACTCTAAAGCTTGAAACTGTGACTGGCCCTGTCTGAGCCAAATCCCCCTATTCCAGCATCACCCATCTCGGGTCAGCCAGCTGGGGGAGGGAGCCAGAGGGACCACAGAGGTAGGAGATGAGCAGTGGTCCTGTGTCTGGGCTCCTCTCGTAATGCAGACAGAGCCCTCCTGGGCTGGAGCCTGGGACAGCAGAAGTAGCAAAATCATAGCCCTAAAGAGGCTGAGCCCTCCTGCCCTCCGGGGGCCTTTCCACCGTGGCTGGAGTGGGGAACTTGCCTGGTATTGCTGCTGCAAAAGGGGCTGGGTGAGCCCAGCTGATGGCGCTGACTCACCTCTGTGGCATGGGGATGGCCAAACTGGGCAGAGCCCCGCTCGCCTGCAGCCCTGCCTGCTGTTGCCTTCCTCCGCAGCCACCACGAGAGCTCAGCGAGGGTCAGAGAGACCTGGAGAGCAGCCCATCTGCCCCACCGTCACACAGGCTGTCCTGGCAGACAACTGTCCAACCTGGTTTTACAACCCTCCAGTATTGTCTCCCCATATCACCGATTCCTACTTTAATCTTTACCTTCCGATAGATTATTTTCCCCCTCAATGCCTATCCCTTGCTGCAGTTTTAGCTCGTTACTACACGTCCTGTCCAAGCATGGAGGCAGGGCACCTTCCATCCTTTCTCCCTGCACCTGCAGAAGCTTAGCAGAACCAGCCACACTTAAGTCTCTCATGTTCCTGCCTCTTTTAACGCAAGAATAGCAAACCTCTCAGCTTATTTCCATACCAGGGCCTTTCTGCGCTTATCATTTTGACCCTGACTGTTGCTGCAGTATCCCTTTCCCTGGTGGAGTGCCTTGGACTGTGCTTAATAGAAAGGCATTAAAATATTTGCTATAATATTCCTCTTCTATATCTCTGGTTTGGTTGCTTTGTTTGTTTGATCTGCGCTGAGCAGCCCAGATCTCCAGCAGATCGTCCACGCTCCGGTCTTGCAGCCGGGCTGACTCTCTTGGAGCGACTGGATGCCCACCTTGCTCATTTGTCCCCTTGCAAACGGTGTTTCTCTGCATTTATCCACACACAACTTCATTTACCATCGTGCCACCGGTTCACCCATCTTGAGATTTCCTCAAGATCTCAAGGCTCTTCTCTGGTGTGAACCAGTTTCACCAACTTCATATCATCTGCAGTTTCCCATCCCCACACCTTACCGTCTTTTCTGGGGGAAAACACCACCAGATGGAGCCTTTTTGCCACGATGAAGATGAACTACTAATTATTATTTTCCTTTTCTCTTAATCAGCCACATTTTTGACATGTCACTGTCTTCTAGGCTGGTTCTCTGCTTTGGTTGTGCTTCCAGCAGGACTTTTTCAGAGGACCTGGGAAAGAAAACAGTGATATACCAGCTTTTATTCACTACTTCACCAACACACTCCAGGAGCCCTAACAGCTTTGAGAGAACTTCTGCTTGTACAGAAAGCCACGCTGCTTGTAATTTATTCTCATCTTCCAGATAGGGTGTTTCACCTTGCAAACCAAATCCAGCTGTAAGGCCAGCAGCCTTTAAATAAAGAACCTTTTTTTCAGCTTTACGGTAGACGATCATGCCTTAGTAGAGTCTGTGATACCAGGACAGAGAAGGGAACCTTTAAAATAGGTGCTGTCGCAAAGGGAAGTTTGCATTTTATCCGTTTTCTCAGGGGATTTGCAGGGAGGATTTTTGTCTCAGGATATCAGCGTATTGCCTCCCTCTGCTCTCACCTCTCCCAGCCTTCCTGACACTGGTTACCAAGTGGAAAAAAAGCTTGAACTGGGACTGTGAATGGGCAACTGGTCTGTAGTACTGTGTCCTGTCACTGGATGGCAACAGCATTGCAGGCAGAGCCAGCTGGGTGCTGGGACCCAGGGCAGAGAGGGGCTGAGCTCCCGTGGAAGGGGACATACCCCCCCCGACACCTTCCAGGTCCCCCTTTTTGTCCTGGTCTTGTAGCCATCAGCTGTGGTCTGCACACCCAGAACTGTGAGTGCTCTGACCTGTAGCAAAGGCAGGCATCACTGGTTTGTACTGGACTGCTGTTGGGGAAGGTGCGAGTGCTTTAGGGGGGCAGGAACAGGCTAAAGCAGGGTTGGATTTGCTGGGCTCAGAGCAGACCAAGATGAGAAGGCTTGGCCTGCCCCAGAAGGTGATGCTCCCTGTAGGGCTGGTGGCCCTCCCCAGAAGCTGATGCTCTCCATAGTGCTGGTG
>NW_009259598.1:1312109-1319620 GCF_000687185.1 Egretta garzetta
CTTTTTTTTCAAAAAAAAAAAAAAAAAAGTACATCTCTACTATGGAAGTAAGAGCTCTAGATAAAACTACATTCTTAGAATACCCCAGATGTCCTTTCCAGGGCTGAATCCACCAGTTTATTCTGCGGGGATAAAGCCCAGATCAGCTACAGTATTTTTTTTTAAACAGTGGAAACTCCATTTAACGACCAACCCATTCACCTGGTGAGCCTTGTACGAAAGCAAGCCCATCTAATGCACTGCACAGTGGGCTCTCCCTGCTGCCACCTTCCTAGCCACTGTGGTGCTACTGGGGATGACGGCCCCGGGGGCTTTGGCTTGTTCCTCTGGTGAGCAAGGAAAACAGAGTTGGGAAGCCCTCAACTGAGAAATGAAGGCAGAAGATGAGGAGGAGGCTCTGCCATGGCTGTTCACAAGGAGAGGGTTGTTCACTGAATCATTCGGGTTGGAGGGGAGGGCTCGCCCCCGCTCAGAACAAGGCTGCCGAAACCATCGCAGGGTTTGGTGGGCAGCTGCTGTGCAAGCATTGCATTTTGCTGGCGTCAGAGACCCAAGCCGGGGCCTCATCTGAGGAGGGACCGGCTCCGTGATGCTTACAGCTTAGCTGCACCCCCGGTACCAGCGCCTGCTGGGCTGCTCACTCCCAGACTGGGCACAGAGAGGAACCAGGGAAAGGCTTGTGCCATTCCCCTCTCTGCCCAGCCCCGGGATCCACAGATGGGATGGTCTCAGCATCACAGTGCTCGGTGAAGGCTGAGATGCTCCCCAGAGGTAGGAAAGAGGGGTGCAGGCTGTCCAGGGAGCAGAGCCGGTTCCCAGGGCTGGAGGGGCCAAATGTGGGTGCAAGTCAGGGCGGTTGATCGCAGCCCCACTCGACACCACGAGCTCTGCACCGTGGCTCCTCGCGCCTCTCTCTGCTGGCTCCCTACATAGCAACCGCATCTGAGGAGGGACCGGCTCCGTGATGCTTACAGCTTAGCTGCACCCCCGGTACCAGCGCCTGCTGGGCTGCTCACTCCCAGACTGGGCACGGAGAGGAACCAGGGAAAGGCTTGTGCCATTCCCCTCTCTGCCCAGCCCCGGGATCCACAGATGGGATGGTCTCAGCATCACAGTGCTCGGTGAAGGCTGAGATGCTCCCCAGAGGTAGGAAAGAGGGGTGCAGGCTGTCCAGGGAGCAGAGCCAGTCCCCAGGGCTGGAGGGGCCAAACGTGGGTGCAAGTCAGGGCGGTTGATCGCAGCCCCACTCGACACCACGAGCTCTGCACCGTGGCTCCTCGCGCCTCTCTCTGCTGGCTCCCTACATAGCGAGGGGTGCAGAGAGGAAAGGGGGGCTCCTTTCAGCGAGGATTTCTTTGTGCAAGAGGCTTTCCCAGGACAGACGTTAAGGGAGCATAGCACAGGCAGTTGTCCAGACAGAAAGCTCTTGGTCCAAGTAGAAGCCTGCATGTTTGGGAGGGTGGGCAGAGGAATTCCCTTCAGAAGGTTATAAGGGGTGCAAAGAAAAAGGGGGAGAGCCTGAGGGAAAAGTCTCATTTACTGAGCCTATCTGAGAGCGTTTTTTCCTCCCACCCCCTCCCAACAGCTTCCTTCTGGAGGGAGGAATCTGCCCGAGCTGTTCATTTGCTTGTCAGAACCACGTCTCCCTTCTAGCCATTCCTCATGCTGTGAGTCAAACCCCGGGCCATCCCTGCCCAACACGGGGTGCAGCGGGGTTCAGGCTGGTGGGGGCCAGCGCTGCCCCAGAGGGACTGGTTTCTTCATGGTCAGGACTGGTGGCAGCCTTCTGTGAAGCTCCCTGTGATGGGTTTTATGCATATACTTGAAACCACACTATTAATTCTGGTTCTTCCTTGCCTTTTTCACAGCATCAAAGCGCACGGTGTTTCACATGGCTCCTTCCCCAGCTCCTTTCTCCATCCCTCCAGGAAGCCCCAGTCTCTCCCAGCGCTGCAAGAAGGGGACGGGGTGTATGATGGAGTGATAAAGCATGCTTTGCACTGACTCTGGAGGGGAGAGACCTTTTCTTCCCAGGGGGAGGAGGAGAGGAAGACCACAGGTCATCCCAGTAGCAGCAGGGAGGTGGGGAATGAGCTCTGTCTGCAAGCCAGCCTTTCCCCAGCACAGGTCATCTTTAAGTGGCAAGCAAAGGGGCTGTGTGGAACATGGTGGGTCGTTTTTACCTGAAAAAAAATCCATTTTTTTTTTTCACAAAATAGTCTGTGTTTTAAAATGATGTAATATATATATGTGAAAATAAAAGTGGTACATGCAGTGCAAACGCTTTTCCTGGCTGTGTTGAGGGTTTTCTTCCAGAAGCTGTAGGGTGCCCTGGGTAGCTCTTGGGTGCATTACAGGCTCACCTGCACAAATTTGCACAAGCTATTGAGTCTCACTTGTCCCGTTAGTTTAGGGACACCAGGCCGCCTTACACTTTTTCTAGCTTGAAGAGCCAGACAGGGAGAGAAATCTGCTGCTGAAGCTTTCTTTGCCATCCCTGGGAAATGGTGCCCTTAACAGCAAACACTGCAGGGATGAAGAAGCGACTGCTGTAGTTATCGGCTGTCTGATCAGCTGCTTGACCTGCCCAGAAGTTAAGGATCTTATCTCTGATGTGTCCACACCTCCCTAGCAGGAAACAATAAGGATAGGAAATTGCAAAGGAAAAATCCATTCCAGAGGAGTACAAAAGGATTCTCAACTGCCATAAAACACTCCAGCAAACAAAAGGGAAATAGGTGTTCTTGGCAGGAAAACCCTACACCTACAAGGTGGGGAGATGCTACCACTTTCCTGTACTGGGATGACTGCAATACCTCCTGCAAGATAGCAACCATACCTGACCACACAGAGAAGTTTCATTACTAAGCAGAATGGGTTGGCACAAAGATAGGAACCTGGGGTTCCTGCAGCAGTCACCACCCTGGACTACTTCTCCCAAATACCAGCCCAGCCCCCCAGCCTATGCCCCTTTCAGCTGCTCTTTTCACATGCCAAGACAGGACATGAGCTTGCACCAAGCTGCCCTCAATCATTCCCTTTCCTGCACTGCTCTCCTTTGCTCAGAGACAAACCTTGCTGCTTACCTGACTTTCCACCCCTTGCAGGACCAGTCTGGACACCAGCTTCCACCAGCCATTCCCACTGGCACTGCAGAGCTCAAGCAGGGTCTGTAACAGGTAAAGGAGCAGTTGGTGGTAGGGGGACAGGATGCTTTAACACTGCTGCCTGGGGTGGGACAGCTGGGACCACTTGCCTTGTTAATGAGCAGGTCCGGCTAATGAGCACAGACACATCCCACCTGTGCTAAGGGCCCCCAGTCATCCCTGCCTGCAGCCACTTCTCCCAGTGCCTTCCCCCCTCCAGCACTGGTCACCACAGCCCTTGCTTTTGGGGCTGGGAGGAACCTCCCCTCAGAGCCCCGGTCTCTTGGTCACTGGTTGTGGTGGGAGGCACTGGGCCCAGGGCAGCCCACGGTGACTGCAGTGGGGCAGGGGAGATGTTGCCTCCGTCGGTCCTTGCTGATGAACACGGAGCACCCTCCCAGTTTCCCTTCCCCCCTCCAGCACTGGTCACCACAGCCCTTGCTTTTGGGGCTGGGAGGAACCTCCCCTCAGAGCCCCGGTCTCTTGGTCACTGGTTGTGGTGGGAGGCACTGGGCCCAGGGCAGCCCACGGTGACTGCAGTGGGGCAGGGGAGATGTTGCCTCCGTCGGTCCTTGCTGATGAACACGGAGCACCCTCCCAGTTTCCCTCTCCCTGCCCTCCATCAGTTGTTCTGGTTGAGAAAAGGAAGGGGGTGGGCAGCGGCAGGATTTGCAGCCGCTGGTGGACTCTGCGGTGCACCAGAGGTGGCTTTGCAGCAGGGGCAGCTCTGCCTCCTCAGCCTGCAGAACATCGGCGTCGTTCAGCCAGCTCAGCGCTGAATCCGGGGGACAGCGCAGCTCCCATCCCGCCTCATGGCAAACCAGTCCGCCTCTCCGACGGAGCGGTGACAGCTTCGTGCCGTTACCCTCCCTGGGTGCCTGGATTTGCAACTTCTACCCCTGAACGCCAGTCGGTTGAAATGGGGGAGGAGAGGCAGAGGGCAGGATGCCTGCCAGGATGGTCTAGGACCAGAAGGTGCCGGAGGATCTGAACCCCAGCCATGCCCGTTTTCTGCAGAATTAATCCTGGGGAACGTGTATGGGAGCGTTGGGAGAAGGAGAGGAGATGGAGGCTCTGGTAATAAATTGCTGTAGAAAGAGCGGAGGCTCAGGCTTTCCACACAGTCAGCTGGTAGCAGATTAAGCCTCGGAATCTAAATAAATATTTACCCTCTAGTTCCTGCTCTCTGTAAATAGCCGGGTGACACAGTTGCTGGTGGGTACTTCGGGATGGCTGCAGCGAGATTCAAGCAAGATTTGAGCATTCCCAGCCACGCCATCCTGCGCATACCGGGCTGACCTGGCGCTCCGTGCGTGGGATCAAGCTGCTGAAGCTCCGTCCCTTGCTGTCATCGCCTCTCCGTGCAAGTAAAGGTTAAACCTTAGCAACAGAAAACCGGCCCTAATTAAAGAGCCAGCTGATCCTGTAATCCACTTTGTGTCCTGCCCCAAAACCAGATCAAGCTCCTAATTAAATTACCAAAAAAAAATTAAGGCCACAATATTATTGAAGTATTTGCCTTTGGCCATTCAAATAGAATTGACCCTAAACCAGAATCCGAGATCTGGTAGCAATCTAGATCTAGATCTGGTATTTGAGACAAATATCTTCTCTCTAAAACAAGGTCAAGCTCTGAACCACCCAGAGTTTTGCAGAAATAAAGGTTTTTCTCAATAATTTCCAGGATAGGAAATGAGAGCGAGCAGGAGCAGGGAAATCACACTTGGTTTTATCATCTTAATTTTTTAAAATAAAACTCCTTGGCTCCCAGGCTGGTTTCCTTCATTCTGTGTGTGTCTGGAGAGTCTCAGCCCCTGGCGAAGATTCAGCCCGCTGTCACTGCAATGTCAGGGACACGCTTCCTCCCGGGGGCTTCTTCACATCCATTCATCTCACGCACCATTTCTACCGCCGCTCCCTGGGATTCCACGCGGGACCTGGCTGCGTTGACACCAGCGAATTGAAGGAAGCAGACTTTGATCTCCCGGCTGCGACGGGGACACGTGCCGCAGTAAAAGCCCGTGATTGACACGAACTGGCACCAGCACCTCTGACAGCAGAAGGGCCTTCGTGGCGGCGCTGCGAGAATAGCTTGCGGCAAACGCTTTATGAAGCCAGTGGGGTTTTTTCCATCCTGTGAATTGGCAGCCAGAGATGTGGCTTCTTCTCCAAATTTATTCCTTATTTTCCCACACCTCCCTGACTTCCCCTGAACAATCTCCATGAATCGTAGTGGTCTGGGCACATTCAAGAGAGGACAGCCCTGGTGGTACACCCATCAGCTCCACCACGGGATGAGCTGAGCTTGTTCCAGCAGACGTGACCGTTGGGACATGCATGAAGTTGGGCTCGGCTCTGCTCTCCTGGCAGCCGTACAGCTTTCAGGATCAAAGCTGGAGTCTGCCCAGATATCAAGAGCTCTGGCAGCGCGGTTTCATGTCTGCACTCAATATACCATTTGGACATACCCTTATCATCAGATGGCTGTGGGGAATACTGCAGTAATTCACTGCCCTTGGATGGATCGCTGCTGTAAAAAGAGGAACCTCTCCTATTCAAGTTAGAAGACCTGATTCAGCACAAAGCAAGCAATAAATTCCGTTTTCTGCTTACACCAATCATTGGAGGAGACCAAACCGTAACACTGTCTTTATACAAGTTGCATTTCTAATTCAGAACTCCCCCCTCTCCCAAAATGCCCTCACATTTGCTTGAGCCGTGTCTCTGCCTGTCACCTCGTTCACCAGAATAGTCCAGGAAAGCCCCCTGGCATTTGCTATGTGCTGGGTGGGCTCGGCGGGGGGGATTTACACCCGTGATTTAGGTGGGGTTGTTCCACACTTGCTCTGCAGAACTTGGACCAAAGGTCAGAAAGCTGAAACGGGACGAGGTCTACATGGCTCAGCGGACACCCTCCTCGAACTCCATGGCAGCACACAAGAGGCACACGATCCACAATCCTTTTATCCTTGAGATCTTCCTGCAAACATCTGTAGCTGAACAACCGCAACGCACGTAATGACCACGGCCCAGCTGCACTTCCTTGAAAATGAAGCAATCCTACCACCAAGGCCCCACGCAGCAAGGCTTTGCCAAGGCAGTGGGACAGCTTTCTAAGAAGAAATGAGTCATTTTTAGAAGCTGGCACATGCGAGTGAGGGAAAGGCAGACCCACAAAGACAGCAAAATTCTGGCACTCTTACAGCTTGCTCAGACTTTGAGTCTTGCCTTTAAATCCATTCAGAGACACTCGTTTTGTTATTTGCGGGCAATGTTACTCCTGCTGGATCCCCATCTTTGTTACCCCCTGATGCAGATGTCTGCGGAAAAAGCGACCGAGCATCATTCCCAGCAGAAGCGTTGCGCTCCCTCCCTTCTAGAGTTTGCAGCTGGCAACTCCTCTGCTGCTGGGTGGAAAAAGCCACCCTCCTGCAGCTGCTTCTGCTGTGACAGGTTTGTGTGGGCCATCACGCCAGGGGTAAAGCCCCCCCAGTAAGCACCACCCCAGCAAGAACCACCCCAGCTGCTGAGGAACGGACCTTAAAGGTCACCGGAGAAGGGCGTCAGGAACGGATACCGTGATGCACTTGCTGTCCCTACCTGGAAGGTGCTCGGATGTGAAGCGTCCGTTCTCCGTCACGACGGGCTGCAGCCTTCTGGGGAGGGTGCTGCAGGAGGCAATGCCTTCTGCAGAGCCTTCACCTCTGCATCTGGGGGAAAAAATAAAGAAGAAGAAGACAGGCTTGTAATGACTCGTGAAGGGGAAACCAAACAGAGGTCCTAAATAAGAATAACACCAAGGTTAGAGAAAAGGAATCGCACTTCAGAGCAAATAAATTAAAAACCCAGACTCTTGTCATATCTCCTAAATGTTCTGGTTTCTCTTCCTTTAATAATACTTTGGGTTTCTGCAGAATCTTTACCTTTATTTTCCCCTTGCTAGGAATTCCCTCCAGGCCCTGTGTTCTTTCACCTTTTCACTTTCTATTTCTGCTACGACTGAAGAAACACAGAAGAAGAACATAGTTTTTCTCCTAACCAAAACTTCTCAACGCTTTGTTTTGATGCATTTTGACAGTTTCACAGTTCTCGGAAAAAATATTTAGACTGAAAAGAAGCAGTCGCTAAAGTTTTCCCTCCTAGTGAAAAGGGCATTTCCATTAAAAGAACAACAAAAGTACTCGAGATAGGTTTCTCAGCCAATGTAATCTTGGCCTGCACTGAAAAAAAGAGTCAATAAATGCAGATTTGGAGGTAATGTTACTTCCCAGGTCATGTGGATGCCTTGAATTAATAAATCAGGGTGGAAAACTCCTTCCACTGAAAATCCAAGACAGCCAGTCCCTTTCTTCTTCATAAACACCA
>NW_009259598.1:1321549-1351734 GCF_000687185.1 Egretta garzetta
CTGGGGGGATTTACACCCGTGATTTAGGTGGGGTTGTTCCACACTTGCTCTGCAGAACTTGGACCAAAGGTCAGAAAGCTGAAACGGGACGAGGTCTACATGGCTCAGCGGACACCCTCCTCGAACTCCATGGCAGCACACAAGTGGCACACGATCCACAATCCTTTTATCCTTGAGATCTTCCTGCAAACATCTGTAGCTGAACAACCGCAACGCACGTAATGACCACGGCCCAGCTGCACTTCCTTGAAAATGAAGCAATCCTACCACCAAGGCCCCACGCAGCAAGGCTTTGCCAAGGCAGTGGGACAGCTTTCTAAGAAGAAATGAGTCATTTTTAGAAGCTGGCACATGCGAGTGAGGGAAAGGCAGACCCACAAAGACAGCAAAATTCTGGCACTCTTACAGCTCGCTCAGACTTTGAGTCTTGCCTTTAAATCCATTCAGAGACAATCGTTTTGTTATTTGCGGGCAATGTTACTCCTGCTGGATCCCCATCTTTGTTACCCCCTGATGCAGATGTCTGCGGAAAAAGCGACCGAGCATCATTCCCAGCAGAAGCGTTGCGCTCCCTCCCTCCTAGAGTTTGCAGCTGGCAACTCCTCTGCTGCTGGGTGGAAAAAGCCACCCTCCCGCAGCGGCTTCTGCTGTGACAGATTTGTGTGGGCCATCACGCCAGGGGTAAAGCCCCCCCAGTAAGCACCACCCCAGCAAGAACCACCCCAGCTGCTGAGGAACGGACCTTAAAGGTCACCGGAGAAGGGTATCAGGAACGGATACCGTGATGCACTTGCTGTCCCTACCTGGAAGGTGCTCGGATGTGAAGCGTCCCGTTCTCCGCACGACGGGCTGCAGCCTTCTGGGGAGGGTGCTGCAGGAGGCAATGCCTTCACGCACACCTCTGCGTCTGGGGGAAAAAATAAAGAAGAAGAAGACAGGCTTGTAATGACTCGTGAAGGGGAAACCAAACAGAGGTCCTAAATAAGAATAACACCAAGGTTAGAGAAAAGGAATCGCACTTCAGAGCAAATAAATTAAAAACCCAGACTCTTGTCATATCTCCTAAATGTTCTGGTTTCTCTTCCTTTAATAATACTTTGGGTTTCTGCAGAATCTTTACCTTTATTTTCTCCTTGCTAGGAATTCCCTCCAGGCCCTATGTTCTTTCACCTTTTCACTTTCTATTTCTGCTACGACTGAAGAAACACAGAAGAAGAACATAGTTTTTCTCCTAACCAAAACTTCTCAACGCTTTGTTTTGATGCATTTTGACAGTTTCACAGTTCTCGGAAAAAATATTTAGACTGAAAAGAAGCAGTCGCTAAAGTTTTCCCTCCTAGTGAAAAGGGCATTTCCATTAAAAGAACAACAAAAGTACTCGAGATAGGTTTCTCAGCCAATGTAATCTTGGCCTGCACTGAAAAAAAGAGTCAATAAATGCAGATTTGGAGGTAACGTTGCTTCCCAGGTCATGTGGATGCCTTGAATTAATAAATCAGGGTGGAAAACTCCTTCCACTGAAAATCCAAGACAGCCAGTCCCTTTCTTCTTCATAACCACCAGCCCTAAAAGCCTTGCAGGCTGAGCAATGCCTTCCCCAACACCTGGACAAAGCTTGCTTCCAGGTTTTGTGCCTCCTGAGTCCTGGGCAAGCCAAGGGTTTGACAGACCCCACCCCCCCAAACCTGGAAGAGCCCTTGGGAAGGACCCTGACCCCTTTTCGCTGCCAGCACCGCGATGCTGCATTAGCAGGAGGGAAAGGCGAGCTATAACCCCCCGCCGGGAGGCTGAGCCGGCCGGGGCGCGTGCAGGGGAGGGTTACGCCATCCTGCTCCTGGAATAAGAGGCACCCAGTCCACTGGCATTCACCATTCAATGCTTGTTGCAGGTGCTTCTCTTACTTTCTCAGTTTGCTACCAGAACTGCCTGGGTGGGGAAATACCCAAGAACTTTTCTTATAGTTGCAGAAGGCACAGCTAAGGGTCCAGAGGTTCTGCTCAGGGAGGTATGTGCTGCCCCGCGGCTGAAAGTGCCAGCAGGAAAAGCTTCTCCCCAATTTTTTTCATATCTGGTGAACATCAGGCCCTTACTACAAAGCTTTGCCGGGCTGGAAATCTGCACCAGTGTAATTTAGGGCACATCAGCACATGAAAGTGAACTTAATTTAAGTGAGGGCATCACTTGACACGGCAATAGCTTTTCTCAATTAACTCCGCATGTAGGAAAGACCTTGAAATGCATTTTAAACTGCTATATTAAGGCCCTGTAAAATCCTTTGTGAACGCTATTATTCTGGCTCACTTTAAACCCGATACCCCAACCTGACATCAATACAAGGGTTGCAACCGTGACTTAGTAAGACATAACTATGCAGCTGAGTTGCGATAACACTTAACCCGCTGCAACACAACACCCTGCCAGTGACTCTGTACCATTTCTGCAGGGTTTTTGTTTGGTTTGGGTGGGTTTTTTTCTGATGCAAGGGCTGAGTCCTCTGAGACACCAAGCCAGCCCTCCCGGCACATCCCTGGGTACCATCCCCACCGTGCCAGCAGCCCAGCATCCCGCTGTGCACCACGCAGTACGAGTGGGTGATGCGGCACGGCGCCCGCTGGGGGTACCGGAGTTACACGCTCCCGTTGATTTGACCGCTGCGGGTCAAAATTAGCCCTGCCAAGTACTCCAGTAAAGCAGGTATTACTGGTCACGGTTGTTGAAGGCAAAATATTTGATGTCACATTAGTGCTGGGCTGGGTCTGTGCGTGTGGTTCATTAAAGAGGCTCAGCCAGAGAGTGGTAATTTGTTAAGCTGCATAACTTAATTGCTTGCAATCATCTGCCTATCCCCACGCTAAGCTACTCCTGACATGAAAGGCGGCTTGGAACTGTGTGTCTGTTAAAATTTATTCTTTTGGCTACTGAAGTGCAACTTCTGCAGGCAGGTAAGACTGAACCATTCCCCTTCCAGTTATCACGTGTGGGCAGCTCTGAGCACCAGCCTGCACCAGCTCTGCTACTGACAAACATTGGGGCCTACAAGAAGCCCCAATATTCAAAATTTACCTCAAAACTCAGCCTGACCTTTCAGCAAACAGCTGGCCACAAAGAGGGATGCAGAGCCCCCGGCCAGGCGAGCCCCCACGGGCGGCTGCAGGGAGCCGGGCTTGCGCCTGCTCCTCCCTGCGGGCAGAGAGAAATCAAAGGCTGAGCCCTAAAAAATGAAGGAGCCTTTTCTGCTGCTCAGCTCACTACAGAGAAGGTTCCTGTGATTGCCTGGAATGAGCCAGGACCGAGAAAGGCTCTGGTGCCTTCCAGAAGAGCCAGTGCTCCTGTGCATCCAGATACAGCTGTGTCCCATGGCAATGCTTTTTAACACGCTGAAAATTGGACTTTAATCCTAAGAAAGATCCTAATTCCCTCTAGTGGAGAGAGGGTGGAAATTCTAGCTGCAAGGCTCAGCAATCCAAGCAATCCACATCCAAGTTCTGAGGGGCCGCCAGCTCTTGTGCTGGCCCATTCAGGGCTACCTCAGCCCACAAGGAAAAACCCCAAGTGACAAGCTGGAAATTCCTATATTATTTCCTCTTATCCGGAACTTTTATTTCAACATAATTGAAAACTTGTAAAGACAAGCTTTTGTTCATTAGAAATAAGACTGGTTTGTCGCTTTTTTTTTTTTTTTAAATGGCTTTTCACGCTGAGTAGAACATTGACTCCTTTAAGAAGAAGAGCATGTTAATGGGCATGGGGCTACTCAACAGGGAAACTGAACCTGTGAAAACTCCACTAATTGTAACTCATGCTTCTTGGCTACTTTGCTGTGAATCTGTGGTTTTCTGGGCTTAAAATATCAAATTATCCTCTTGCATTTGTATGTGCAGGTAGTGGGTTGCATGTTCAGGTCTACTGAAGGGATGCTCTCAGCTGCAGGGCCAGGTGCCCATCTCAGCCACGTCCTGGCCCCATGCTGGCACAAGTCCCCTTGCCTCCCAAAAAGTACCGATCAAAGGCACTACGGCACCTCACTGCAAGTCCCTGACTTGGATGATGGGAGACCTCAGAGCACTCCTCCTCCCCATGGCATGACTTCCGGAAACTAAGTCCATTCAAAAAATTACAACTCGTTGCCATAGGTTGCAACCACAGACCTGGTATCACTCTGTACATCTGCTGGACTAATGTCTTACTGGTACTAGTGCAAGGATGCCTTTTTTAAATGGCTTTTCACGCTGAAAAATGAAATATTTTATTTTGCAATGCCGCGGCTGGCAGGTCTGAGCTGCTCCGAAGATGGCGATTGCCGTGGCGTTTCCTCCCCGGCCACCGCCACGTCCCTCGGGCAGCTCGGCGAGCACACGCACGCTCTCATCGGTGGCAGACAAACCAGGACAACTTTATGGCTGATGTAAATCAGAGAAGCACCGCTGGCTTTGGAGGAGCATTGCAGATTTATGCCAGGAGCTGACCCGGCATCTCTATTTTCAAAACTAGGGCAGATTGAAATATGCTGTTTTTCAATAATATATTCAGGTTAACAGGGCTTTTATATTTGGGCAATTAATCTTGCATAGACTGAGAACCTCTTGGGACAACGTGCAAAGGTTGCTAAGAAGAGGAAAACAAACACAGTTGTGTAACTCGGTTCTCCCATGTCTTTTCTTTCATGAACACACATTGCAGGGGGACGGCAGAGCTCTGGAACCCGGCAGCAACAGCACTTCAATAATCAGCAGCATGCCGAGACACCGTATAGGAATGACTTCACAAAGAGGTAGTATTACCTCATCTTGTATTACTGTAAAATGATTCAAACCAGAAATACTGAGGCATAAAGCTGCGGTGAGAGAGGAAAGCCAATACTGTGCTAGAGAAAGCCTTTCCAGTTTCTTCCAGGACCGTCCCCTCCCGCGGCACGTGCTCACGTACCGAAGGGGGGCCTGGGCTGTGCACGCACGCTTGTCTCGGTGTGTTTGTGCACAGAATTTGTGCTGGATTTAAAATCACTCTGGGTCCCCGTGCTGATCCCTGGTCAGTGCCACCAAAGACTCTTCCCAAACCTGACCCTTGTCCTTCTGCGCTCCCTCTCGCTGCCTCTCCTGCCCACCTGCCCCGCAGCACTCCCGCTACCTGCCAGCGTCCTCAGCTCGGTCAAGACCTAATGAACACTGCAGCTGATCTGCTCCTTATTACCCCATTTCTCCATGTACCTCCACGTCTTCACTTCTCCTTTTCTTTGCCCTAAAGCTTCAGTAAGACTGAAATGGGACTTTCAGGCCTGTAATTGCCTCTGCTATTTTTTTCCCCTTTGCATTTGCTATTCCCCAGTCATGCAGCATCATCCCCAGCTTCACAGATTTACCAAGATCCTCATGATTCACACAGAATCCCAGACTGGCAGGGGTTGGAAGGGACCTCGGGAGCTCACCCAGTCCCACCCCCCTGCCCAAGCAGGCTCACCCAGAGCAGGGGGCACAGGACAGCGTCCAGGCAGGGGTTGAATATCTCCAGAGAAGGAGACGCCACAGCCCCCCTGGGCAGCCTGGGCCAGGGCTCGGGCACCCTCCAAGTCAAGAAGTTCTTCCTCACGTTCAACTGGAACCTCTTGTGCTTCAGTTTGTGCCCATTGCCCCTTGTCCTGGCGCTGGGCACCACTGGGAAGAGTCTGGCTTTGTCCTCGTGACATCCATCCTTGAGATATTTGTACGTGGTGATGAGATCCCCTCTCAGCCTTCTCTTCTCCAGGCTGAACAAGCCCAGCTCCCTCAGCCTTTCCTTGTAGGGGAGATGCTCCAGTCCCTTTATCATCCTTGTTGCCCCCCTCTGGACTTGACGCTTAGTTTTTAATTCTTCCAGCATATCGGGCTCCAAAATGGCCCGGGAATACAACGGCTGTATGCCAAGCAAACCAGTAATCATGGGTTTGTGCTCAAACTACCAACTACTTGCTTTCCGCCCAAGCTGCCAAAGCCTGGTGTGGGCAACGCGGCCCAGCAATCTGTGCGGTGGCCGCCTCAGCGGAGAGGTGGCCGACTGCGATGGAAACCATTCGGTCGCATGCAGTAGCTGCGCGTGGCGTGGCAGAAGTTTCCAATCGCAAATAGCAACCAACTGGGAAAGGATACGCAGGTGGCTACCACTTGATTAATGTGTGCTGCATCTGCTATTTCCAAGTGGCAATTACACTACATAAACACGCCGCTGCAATAGCAGTGCATTGATTTATGCTAGCCCCAAATCTGTCCCTTCACACCGTTTTTTTTTTCTTTCTTTCTCCTCCCATAAAAAATAATTTCCTTCTGAGCCCAGTAAAACAGAAGATCCCATTGGTTCTATGTTATAACGGTAATATCGCATTCTGCTAGGAACCAGCAATTCTGCCCCTGGCCATGAAATTCAGGTAATGACCCATAACTGAAGTAAATTAGTGTTTAATTTCCCATCCCTTGCAGAGAGCTTACTAATGGAAATTGATTTCTAGCTTTTTTCTTTTTCATTTAACATGCTTGTGTAATGTCTTTATTTTAGATTCAAGTGGGTTTCTGTGAATTTTAGCCAAAAGGCTGATGTACAGGCGGCCACCGAAGGCATCTGGTTAATCAGGGTTGTGTTAAAGGGTGCATGGGGGACGGGCAGGGCAGGGACACCCTCGTACAGGCAGCGGACACATCCTCAGATGGAGCAAATCAGCAGAGCTCACATCCACGCAACGGGCATGGAAGCCCTGCTGTTATGGACCTGATCCCTCACGCACGAGCTCTTATACAATTACCATGTTCGTTTGTACACAAGACACTTTAATTTATACCTTGGCATGCCCAGTGCACTCCCAGAGAGATAAAAAGGGGCTTCTCTGACCTACGGACAAGATGTTTGTCCTCAAGCCAAGCCAAGAGCCTCCGATGTCGCATCTTGGTGCTGTCTGGGCCCAGAAGCCGGTCCTGCCCTCCGCACCGTTGCTCCAAAGCCCTTGCAATTCTTGCCCCAACAAACGTGGGCTCTTTTGTGTAATCTGATGCAGCCACAGCCGCCGCACACACCCCCTTTTTTCTCCTATTTAGGTAAAACTCAGCAAACTATCTGTTCCATGTACAGCAGCACCAGCATTAGAGACAGAAGGTGGCCTTGGATGTCCAACCCTTTTTCTTCACGAGGGAGAGAAAGGCAGCAAGAGACGGTAAGGGTTTTTTTACAGCTCCTGCCCCATTAAGTTACAACAGCTGCGAGACAAAATAAGGTTTTATAACGGCGCTGTGTTATTGTCCACCCTCAAGTTACTTCTGCAAGCTATCGGATTCATCTGGCGACTCCAAAGGGGTTGGGAGGAGGGAAAAATCTACTTTTCCCATTTAACTTTTCTGAAATGCTATGGAGGACCCAGAACTCAGCTGGTGCTGTTTTACACTTTAAAAGCAGGACTAACAGCTATTATTTTTCTCAGTGTTCGGCTGATTTTCTGGTTCCATAGACACTTTAATAGCGCTATAAATCGCCTGGTAAAGGAATTGTTAGTTAGAGACAGTGTCTGGGGTATTTGTCCCTTATTGATGTGTAAATTGGCTTGTACTGCTGGCGTGTGTTTCTAAAGATGAATGCTTTGTAGCGTGATGATAATAATAACAATTAGCATAGGATATAGCAAAGCGTTAATTGAATTAAAATCCCAAACAGAGATGCCCGTGCCGATCAGGCCTCTCCTCCAGCTCCCTGTTGCTCAGAGTGCCAGGGACATTTCCCTGGGTGAGGGAACTTTCTGTGCCTGCTTTCCTCCCCTTGCATTGCTAAACACCAATCCTCCCCGAGTGCATTTGCTCAGGTACATTTTCCGCTTCTGCTGATAGCACAAAACTGCTGTGCTCCTGACGACTCCTATGCGTTATCCCCGACGAATGCTAATTTGAGTTTAATTCCTTAATGGATCAAAAGGGAAGGTGAATATAGAGACCAAAGGAAGGAGGACGGAAGACTGGCAGGTCCAGAGCCCTTAAAGTATAATGGCAGGGGAAGATACGGGACAAGAGAACAAAATGCTAGATGTTATCCTTATCACCACTCTCTTGTGTGGGAGCATAATGTAATTATTAAAGTAAATGTTCCTTCCTCTTATGCAAGAGGAAGACCATGAGCAAGTTAAGAAGCTGCTCCTGTGCCTCAGTTTACCTGCTTATGGAGATGAGAAGCCACCTCTGCCCGCTAGGGCTGCAGGGAGGATTAAACAGGGTTCACCGAGGACTTAAAATTTGCTGTAAGGATGTTGCTTTGTTATAGACCTCATTTAAAATATAAATCCATGGGGAAAAATTAGATGAAGTCAGAATGGACAGGGTTTTCTGGGCATGACCTGTCTGGGTTTTCACGTTCAGAATGGCATGCAGAGGAGAGATAACGGCTCTGTCGAGATGCGCAGTCTCTGTGAACTTGGTGTGCTTGACTTGGGCACTGGGAGGAGGAATGATAAAAGTAACCGCAGTCTTCTCTTCCAAGAATACAACTGCCTTAGCTGAACCCTGGCACACAAATATTGTAAGAAGCCATGAAATAGCAGAGCCACTTTGCTGGATAGATCAAGGGGAAAAGTTGAACCGTGACAGAAGTAAGGGTAATTATTTCAGAGATGGGGAGGTGGGCAGAGGGGAGCCAGCGGCAGAGATGAATACAATGTTCAATACTTACCTTCTACCTTCTGCCTTAGAGACTAAAGTGGGATACAGGCAAAAAGCTTGAAAGGTCAAAGTAGGAAAAAAATGTCCTTTAAAAGTTATAATCAATTATTGTTTTTAACTTACAGCAGGGAAAAGGCTACCTCAAGCCACCAAGGAAGGATGTGGGTTTCTACTCTTGTTTTTACTGTCCTGCCTCACATTGGAGGCTTCCTTAGCTGGTTCTTTAATCGAAAAGAAATGCCTGTTTGGCATGAGAAGCTGAAAAAGCCTTCATGGTGTCCACCTTGCAAAATACTCTCTGTTGCTTGGAGTATCCTGTACACTGTCATGGGGTAAGTTCTGCACACCGCTGCCTCTCTCCTCCTGCTGTTTCTGATATGCAAAAGAGGAGCCATTTCAAACCCTTTTATTTGCTTTTGGGATATCCCTGGTACCTGGAATCAGCAGGGCACGTCAGGTACCTTTATTCCCAGCAGATGAAGTACAGCCTGAGCCAAATTCTGAGCTGAGTTCCTCCAATTCACACTGCAGGCAACGTTTTTGGCCAGGGACACAGCCCGGGCTCGGCTTTGTAAACAGATACTAAACACAGCCACTGCCCCGGGGAAGCTGTACGAGCCACGCAGGTATGAGACAGGCGATGGGCTTGAGGGTAGCGAGGGACACGGATGCAGCTGTAGTGCAAACACGGCTGCCCTGCAAATCCCTGTTGCAAAACAATCTTACATGAAAAGACTTTGTCTGTATTTAGGATTTACTCACTGCAAACCACTAAATGCGTTTCCCTCTTCACAGCTATGCCTCCTACCTGATATGGAATGACCTGGGCGGCTACAGCAGCAAAATTATCATCCCACTTGGCCTCTACGGGGCTCAGCTGGCCTTGAACTGGGCTTGGACGCGCTTATTCTTCCGTGCACGTAACCTGAAGATGGTAATGTATCCGGCCATCCATTCATCTGCTGGAGGCTTGTTTGCTGGTGTCCCTGCCAGACGGGTTTTGGGGCTGTTTGGAGGTTTTCTAACTAGCATTATGCAATTGTAAAGAGAGGAGCAAGAAGAGCTTTTGCTCAGGTATCGTTCAGATGCTGCACCTGGTTCCAGACCACGGTATCAGTCCCTTCCACCCCTCACCCTGCTCTTGCCATGCAGATAGCCGGCCCGACCAGAGTGGGGTGGGAGATCAGGGAGTCAATAGTCCAGCTGCTGCACCTCCTAGTTAAGGATTCGGGGTTAGAGATAAGCCCTGCTGGGAGTCACACCCTGCACCGGCAGGCAGCAAAGTTAGCATCCCTGGGGGGGCATATTAGCTGTGAGCGCCTTATCGAGCAAATGCAACGCACTGCAGAGCCTGTTAGAGGATGTGCATGAAGGTAAGGCACGGCACGGCAGAGGTGGACCTGTGATATATTCAAAACGCAGCTCCCTGAGGTGCTGGAGGTACTGGAGGTGCAGAGTGGGACTTAGGTTTCCATCTGAATTTTGTCACTCTGTAGATGAAAGGTACATTTAGAAAGTTTAAGCGGTGATAGCTATCAGTACTAACACGAGCACGTTTCTGATCCGTCCGTTTTGACATTACCAATAGAAGGGGGCACTGATCATCATGAATGGTGTATTAATCTGCGGAACTCAATAATGAACAAAAAAAATTAACATTAGTCTTGGCTCCTGGGGTTTAGGATGGCTCTAGGTGACTTTTCAGTGCTACTCCTCCCCCATTCCCATTCCATCTCACCACCTTTAGTAGGAGGGGTTACAGCCATGCTGGGGAAGACTGCTGCCTGTTCCCAAAAGCAAGCCCCAGAGTCACTGTCCTCTCTCTGCTCCAGGCACTGGTTAACGTCCTGTGCTTGGACGGCCTGGTGATAGGCACGGTGTTCTCCTGGTTCCACATTAACAAGATAGCAACGCTGCTGATGGTGCCTTACCTGGGCTGGCTGGCCATAGCCACTTATCTCACAATCCGCATCTGGAAGGACAACCCCGAGGAAAAACCAAAAAAGAATGAATAAGAGCAGGACAGAAATGAAGGCATTTTGTGTAACTAAACTATGCTGATGTGAACCAAGATCTAATCATCTGTGGGATTCCATTTGGGACAGGCATGAGAACATGCCTCCTCCTCCCACCTTCACCGTGGTTGTGTAAAAGAAAGAAAGGTTTGTGCTGTGCACCCATGGGCTCCTTTAGAGAAACTGTACATCCTTAACCTGGGAACTATTTTCTCCAGCACTGTTGAGTTTGGGGCTACAGCTGCATAGAGACCTTAATGCTATCAGGTCAAATTCCATTAGGCAAATTAAGACTTCATGATACGGGCATAATTCAGAGTACCAATCCTGGACATCCCTCAAAACTGCTACCATTCCCCCAGAGAGCAGAACTTGTTCACACCCATGGTAAATCCCATCTGGGACCAAACAAAAATGCCCTTCACTCATGCACGCCAATTTTTAAGAACTTACTTGATTTTTTTTGCTATTTGTGCTGTTGCTTCATTTTCATGTATCACCTGGTTTGTGCTTTATACCGTTAACTTTTTATCTGTCAGCTACTGAGCAAGCAGCAATCAGTCTTGTTCTGCTAGTGGAAGGAGACTGGGCACTTTGACTTCTATTTGTGGAGTATCGTGCTTCCTGAGTTCCATGCTCCAAGATAAAGCAGCAATGATTAGAATGCAAATGCTTCTCCCAAGAGGAAATGGCTTTCTTCCACCTCTGTGTGCTATTTCTCATCAGAAAAGAAAAAATGAGCATCAGTGCCTTTGAAAAAAAAACCTTAATTTTTTTTTTTTTTTTAGTACAGAAACACAAGAGCCTTTGTAAAATTCAAGAACTTGCTCAGAGTGCCTTGAAAATTGTAATTACATGATTGGCAAAAAGCCCCATGACAAGTCCATCGGGTGCAGTACGGGTATCTCATCCTGGAGTCTTTCCATTCCTGAATATTATTAATCAGGAAAGGTTCCAGAGAAATGGGACCAAGCCACAAGAGAATCGGACAGAAAAGGTGCATGGACTGGCCCTTGTCCATCCTTTATTCTAGCTCTTGCCTTTGATAGATTTGAACCTTTGATGTTGCTGTATATAGAGAATATTTACTATTGTTTTTTAATTGATAGAAGTAATGTATGTGAAGAAACGTGGTAGCTGGATCTTCTTTCTGGCAGCTGACTGTAGATTAAGGTGGGTGGGTATACTTGCAAAGAGGGGGGTAGGAGGGCTCTTAGCTGGGGATGTAAAATAAATTATATTTGCTTTTAATAAAACCAAGCTGCTTTTGTTTGGAGAATAAATAAATCCAAGTTATTCTTGTTTTACTGGTTTGGTTTGCAAAATTTCTAGGGGATCCTGTCTGGAGTCCATGGCTTGTGCTCTGGCTCCAAAGGGAAGGGGATCGGCAGCAAGGCCCTGCCGGGCTCCGGCGGCCGGACTCATTCCCGGGTGTGTGTTAGGAGTAAATGGGCTGTCTGGGTTTTGAGCCTAAAGGTCCCAAAGGTTCCTTCAGCTGGGGGACCTGCACACCGGAGACACGCTCCCTTGGGCACGCATCCCCATGACAGGCTCCTCCGTTACACTTCACCCTCAGCTTCAAGGTAAGGAAGGTTAATTCTCGGGTTTGGGTCCTTCCTGAGTCACATCAAGCCAGATTTTTAGAGATGCTGAATATTCCCGGGTCCCACTCACGCAAATGGCAGAGCTGGGTGCTCAGCGTGACTGAAAGCTGGGCCCAAGAGAAACAAATGCCAGTAGCTGAGAGCAGCTGAAATTTGTCGCACCTTTTTTAAAATTTGGTCATAGATCTTGTGCTGTCACTTTGATCCCATCCATTATTTTTTCCTTCTAGCTCCGGGACACCTTTGCACAGGACTGCTGCTGCAGGCAGATTGCTGTAATCTCCCCAGTAAAAGCTGCAGAAGAACAGGCCATGGAATAGCTGCGGCTGTAAGCAGGAGCAGGACTATAAAGCATGAGCATTGCAAGCAGCGCTAGGAAGATCATAAGCTACTTTAAAAAAAAAATCCTATATATTCCAGGGCTTTATATAACTGTATGTTACCACTGTGCTTATTTACAGTTATGCCTCGTCTGTGTCTTCCACAAAGCCACATGCCAAAGGACAGGAAGACATAAATTATTTCTTCCTAAAAAGAAGCTAATAGCTGGGCTGGAGATTCAATTCAGTGGAGTTAAGAATGATTTAGGGCCCTGAACATCATCATGCCTGTCCTTCACTGGTTAGCATGGCAAAGGCAGGAGGAATAGCGATGAGCAGAGCCACCTAGTGAAGCCAGGAGGGATCAAGCAAGTCTCTACAGTGACCTCTGCTTTTGAAAAGGGGAAAAGTATTATTTAAATCACATTTAAGTTGGTGAGCCTAGATCTGGTTCAGACCTGCAATACGTTAATAGCATTTCCAAATTAAATACATGGATGCAAATTTGATCAGCTTTCATAAATCAGTCCTCTTTCCCCCTCTACCCATATTTTTTCTGCAGGTAAAGGAAAATCTGGAATTAAGAGTAACAGATTTTTTTTGATCTTTTGATGTTTGCCCTCCCCATTTTCCCAACAGGGGGGGGACCAGCTTGTTCTTGTCTTCATTTCAGTTCCTCTTCCTTCCAGTCCACCTCTAAGGGCACTGATAGCTTCTCTTTGCTACCGGCATTTTCTTGCAGGCAGCAAAAATAGCAAACGTTCCTATATGTGATATATACAATGGCTTGAAATCAATTGACAAAGTTAAATTCAGCAAAGCACCCTCTTTTATTAATATTTAAAGCATCATTTAGTATATTTGCTATTTAAACAGATACACTAAAACCCCTTGGGTAAAAATAACTTTAATGACATTGCAAAGTCAACCATCTAGAAAATATTTCAGCTATATGGTGCAGTGCAGACCAAAATCAGCTTCCGCTGTTGTGCATCTGGAGGAGCCCTGGTCTCCCATCAGTGCTGTGTAACGGGGCTTGTGCTCCTGGTCACGCGATGCCTGGAAGAAGCACGAGGCCACGCAGCCCTTGTCTGGCTCCGTCCCTGTGTTACAAACAGACCAAAGGGAAGAGGAAAAACCGAAACAGAGGGGTCCTAGAAATTTAAAGCACAGGTAGGAACCTGCCTTGCTAAAGTCTGTGGAATGCTGCCTCTGAGTGAGAAAGGGGATTTCACCTGAGGTCTGCTGGGCATGAGCACAGGGCTCTCCCCCCTGCCATGCACCATCTTCCCAAGGGTGCCCTTTTTCCCAGGGGATCCAGAAAGAGCACTGGGATGTTTTGCTTATGGCAGCATTAACCAGGCGGCAGGCAGGCTGGATCACCTCAGCAGGCATGCAAGGTGTTTGTCTAGCCCCCCCAAAATTAGCTTATGGAATGGATATCCTCTCCCACCCAGCGTCAAGGAACATTCATAGCCCACGACGGGACATGTCGCGGTCTACATGATTCAAGCAGTGACTCAGACAAAGGCCGTGCATTCGTGACAGCTTTCATGGGGTCGTGGCATTTAGAGAGAAGAGCCACCTCTCAGATCACCATGTCTAATGATGATCCCTCTCTTCAAACTTCAGTCAGTCTTTCCAGAAAGATGTATTTGATATTAAACTGATCGTTACATTTGATCTTAGCCCAAAGGGCACATCCCCAGCTGCTGGATACGCAATATTTGTGCATAAACAAAATCTTTCTGCCTTTCAGTCCAGCCTCTTTTCCTAAGCCCTGTCTCATTCAATAATTTACCAGCTGTTCCAGAAAACACTCTGGCTTCAGCAGTAAGGAACTTTAATTGATTTGCTGATGTCTGGAGAGATGTTAAAATATAGAGTCAAATGCTAGAGAGGATTTGCTGCTGTGTGCATGTAAACTTCAGAGAGCTGACTACAGGCCAGCAGCTCTCCCACCACCCCTTCGTTAGCACCGAGTGGTGCAGGATATAAATTCCTGTGGCTTTGAGCACCTGCAGCATGGCTGGGGCTGACCTTCCCCTTCAACTGCTCCCAGTAAAACTGCAGCAGAAACCCAGCAGGAAGGAGGTTGTGCTGCTCGGAGCTGTCATTAACTTGCAGTTGGGCTTTGAATTAATCAGCCAGCCAGCAGGGTCTGCCAACAAAACAGACTCCTTCCCAGCTCTGCAGCAGCACGGTACTGGGTGTGCAAGGGTTGGGGATCACGGGCCAGGCAGGCCCAGGCTTTAGGTGCGAAGATAAGGCAGGCAAGGAGGCGAGAGCATCGCTAATCTCTGCCTGCACCACAGCGCACGTCAGCTCTGGGGTAGCACCTTTCTCGGGGAGCTACCATCCCGCACAGAGGGACATAGGCACTGTCCAGGTCGAACCCATGGGATGCTGCAGTGGCCAACACCAGTGTTTCCTGCCCCTTCTTAAGTCTTGGCATTGTGGTCCTGCAGCAGGAGGAGAGAGATAGGTGAGAGCCTACAGGAGCCAGGGAAGGAAAGCTGCCTCTGCACATCACTGTCAGAGTGTTTATTTATTTATCACGTAACGGTAGTTACAGCTGGAAAAAGCAGGATGGGGATTGCTGCCAGACAATGTATCTAGGGAGATGTTCTGTTAGTGCCACCAGCTGTCCCCTTGGAATAGAGAGCACGTCTGAGCCATGACTCATGCAGCCAGTATCTTATTTCACTCTCACATCTATCCAAAAATGTTCCTCCATCCCGAGAATGCAATAAAAGCCTCCATTTCCTGGCAAGGACTTTTGCAGCCAGGTCTCTTCTACTGCCCCTTTGTGCTCAGGAAAGGAAAACAGCCATTTTAACTTCAGGAAAGTAGCTCCTGCTGCAACAAGAGGAACAGCAGATGACCTGCCTGGGAGATAGGACAAGGGGATACAGCACTCTCTATGTGAGATACTTATTTAAGATGGGGAAAATGTCATCAGGTTGTTCAGAGATGCCTCTAAAGTCATTGGAGAAACTCTTCTGGACTGGGATGGATGCAGGATCGGACCTTAATATCCAATACTCCAGCAAAGCCAGAAAGCTTCTCCTGGAAGAGGTGGTCATCTTAGCCTTGCCTTGCTAAGCCATCACCTGTGCAGACGGCTCTTCCAATCTTACTGCAGGTTGGCGTCCCTGTGGTCTGCTCCTCCCCATTTCTTCATCTAGATCTGCTCAGGCATTCTGGCCTCGATGTCCCAACACAGTGAAGCCAGACCTTTTAAAATAGAGGGAAACAGACTGCCAGATGTTACGGGACACATCTATTATGGGATGGAGAACAGGCTCGGGCAGGAAACCACAGCTTGGATTTGTGCCACTGAGACTGAGTCGGCTCAATGGCCGATCCTGTGGCTGCGGTGCAGGGTTGTGGTCACTCCGTTGGAGGTTTCCCCACACACGAGGTGCAGCTGCTGAAGAGGATGACCTACGAGGGAAGAGTCCGCACTACCAGCTGCGTCCAGCATGCTGGGTACGGGGAGAGGCCACGGGGCTCTGCTGGAAACGAGCACAGCTTAGCCCTTGCAGTGGGGGAGTGAACGGGGAGAGGCGAGGGGTTGATGCTCATTGAACCTGCGCGAGACCTGACGTGCGTGCAGATCTCTTGTGCCTCTTCTGTGGCTAAACAGCGACTCTGCTGTGCAGGGCGCTCTGAGCAGAACGGAATTCATAGTCAACTAAATAAACCATTAAACCAGTGGGGAGAGGGGCAGGGTGGAGGGAAGCCTCAGTAAAAATGCTGGTTGACAAGTGCAATGATTTTAGTTAACTAAAGTGCCATTGGGAGGTCCTTACATGAGCCTAGTTGCATCCCTGGCACCTCTCAGCACTCGTGCCCCAGCTCCTTCTCTGAATTAGCTGATGGAAAAACCTTTCCATCACTGGCTTCAGTCATTAGGCCCATGCACGCACCCTCTTGTACACACGTGCACACTTCAGGGGAACCAGGGTCAGTTAAAAACAACCGAAGAAAATTGATCAAAGCTTTGATTCCTATGGCTCTAACACAAAATGTCAGATTGACAGCAACTCGGTGGTGCCCCTTTATATTTTTGGCGCAGGCAGGCGCTGCAGGGGGGTGGATCATGACTATTTAGTGCACTGCCCTAGATGGAGCTTCGAAGCAGCTGGGGAAGGGCTGGATAGAGGTAGAGTCTCAGTGCCACATTCCTGAGATTAGATTAGAGCTCAGCCCTGAACCCTGCAGAGGGGCCAGCCCAGTGAAAGCCAAAGGCTGCAGGAAAGATGGGACCCTAGCCGTCAAGAGCTTCCAAAAATAAAGAAAAGTGGGTCAGAGGGACTGAAGAGGGGCTGGAATGCCTCTTTAAGCTATACGGGTAAGAAGGAAACAAGCTGTCACTCATTAAGAGAGGATTCCCATCCCCAAAATCACTGCATGAAATGTCAAAGGTGAGTGTAATTGGACAGCGGAATTGGAATTTGAGCATAGTTACCATGCAAGAGGAAAAACACTACACCTGCCCTCCAGGAAAGTATTTTAAGCTTAAAAATAAACAAAATTCTGCACCATGAAAATGAAAGATATATGTTCCACGGATAGGATGTCTTGGAACTTGTCAAATCCTTGATTGCGCTGTTGTCACAATACTCTCCATGCCAGCTGTGCCAGTCATCAAATAAACAACATCTCATCACTAGCAAACAGTGTGGGAGTAATAGGGAGGGGGGGGCTCTGTCCCCCAAGCGACTGCATTGCACTGCTGTTACTAATGAAAAACCACAAAGGATATTGCAGCACAGAAAGGCAGGCTGTTGTTAGCAAGGGGGCTTGAAAGAGTAGCCAGAATAAATTATCTGTGATAATATATTATTTATTATCTATGATAAAATTATCTGCCCAATGGCATACATTTATTTCACTTTGTGATAGTGCAGACCCCTCTAAAGTTGTAAAGAGCCGAGTACAACAGTACCACAAAGACTGAGTTTGGCCAGGAAGCAGGTATTCACACCTATTTAATTTCTACAGAGTACAGTTTATCCTCCTCAAACTAACAGCAGGTTTTCCACTAAGTACAGACTGAATACTTGATCAAATATAGCTTAATATTTCATATTTATCCAAATCTTGATGACAGTGGGTTCTGAACTAAGTGCAGAACCTAAGATACTGGAGATTTGATTTCCAATGCGCTTTGGTCAAAACATGAGTTCTGCAGAGCTACACGTTTTCCATTTACTTTCACCCTCATGGCATAGCAGGATTAGTCTCTGGGAAAAATCTTACTCAGGTTTTCATTAGGCTTGGCTCACATGGGATTTATACAAACTTTAAATGATATCAATTTAGAGTGAGAAATTGGAAGAATTTCACATAAGCCTGAAGAAAAAAAAAAAAGGAAAAAAAAAAGAGAAACACCCCCCCCCAAACATATAAAACTCTTTTTAGAGCTCATGTGAAAGCTGCATCACCCCCAAACATCCTTCTAAGTTACCACAGTCTTTTCAAGAAATCTGCTTGATACGCTGCCGAGCAAACCAAACATCCCAACCTCGCGTCAATAAAATCTTTATAGTCCTTCTCATATCTCTTTGTACGAAAGGCAGGTTCCACACCCACACTAGTTCAGGCAAATCCCAGCAAGTACCTTACCAGAACGTCTCCAGTACTCTGTCCTCGGCACGCTGCTGACACCAGTCCCAGTTATTACTGCATAACCACACATACTTCACTTCTCATCACACCTCCACCACCGGCTCTCATCTGTCTGATTCTTTGGCTCCAGTGCAACCACTCGTCCAACATCTGCATCCCCCGCAGCAGCAAAGGGGAAAGAAATACTGCAAGAATCACTAAGCCCAGCAGTTTTCAAATGCTTACTCTCACCTAGCTACGTTATCCCTCCCAGTATACTGGGCACTTTTCAAACTTTTAGGCAAAGGAGGGAAAAAATACAGAACCACAGGCAGATGCTCAGCACATGCACTTGGAATTGCCCTGCATCAGAAATACTGCCCCACTGTGAATCATAAAATATCTGGGAGAAGGTTCTGGTTTGCATTTGCACCAGTATGATCTGACACCAACTTCAACAAGCAAGATTTCACCCTGTTCAGCTCCTGCTTTCAGTGTCCCTGCATGGACAAGCAGGTCTCCTGCTCCTCTGAGCACTCTTGCTGCCACGCTCCAGGTGGCCCATGAGGCCAAATCCATCACCATTGGGGATTTTTCAGCAAATCAAATGGGGACTGCTCCTTTCCCCTCTTGTCTGTGCCAAAACAGTGGTCCTTCAAGGTCAGCAATATAATAAACTGGCAAAAGAAGGTGGATGGAGAAGGTGCCAGCTATCTGTCACGCTAATGGATAAATAGATATGTATGCTTCCAGGATTTTCCATCCGTTGCTTAACCCGCCCATGATGAAGTCGTCACTTAATTTTAAATTAAAAGGGGAGCAAGAGGGATTGCTACAAAGACCTAGAGAAAGCAAGGGAAGGAGGCGACATCTGAGAGCCCTGGGTCATCCTACCCCATCCAGCCTCTATCTTTGCTGCTTTGTTCCATATTTAGCTCCTGACAACTGTGCCTAGTGCAGGAACTCCCAGCTCTGTTTTTCCCTCCTCCCTCTGCTGTCTCCTCTCCCTTAGAACTCTCAGAAATTGCTCTTTCTTTTTCCCAGCGGCCATAACTTAATACCCCTATACTCAAGAAGATGGCAGAAAAGCAGGAGGAGCCCAGCAACGCCCAGAACGGTGAACCTGACAACGCAGAAGAGGGCGAGGAAAAAAAGAAGAAGAAGTTGAAGCGGGAAGACCTGCCACCATTTGAAATTGTGACAGGGTAAGAGGTTACGATGTAAATATGAGGGTGCAAGAGAGCGAGGTGGGGATGTTCAAAGGTCTCTGCCTCAGCTTTTATGATGGGTAATTAAAGATGGTATCTTCAGCCAGTGCACGGCTGAGTATTCTTAAACAATGCAAGTGTGGCTTTCATTAGTGTGGGATTTTGTTAAAAGTTTCGCCGAGTTTTACAGAGGATGGATTCACACCAGGCAGCAGATGAATCTGTTTGTTTTATACGAGCAGGTCTGTTTCTATAGCTTTGACTGATTCCCTTAGGGTGCAAGTAGTCCCTCTGAGAGCAATGGGATCACTTGCCTGATGGTAGCAGGATGGAAGATACTGGCCCTTGATGAGCACTGAATATTGATTTCTTGGTGTGATCAACGGCTCTTGTCTGAAAGTTTCTTTATCTGTGGATTAGGAAAAATACACCTGCTATGGCTGATTTGCTTTATGGACCTAAGGGATAGATTTTTCAAGAGAGCTAAAAGTCCACATTTACAAGGGCTCCACACCCACAGCTGGACCTGGACTTTCAAAAAAGCCCAACCCGCAGAAAGGCACCAGAACAACGGGCAGTTTGCAAGACAGCAAAGCAGCAAACAGCTCCTTTTGCTCTGGTGAGCCTGGCCTTTGAAAAAGGCAGATATAACAGAGATCTGCTAGGAAGCTGAACTCTCTCAGATATAATGGACAGCTGTAACTAGAAAAAAAAAAAAAAAAAGTGTAATTTGCCGTCTCTAAGCATTTCAAAATGCTCGTTGTAGTAGTAGCAGGATGCCCTATGTAGTTCTTTCCTCTGGTCTTTCTTAGCAGTCACCAAGGCACTGTTCCCAGAGTGTAAACCAAACCCATGATTTCTTCCAGCTGCTTGAATGTAAAGCTCGGGCCAGACTCTTAAAATCCCACTTGGAATCCTTATGCCTGTGACATGGTCACTGGCAAGAAAGATTAAAAAAAATTGAAAAAAAAATTAGCTGGCATTTCTGAAAACAATGCATGAGGCAGGACAGCACCTATGTCTGATCTCACATATTGGGTTACATCCCTGCACAGGGGTAAAAAAACCATTTTCTTCTTAAAATATGTCTGCTCTGAAAGATCACTTCTTGGGCTGGGGTCATTTGCAGCCTTTGGTCTCATACAGAATTATAGAAATAACAGATGTCTGGTAGAGCAGTGACTTTTAAGAAAAGCACATCCTTCTGCTAGGAAGAGAGCTAAGATGCCAAAAATTGTTTATATAAGCTATTGGACCAACACCACATATGGCAACAACTTCCAGGCACTTAAGACGTGCACTAAAATGAATCTCAATGAGGAAATTGGATTCTTCAGCCCTAGTGCACTCGACTTGCAATTAGAAGTCTTCAAACTTCCTTGGCGACCCCAACGACCTGGATAGGAATTGGTGTGCTAATCATGGATGAAAAATGCTTTCTTAGTGTTACCCTGCAATGAAATTATTTGACAAAATGATAAGGGTATTGCAAATTTGACAGGACTTTCCATTCTGGAAAGGCAGCAGCAAGAATGTGAGGATGACATGTGCTTGCAGAGGGAAAGGGGTAACAAGAGGAAAACTTAACGGGCTGAGGCTTTGGAGTGAGCCGCACTGCTGGAACTGCACCCGGGCAGAGAAACTCGAGTAAGAGCAGCAGGTGATGCAGGGAAGCCTCGAGTTAAGGTCTGTGCTATGGTATCTACATACGTTAAGCTGGTACCAGCTGATTTTCACATTCCATAGGCTGATACCAAGCAAGACAGGAGTTTAAGTTTCTGAAATGAAAGTACTCGGACATTTGGTGAGGGACCATAGAGCTGTCAGTTTGTGAGGATTTATACTGTCCTCATCATGGCACTATTTGGAAAGCACTTATAAATATCTGCTGAATTCCTGTAGGAACCATGACCAAATCTCCCCTGATGAGTTGTTTATGACTAATATGCTGGCTATTAAAGATAAGAATGAAGAAGTAAAGCAGAAATCCTAAAGGACCCTGAAAGAGGTACAGAAAAATCCAGCAATTTTTACTTTCATTTTAAGAAGTACCCTGTGAGTTTAGACTGTGCCTCAACCTGGTGTGATCACTGTTTGGATTTTTCTAATTATTTACAATTTTTCAGCCAATAAAGCCAGTTACGTGAATTATGAGCAAACACATAACTGCAACTGTGGAAGCACTTAAATTCAATTACACTGCATCTCAGTTTTAGTCCTTGAATTAGGGGCATCTTAAGACACATAGCCAAGCCTTCGAGCTGTTGCCTAGAGCCCTAAGGAATCTGGTTTACACAAAAAATACTCGGAACCTAATGACTCTGTTTAAGAATATTAACCCCTTTTTTGTCAACATTTGGCTCAACACAGTCCTGGTTAAACAAACCCCATCTGTGTACATTTCAGGACATTTAAGTAGATACATTTATTTACACTTTCTCCAGGGTATAAATGAGACTCCTTCTAGCAGTGATAAATCCTTAGTTCCTGTTACAATTGATCATTACAGACTTTCTGTAATCAATGAGCCCAGCATGAGTGTGTGTGTTTGTGAATACTTGTCAAAGAGCAAGCAAAAGGCCACTTATCAGCTCAAATAACCCAAGATCATTGTATAAATAGTAATTGAACAAATACTTAAATCTAAAAAATATGTCTGGCTAGTTTATAGCATTTTCTAGATAATCCCACATTTTTATTCTCTCATTAGAAGTTCTAATTGTCTTCTCCTCCCCAGCATGCAACAAGTTGGGCAGCTGCTGTATGCCTCCAGCCTACCTCGTTTCAGCAAACGTAAAAGCACATTATGTGTTTGGTCCAGGACCATTCTTACAGATGGAGGTTTCTGCCTCAACAAGTAAAAGAGGGATAATATTAGCATTTGTACACCACCCGTCATTCAAACATGGAAAAATAAGCTTGCCAAGAATTAGTCATTTACTCAGGAACAGTCAGGAAGCTAGATCTGAGTTTCCAAAGAAGTTGGCTTAGAGTTGACACAGCTATTTCAGGCATGTGTTTTGATGTTTAGTTGTTTGGAAAGAGTTTTAATCTACCCAAATAAACAATACAATTACAATGCTTCACTTTGAGATAAGTTATGAGGGTCACCTGCCAAGCATGCTGTAACCCAGAGGTGAGATTACGCAGCATACGACATTTAGGTATGTAAGCAGTCGTATGGTACATACGCCTTGTTCTTGCCCATTCTTTCACTGCTGAATCACTCACTACAGGGCTTTCCAATTACTCGGAGGGTTGGAGACACCTTGCCCAAGTCCTCACTGCTGGGAAGTCACAGAGCGAGGCCTCAGCTAAGCCCTGACAGGACAGAAATTTACAATTCACACTTGTGCCGAGATGTCCTCCCTGCTCTGGTTTACATGGGATTAAGCAGATTCTTGCTAACTAGTGCACACAGCTCATTGGGCGCCTATGTATCCATGATCCGCGAATTTTCCAAGCTCTCAGCCAGCTACTTACAGACTTGGAAAATGCCCTTAGCTTTGTTTATATTCTTTATCGGAAACTTATTAATTAAGCTGATGCATATCCCATGTTGCTAGGAGGACAGATTTAGGTGAATATCCCAGATAATCTTAGACAGACGCCGTGATGCTAAGCAATAAATTCCGTCTAGAAGGCCTGACTAAATACACCACTGAGTCAATACATCCTGGAACAGATCGCTGCAGTTCATCAAAACATACAGACTCAACCTCATCACTGACGTAACCGCTCTGCAGCTAAGGGAGTTAAATCAGGCATGAACTTCCATGTGACTCTGATGTGCTACCTTTAAATATGATGTTATTTTAAAACAACTTATTGTAGCCTTACGAAGTTAGCTCTGAAGCAAGGCAATGGGTGGCTTACGTCAGGCCCAACATAGCTGGACTTCAAAGAAATAATGAATCAAAGAATCATTAAATCATTAACCAAAGAACCATTCCTTATCTAGGATATAAAGCAGGAAAAGCACTATTCTTGGAAGCATGTGAGGTTTTTTTTTTGTCTCAAAGAACAACAGAAAGGAGTTCAGGGAATAAGAGGTACTATGCTAAATTAGAGTCTGATAACGCTCTTTAATCAGTGAAGTCTTGCAGTTAATCTTAAAGAAAATGAGACTCGCTCTAATAGGTAACTTTAAGTCATCTAATGTAAGGGAACAGAGGTCAAAATGCTACAAAAAGGAAGTTAAAGCAGCCTTTCTGGGTAGTTCAGAACTTGTGCAAGCCAGTGCAATTTTCCCTTTCTAGGCTTGTGCAAACTCTCAGTTGCAAACTAGAGAACCATAGACCAAATCCTATCAAACCAGCATGATTGATTTGCTCATTAATCAAAATAAAAGTCTGTATCCACACTGCTGCTTCCCGCCCCTCATTAACACACCTCCAGCTAAAACAGTAATAGCATGGAAGACCCCTAAACAGGCTTTTCTGTTAAGTGCAGATCTCATCTAAGTAGAATTGAACAATATAAGGGTTTAATTATATCGTTTAAGAAGCAGCTGAAAACCTGCTTTTAGTAAAATTTCTAAAGCCAAACTTGTACTCTAAACTTCCACTGTCACGACGCAATGATACGTGAAAAGAATTACGGTGGTCCTTGACTGACAGCAACAGTAGATATTCCCAGTGGAAATGCAATTCTATGAACAAAATTGTTCTGACTCGTTCATCTCGTGGCATTTGGAAGACTGATGATCTTCCGCTCTCAGTGCAAAGCACAACTGTGCCAACCTACCCGCATCAACTCTCACCCCATTTGGCTGCTACAGCACACGGATATTCCAAGTGAAGTTGTTCATCTGTAAAATCATGCTGTTGGGAAATCCAAAACAGAAGTGGGAACTGTTAACTCCAGGCCTTTTACTGCAAATCTGTGTAGCAGGCCCAAATGGACCCTAGATACTCCTGTAGTATCATAAAAAATTTAAATAGAGAGGCTGTTCTTTTGTGGTTTAACTTTCTCAAAAGCCAAAAATGCCACAGGACTTCGGCAGCAAGAAAATTTCCGGTTGCATTAAGACAAGTATGGAAAATACTGAAGATACATACCAGAGAAATTTCTAAAACTTTGTAAGTGGAATTCAACATTTAAGGAACATTGTATTTAAACTTACAAAATAACACAACTCAAGAATCTTGACAACAGCTATAATTTACTCTATGTATTTAGACAGCACACTATTTCCAATTCTTATCTAAGCAAAAAGCTATTTGCTTGTAGTATGTAGTGTAGTATTTGCAGCAGGTATTACATGAGGAATTCCTAAGTGCCTGTTCCAAGGTCTTTCTGTTCAAACATTCCTGTCCCAATTCCTCTGATTTACACAGAATACCATGCTATTTGGGGTGTTCCATGCAGTCCTAGCAAAGCCTGATCCATCGCACTCTGTAGAGACATCCACTAATTTTAAAAGGCATCATATCAAGCTCTTCACGAACAGTCCTTATTCCTGACTTGCAACCATCCCACATTTTCACCATGGCCCACACCAGCATTTACCACTAGCGAGCTGACAGTACAGTCACGCGTGGTTCTCACATTACGAAGTCAGCGTAACATTCTGATTTTGATTCTCTTCACTCTTTTCCATACCCTTCTCCTCCGCTGTCTCTGGAGACATCTTGTGAGGTGTTGCATCACAAATTGTTCTTTCTTCTCAGCAGAACGACGCTTTGCCACTTACTCCTGCAGCCTCGTTGCTGTCCACAGTTAAAATTTCCAAGAGTCTGAGGATCTCTCCTGACCTTTGCTCAGTGTACCCCCTGGAGAGGCCTGGCATTATAATCTGACTGTAGATGAGACAGGGATGAATGAGACACTTACTGTTTTACAAAGATTCGTTATTGCCTCGCTGGGAATATCAAGGTTATAGGTCCACCTAAAGCTCAGATGAGAGGAATACAATATGCCAGAAGGTTACTGGTGTGTAATAAATGAAACGTTGTGTTACTTTTCACTGTTTCACTTCAGCTTTGGCTACTCTGTGCAGTCTTTACTCCCACCCTTTTCAGCACTAGGCAGGTCACAGGGCATGTTTGACAGCAATATCTTTTTCACCTTTCCACCTAACATCCTTCAAGTACTCGTCCTTGTACTGATGTACTGCATAGTTAGATGCTACAGGGGGCAACCAGGAAACCACCATTAGAAAGTAACAAGTACTATGAGAAGATGCAGCTTTCCTTTTTCACCTCTTCGTTCAGCATTGCATAAAAGCTATACACAGTATCTTAAGGGACTGATTTTAACTTCCCTAGTAACAGCAGACTACCTTCTCTGGGTGAAAGAGAACTACAAACACATTACTCACTGCAATGATTCACTTTGGATTATGCTCATTTAGAAACCCAGAACGGAAGAGGTGCACAACATTAAAAAAAAGTATCTCAAGTTCATGAGTAATATCCATGAGACAGCTATCAAATTTCAGTGGGAAATACACTTTTTCGTAGCAAAGTTAGATTTTATCTCAGATGTTTTATTAAATCAAAGTCAAAACATAATCCTGCTGAATATTAGTATTCAGCTGACACTGGAAGAGTAAAACTAAAACACGTAAAAACTGCAACTAGTCAGTCACGCTTGCCTCTACTCAGAGGAAATCCAGACTGCAAAAGCACTGGGGGTACAACATTAATTAGAAATGCCAGAGTTATCATCCTAACAATTTAGGACAACAGATCCTGCAGATTAACATTGCAACACCACACAGAGAGAACTGTATTAATGGCCTAGAAAACAGTAGAACAGTGTATAGGTACATCAAAACTGGGAAAATGCCAATTGCTGTCCCTCCTTACCAACAGTAAATATAGTCTTAAGAAATACATTTCAGAAGCAAGTTCCTCTGCAAATACCTCAATGGAGGTACCAGAATTTTAACAAACTTGTACTGGGAATTTAAGTGAAAAAGACTAGGTAGTGAGAGCGGGCCTGGAAGCCTCAGCACGCAGCAAAACTAGCTGAATAGCTGGTAATGTAAAATGTATTTTCATTCTCCTATTAAAAGGCATCTCCTTTTAATACACGTAGAAATACAGCCATCACAGATGCAGCAACTTGTCCAAGATCACACAGGAACTAAACCAGTGCTGTAACGCTTTATTATCTGCCTCTGAGATGCTTCTCTCCTCTCCACTCTTTACAGGGAGCGTCTCCCAGCCATATTTTTCAAATTCCAGTTCAGGAATGTGGAATACAGCTCAGGCAGGAACAAAACCTTCCTGTGTTATGTTCTCGAGACCCAAGGCAAAGAGTCAGTGACTTCTCGGGGTTACCTGGAAGACGAGCACGCAGCCGCCCATGCAGAAATGGCTTTCTTCAACACAATTTTACCAAAGTGTGAATCAAGCCTCCGTTACAACGTCACCTGGTACGTCTCCTCCAGTCCCTGTGTGACCTGTGCTGATCGGATAACTGAGACCCTAAAGAAGAACAAGAACCTGCGACTGACAATCATGGTAGGGCGGCTCTTCATGTGGGAAGAACCAGAAATGCAGGCTGCCCTGAAAAAAATGATATCAGCTGGCTGCAAGCTGAGGATTATGAAGCCTCAAGACTTTGAGTATGTCTGGCAGAACTTTGTGGAACAGGAGGAAGGAGAGGAAGCAAAGGCTTTCGTGCCATGGGAGGACATTCAAGAGAACTTCCAGTATTATGAGGAGAAGCTGTCTGAGATTTTGCACTGAAGCTCACGTGAGTGAGGATTTCCACTTGGTCACCTAGCTCCTTGTATTAGTATTACAGACTCCTCTTTTTTTCTTCAGGCTGTTAAAGGCAAACCCCAGAGCCAATTTCAGTTGCTGTTACTCTCATACATACCCAGCTGGGTTTGCCTGTACCTGAAATACTGCAAACAATCCTAGGCAGTAACGTAGCCCTTCAAGGGCAGTAACACTACAGTGGGCTCCACCACAGCAGACATGCAATGGATTTAGTTTTTTTTCTTCTCCTCAGAGTAAACACCTCCAGGAATAAAGAATAAAAAGGTACTAGGATCACTAGGTGCAACAAGAATACCTCATTATTCCCCCCATGCACGATATTCAGAACGCATGTGGAAACAGTGGGAATGTAGAGCCTAGCCCTCTAGAAAAACAGCCAACCACTAAAGGAAATCACAGTTATCATTGCAGAATTCCCTTTTTTTTTTTTTCAGGGATACCACAAAGTCACCTATTTAAGCCATAAAACATGAAAGCATTTGAAGCTTCTAACATGTCTCTCTTTCTCCTTCCCCAGGACCAATTCAGAAAAGATCTACAGAGAGATGCGACAAGACTCGGACATCAGGGCCACTCCTGCTTTCCAAAGCCTGGATTCCAGCAGGATGGAGTACCAACTTCTGGAAGACTAAGCCCTGATGGACTACAAATACATATACAACACAGATCTTTGCTGTTTGGCGTTTTTTTTGGTTTATGTTGTTTCTCCCCCCCACCCCAAACAAACCCATGCTGCCTCTGCTGACAGGAAAAAAAGGCGGCAACATATGGTGTGGTTAAACCTTGAATGAAAGGGATTGCAGGGGACCTACAGGAAAGAGTCCAGGTCTCACATATTGGTACTATTTTTTCAAGAAAAGATCTTAGAACAAAGCTGCCAATTAGATAAATGTGTTTAGAAAGTACATACTTCATACATGTTAAAAAGAAAGGCATTTAAGGCAAAAAAAAAAAAGGTTTTCTTTCTCTGGCCTCCTCATTAATCAGAGCTGTGATTTAAATTAGGGCTAACTGGTCTGTGATGGAGCCCCAAGTACTTCATTTCAAATACATCAAAAACCTTCTCCCCTTGTTCAATGATGTTTGTGATATAAAACCGGGAAAAGCAAAGTGAAATAAAATTGGAAGTCACTGCAAAAGCTATAGCACTGTTTATTCCTTCTTCTCTATTTGCAAGAGGTCCTAAATTTAATCTGACAAGTGAGACATCCTGGGACAGCCACGTATGAAATATTTCGTAGCTGAAGTGCAGCATGACGAGAAGGGAGAATTACTATATGCCAAAAAAATTTCAAGAGTACATACAAGTGTGGGAGACAGAGAGAGAGAGAATATGGGCATATCACTTTCCATATAAAACAAGGCACAGACCAAACAAGGGTCACAGGGACACTCATCGGCTAAGAAACTGAGTCAGATAAGGGTCATTCTTCCAATCAGTTCTTCATGTTGGTTTCTGCCTCACTGTCACAAGCTAGAATGGTGCTAGAGATGCACACATAAAACTCCTGACCGCACCTGTCTCTTACCTCAGTCAGCTGCACTAAATTCTGGCATAAATTTTCAAGGCAGAAAAAACAAGCAGCAATGAGAACACCTTTGTGGAGCCACTGTGGGTTTCATCTCTTTGCCACTAGATTTAAAAAATGCAAATAAGTGTAAGGGCTAAATCAATGAGCAGTCTTGATGCCCGCTCTTGATCAGCTTAATACTCCAAGTTCCTATTTGTCTTACTGAGTTTATTTTTTTTTTTCAGTTGTGTACTTAGCTACAACAATTATCCACCAAAACCAAGGTTTATAAAGGATGGTTGACAAACAAGGAGAGTAATAACATGAAGCTCTTAAAGACACAGTCAGGATTTGCAGATCTGCATCAGCAAAGAAACCACACAATACAGATTAACCCACAAAGCTCAGAACAGAAAACGCTCCACCCATTCAATTCACAGTAAAAAGCAATAAGGACTCCTTTATGCCAAAAAAGTAACTGTTACGTCCCATCTTTTAGGTTTATTCAACGTATCTGGCATTTTTCTGCCATTCAATATGAAGTAACTCAAAAAGATTTGTTATTACGGAGGGTGGGGAAAACCAAACATAAAGGAGATGCAGACCACACTTTCAAAAATCAAGTGTTTATCAACGGTCTGATGAACTGTGACTAATTTGCTTTCGCCATTGGTGCATCAAACACCAACCTACATACAGCAGCTAAACTACAAATGCAGTAAAAAAAGAACTATGGAAAACAAACCTTGAGCTCCATACTATGACTTTTTACAGCACATCAGTCATTCACAGGTGTGGATTCTCAGAAAACTGAGCCTGCAGACTCTACCAATTATACACTATAGAATGCACCCACAAGGCGTCTTTACACATCTCCAGCATTCCCCCTCGAAACCCAGCTTTCCTCTAGAAGAGAGCCACAACACATACAGACGTAGGTATGTTTTTCAGAAGGACTGTGCTCTGATCTGACAGCAGAGTACTGACAAGCTATTTATTTCATGTTGACAGCATGATTCTTAGTGAGTACAATCTCGTAACAAAAAAATTGTATTTGTGGCAGGAACATAGAAATTAAATTTTTAACCCTGTAACGAACAGAGTAAGTGAACTCTATGCCAGAGATGAACATTGCAAAACTTTTGAAAAGTCACAGGGCTCCAAAGCTCATCATTATCAACGGCAACTACAAACCAACAAATACCTAAGCAACAGACAGCTCCAGTTTCACTCTGCACAGGAACTGTCAGCTTTAAGTAGAAACTCTAGTGCAGGCAGGTGGTCCATGGAGGACCAGTGACATCTGGTGGCTTGCTGGGACAGACCAGGAACTCCCAGAGCGTTATCACAGCACCCTTGCCTTCTTCACAGGCTCCCTGAACACTACATCCCAAATTAGCTGCTCTGGAGCCCTTTTTTTTTATTTGTTGTTGTTGTTGTTAAAAGCCACTGCTACTGACAACACAAGAGTGAGCCACGCTCAGACGAAGAATGTGCTCAGCATGCGGTTTCCCC
>NW_009259598.1:1351975-1354886 GCF_000687185.1 Egretta garzetta
CTTGGACCCTTTTTTTTTTTTTTTTGTGGTTGTTTTTAAAACCCACTGCTACTGACAACACAAGAGCGAGCCACACTCAGACGAAGAATGTGCTCAGCATGCAGTTTCCCCCCTCATCAGTTAACAGGTTTCCACTCCTGAAAGCAAGAGAAATGGGGCTCTCTGAACTCTTTTGTTCACAGAGTATAAACTGTGATCTTTATATCTGTGTCTTCAAACACTTCCCCAAGTATTGCTGAAACTTTATTCCAATCCAGGCCGTCAAGTCCACACCCAATCCTGGAAAATAAGACATCAAAACAGCTGTAATGGCCTCTTTTGGAGCATGCTATAAACAGCTAACCCTTCAAGCAGCTACACTTTTATGTGGCACTAACTCAGCTTACCATAAATCAACATAATGCAGTTAACCTAAGGAAACAACCAAGCCTGTATGGTTTGCTATCATTTAATCACACTGGGAAATGCAAATTTCATTTGCACAATTGAACAGAAGACCTAAATAGAAGAGGATACTTGAACTGTTATTTCACAGCAGGGGATCATCTCTCACAACATCCTTCTGCGCAAGAAACACTCAAGTATTTACACTGCAGGAACTAATTTTCTTACCTAGGCATGGAAATGTCAGTAACGCCATTGTTTAGGCAGTGAGCTTTCATGGCTTCTAAACTCTTCCGCATGTTCTCATATGTCGGTTTGTGAGAAACTTTCTTCTTCGTAATCTAAGTATAAATGCAAAAGGTCGGTTGTGCCACTGCAAACTTTTATTTTTTTAAAAAACATTCCACAAAACTCTGAAACTCACCCCCCCCCCCCCCAACATTTTCTATTGGGGGGGGGGGGGGGGTTGTAGAGTCAAGGCCTTTTCCGCTTCTCTCCCCACCTCACCAGTGAGTGGGCTGGGGGGCCACAAGAAGCTGGGAGGGGGCACAGCCTGGACAGCTGACCCCGACTGACCCCAGGGGTATCCCACACCGTATGACGTCATGCTCATCACATAGAGCTGGGGGAAGAAAAAGGGGGGACACGTTCGGAGTGACAGCATTTGTCTTCCCAAGTCACCATTACGTGTGATGGAGCGCAGCTATCCTGGGGATGGCTGAACACCTGCCTGCCCATGGGAAGCAGGGAATGAATTCCTTGTTTTGCTTTGCTTGCGTATGCAGTTTTTGCTTTACCTATTAAACTGTCTTTATCTCAACCCACGAGTTTTCTCACTTTTACTGTTCTGATTCCCTCCCCCATCCCACCAGGGGGGAATAAGCAAGCAGCTGGGTGGGGCTTAGTTGACAGCTGGTGTTTCACAGCTTTAAAAAGTATAATTTAGCAGCTAGTTCTGTCAATTTAAAGTTTAAATATATGTACACAAGAGAGCTTGGCTTCTCCTCAACTAGCAGTATTTGAGTAATACATCTCACACCCCTTGTTTAGAAAAGCATAAACAAAACCCCACAACTACTAAAGCCCTCAGTATCATAGTCTAACACAGTCTAACACAGTTTAGTTACTGTTACCAGGTAGTAAATGTATCGGTCCTCTCTCTGGAGAACTGCCACCTCCCCAGTTTTCTTTTCTGAAGTGAAAAAATGAAGAAGGTATTTTTAAAAGTTACACTCCACTACATAATTCCCCCCTGCACCCCAAGTAGCTTAGAATACCCTTACTGCTGGAAATCAGGGTTTTTCCCTTCAGCTCCTGCATGTCCACCCCACGTGTATCACTCACGTTGATCCAACAGCTCTTGTACTCCTCCAAACTTTTTCTTAAAAAGAACAGCTATGCCTGCACCCATGCGACAGTCCTCACTGATGCAATGAGCCAAGGAGTCCGTCTGGGGGCATGAGAAAAGGTCCCCCTTAACACACTTGATCTGGAAAACACCACAAAAAAAAGGGTAAATAAAAACAAGCTGATTGCAGATTCTGGTAAGAGAGTACTCAGGTAACAGGGAATTTGGCAAGCCTGTACAGTAACAAGTGGAAAACATAGAGTTTAAGATGCAATTTACAAGTATGAATTATGAACCCAACATATGACGATCTCTTCTACAAGATCGGTTATGAGCACCATGTGCCAGCTCAGCAGTTAATTTTCCAAAATCAATGCTGAAAAAGGAAAATTATGTAATAAAGTATAACTGGACTAGCACACATCTTCAGCGCACCATCAGCATGTCAGTGCTGGATATCCCATTTAGTTAAGCAGGTAAGCTCTGTGCTGTTGTACAGTACCTGCATCACCAACATAAGCACAAAAGCACAAGGAATTTAGCCATATCAGCCACTTTCCTCCAAAAAGCTACATGGTACAGCCAGCTGCCATGTTATTAGGGGGACAGAAAGGTCTCTTTACAGAGACACACATCACAGCAGTAGCCCAGATAATCCATTTGCTACGCACTCTCTCCTCCTGATCCTTGGAGAAGTGGGTGGCCATGGTAACGTGGGGTATGAAGGCTCCTGCAGCTGGAAAGATGACAAGAGAGAAAAACAGTTATTAGGAATCCCAAACTAGGCAGTAAGTTGATGTGCCAGAAGGTGCAAGGCTGAGCCTACTTAGCTACACGGCTAAGCTACACAGCTCCTACATAGCTGCCTATGGGACAGCTGGGACAATCAAGACACCCCCTAAATGTAGCACAAGAGGAGGCCGGTACCCCCGAACAGTGCAGGCTTTCCTGCTGCAGCCCCACAGCTCCAGCCCAGGAGGGGCGAGTAAGTCCCAGGCCAGGGTCACCACACAACCGGCACCCAGAGGCCTTCCATCCTCCTCCAAGTCACCCCTGCCCCTTCAGGAAACCCTTTAGCAGGCCACACCCGCGGACACGGTGTGAAGAACGATCCGCCGGGCCGGGGCTTGCGCCACGACGAACCGCCCCAGCACCCCCCACATCGGCCAGGCCGGCCCT
>NW_009259598.1:1355810-1360535 GCF_000687185.1 Egretta garzetta
GCGCCGAGGGCAGGTCGCTGCCCCCCCTTCCTCCTCCCCGGGGCCGCCAGCGTGCCGGGCGTGCGCGCTCCCCCTCCCGCCTCCCCTAAACGCACCTGGGCGCCAAATGTCGCCGGCCACGTGCTCCCCTGTGAGGAGAAACCGCCCTGTTCGCGGGGGCGAGGGGCCCCGGTGCTGCCTTGCTCTCTCCTCCCTGAACCGCCGGGCATCGCCTCGTCCGCCCGAGCACGGCGCAGCCTGCTCTGCCCGCCGGGAAAACCCCCAGGTCTGAGGCTTTCTGCAATAAAATAAAAACCGTCCCTGGGTGAACTCTTTGACTTGCATGTTTGATGAGGAGGTGGGAAACAAAATCTGGGTGCTGCGTGTTTTACTCTGCCGAACAGCGGGAGATAAGAGCGTGGCCTGTCTGTGCTGTTCCGTTAAATCCCGTCTTCGGCTTTGCGTGGGTGTCTGTTTTCCGCTGGTGTCCTTGGAGGACAGCGATCATCTGGGCAGACTGACAGGGTCTGCCCTAGAAACTTCTGCCAATTGAGTAATGTTGCTTCGGGGTGCAACGCGTTTTAAAATGATGCTTTCAAGCTAGCTCAAGTCTTAGCACAGTTGTATCGCACTGGTTTGTTCTCAGCATAGCTTATTTGCCTAGAGGACTGTTGTTGATGTAGCTTCTGTAGCCTCATATGTATGTATATGAATATACGCTGAGCTGGAACACTGGAGTCGTTCTCGGTGCAGAGAAGGGCCTGGTGAGGAGGAGCCGCCTGGTGAGATCAGCTGGGGGAGGAGCGTGCCATTGAAGTAGATCGCTGGTCTTTAAAATTTAACTTTGATATAATAACGCTGGGGCTCTGTGTTTTAATGGAGGGCCTGAAGTAATCCCTTGGAGGACACGTAAAAGCTTCTGTTTGTACCTTTGGCTAGCCACAGCTGGTGCAGAGAGGATTACTGTGCTGCTAATATTTTAAGTAAACAAAACAGGGGCTTGGTACGGGGGTTTGTGAAGAAGCATTCCCAAGTAGAGGTATGCCTGCACTTGATTCTTGGTTGTGCTGTTAGGGAAGCCAAAGAACTTTTGGCAAACGCGGTTCATTGGCATCCTGTGCTTGCTCTTGAACTGCTTCCCTGACGAGTGAAATGTGGGAGCTGTTTTCTTACAGGCCCACAGGCATTTAGGGCAGAAATCAAGTATACAGTGCAAAATTGAAATGAGAAGGTGGTAGGCAGTATTATCTTCAGAAAGAATATTTATCTTCTTTTATTCTGGCAGGCTGTGAAAAACTGTTACTAAATGGGCTAAGGACGGAGTTAAAATTGCAGTAAAATGTAGTGCCTTTCAGTGCTGTGACTCAGATTATCTGTGATCTCCAGGGTTAGCATCATGACATCCTTACTCTGAGAAAAAAAAAAAAAAGATCTGATAGGAATTGAGAAGGTTCCAACATTATTATGGCTGAGTATTATGTCCCCTGCAATGAGCATGCTTCTGGTCTGTCATGATAGATACTGGTTAATCGTTTATTTTTGTAGGTAAGCGACATTTGATGTTAACGTGCAAGAAAACAGCAAAATATGAAATCATTGCACGTTTTCTTAGGTCACAGTGAGGAATAAGTTGATGAAAAAATGGAAGTGTTTCTAAGATAAATGCAAGACGCTGAAGTACAAAGGATGGTTTAAAGTTAAAGAGCAGGAAGTGAGGGGTATCATTGCAGTAGTAACCACAGCAACAGTTACAGTTAGCTTAAGTTGTGAATAAATTTTGCGTGCATTTCTTTGAAAACTGAAGGGGCCTGGGTTTTTTGTTGCTTTAGACTTCAAAGATTAAAGTTATAGGCTGTTCTTTCACTAATGTAGCAGGTACTCGTTCAGTCATAGCATAAATCAAATACCTCATTAAAAGTAATAGTAAGAATTCTTCCCTTGTTGATCAACTGAGAAGCGAAAAAATGTGAGGGAAAAGGAGGTAATGGAACAAAGTATTTTATTTCAGCAGTGTGTTCTTCATATGTGTAGGCAAGGGTCCAAGAAATGAGAGGCAGTAAAAGGATGGAAGCTGTGAGAAGTCTGCTGGCTATTTTCAAAATACATGAAAGTAGGAAGAGAAGAAAAAGGAATGAGGAGGGAGCGCTGCGTGGTTGGGGAAGGAGAGACGGTTTGACTTAGCTTTGTTGAATTCTTGAAATGTACTTTGGTTTTACACCTCAACTTCGTATTTTGTGAGGTTTTTTAGGGGTAACACCCCTCTCCTCCACCAATATTCAGTGTAGGCAACTGTTTAGCGCAGAACATGCTGGCTCGAGGGGTAAAACAGGAAGAGAAACAGGTTCATAGCTACTGCTTGATTTACTGAAGGTAAGGACAGAATTGAGACTGAGACACCTTTTGCTTCTCAGTCAAGTTTTATGTTCTTGAAATTACAATTCTAATTTTGTAACTCAGTGAAAGTAAGGTGACATTATGAAAGAGGTAGGTCCTTGATTAAACAGCAGCTCTTACTGTGTGATTCTGACCTCAATGTCAGCAGATGGTTTGCTTTTCAGCTTTTGTAAGATAATACTAATCTTCAAACCTTGGGATAATAATCACGTGCTTTTTAACTTCTCTTGCCAGATACACAGACTGAGGTGTGCCTTTTACTGTATTGGAACTGAAGCACTATGGAGCAGTACACAGCGAATAGTAACAGTTCCACAGAGCAGATCGTTGTGCAGGCTGGACAGATTCAGCAGCAGGTATGGAAAGTGGTAATGGGCAAGCTGGCATTCGCCAGTGCTGAGTCACAAATCTTTTTGTACTTTTCACGGTTTCACAGAACCAGCAAAATGCTTCATGATGCTGTCTGGATGTGTGTTTACCTGACTTCTGTCACCTGATCAGTGGTCAGTGATCTGACTTGACTTGAAGTCAGAGTAAATATGTTTAAAAAAAAAAAAAAAAATTATTCTAAAATTAAATAAAACTGCAGGTATACAAGTTTGCAAACTCCCTGCTACATGGAAATTTGGAAACTGCTAGTGACATGAGGAAGGTTAACAAATCCTCTCTGAAAATGGAGGAAACAGAATATTAATAGTCAGTTGTCTACAAGGAAAAATGTGGGATCCCTCCAAAATTGAAATAGGTTTTGTTCAAGCCCATAGAGGCTTTCTCAAAAGACGTATCTATTGAGAACCTTTGTTTTAAAAGTACAGGTGGATCAGAATGAACACGCAGTACAGGAGTTGCAACAAAAGCTGAGGGTTTGGATGAATTCATCCGTTCCGGAAAGAAGTTTCTAGTTCATGTTAGAAAGTGCAGATGAGTAGGACTGAGGGTTTTTTAAGGGCTTACAGATTTTTACTGCTGTTAAGCTTCGCCCATTCAGATATAGTAATGCATTTTCAGATGAGCTGTGCTGGTGCTGAATTTTTGTTGTAGCTTATGTTTGTTCCAGTTCAAGGCAAGAGGAGTTTTTTACTTCGTCATGCCAACGAATGACCCAGTGGATTATGTTCCAGTGAGATACATTTTGCTTTGTCATCAGCCTATTTGAGTGTTTGATAGCAGGGACCAGCTTCTTCCATTGAATTTAGTTGATTTTCTGAATCAGAAAAAGCTTGTGCTTGAGGTTAAAAAATTATATATTAAGAATTATCAAAAATACCTGCTTCCAGCAGATAACCAAGGATATATTTGATTTTATTGACTCTTTGAAGGTAAAGGGAGATAAAAACATACCTTGGCTTATTTCATTTTTAGTATGTGCTCTTAAAGCCTGTTTTGTATTTGACATGAAATGTTTTTCTAAAATAAATTTTTATAACAGGCCTGTTGTAGTATAGCTTTTAGTAGAGAGATGTCCTTCATCTCCCAAATGCTAACACAGTTAACACAGATTATTTTGGGACTCTTACTAAAGAGGCTAAAGATAGAAAAGGCTTTTAGATTTAACTGCTCTTGCAACTTCTCAAGATTGTCCTTCAAGGTCAATGGCAGGAAGACATTGATGCAGGGGAGACACAGATGAAGCTTAGACTGTAGTCACCTGTGCTGCCGTTCTGTGCATAACAGAATTTATGGCCTTTATTGTAATTAACAAGTTGGCAAAAATCTAGAATCCCTTCACAGTAAGCAACCTGGGCAGCGAAAGGAAACATTAAGCAGAAAGGTAACAGTCTCAAACACTGAAGCTGAGATTTTAAATTCTGCAAAACAATCTCTAATGCCCTTTGTAAGTGATTTTTGTTTGGGATATCAAAGCCTGTCAGTATCGTATGCAGTTTTGTTGGTTTTCCATTCTTAGGTTTGCTAAACATATTCACATTCCTTATGTTCCAAGAGCAGTGTGTATGAATTTTAAATTCACCCTCTTCCAGCAAAGTGTCATTGTCTCTTGTCAGACTTGTGCATTTCCATGTTTCAAGCTATTCCTGTTCCTATTCCCAGCAGCAGGGTGGTGTCACTGCTGTCCAGTTGCAGACTGAGGCCCAGGTGGCATCCGCCTCAGGCCAGCAAGTCCAGACCCTCCAGGTAGTGGTGATCTCTCTAATTGTGTTTGTGAGCACTGCATGACTCTCACCATTGCCACATATCTAATGCTGTGTTTTTTCCAGGGTTTGAAATAGGAACAGGAAAATTTGTTAGCGATAGTAACTGTGCTTTATGCTAGCCATAAGGATTTCCATGAAGAATGTGGGATTATGGCTTTTCATTGGGTCTCAAGTGCATGCCAGAAACCCTGATGCATTC
>NW_009259598.1:1360567-1395162 GCF_000687185.1 Egretta garzetta
CAAAGGAAAAAACACCCAAGATGAGGAAGTAACAGTCAAGAGATACAACCCAAAGATTTCCTGTACTTTCAAGGAGATTAGATTTCTGACATCCACTGTGTCTTCGCCACATGAAAGAAAGACAGAGAGGTTGTGGATGACCCGTGAGCTTGAAGAGTGAATCTTTTTCATCTGTGATTAAAAATGGCACCTGGGGACAATATTGGCTTCTCTGGGATTGAGAGATCTGATTTCTTACTTACGTGTGAACAACACAGGGAAACCCCAGAGATGTATGTATCCTAACAGTAGATACATCACAAATTGGAAAGAAATGCAAGGTTATTTCGAACTGTAATTGGTTTCAACCTGAAGTATTTTCTGTCATGCAAACTTCATTTCATTAGCTCATGTAGGAGGCTTTTAAAGGAATTGATAAACCCTGGATAGCTGTAGCAGTCTAGTAGCGCATTTTTCACTCAGTATTTGGTTTTGCTTGGTTTTTAATTCTTCAAAGGAGCAGAGTTCCAAGAGGCCAGAACGGTTTTGTCAGGTGTGAAGTTGAACACAGCATTTTTTATGTTCAGAGTTAAAATATGAAAAGCTGTCTGACTTGAATTGCTTGGGTCATTGTGGCCTCCTGGTCGTCATGTGCCCCCCCCTTCTTTTGGTTTTTTTTTTTTGTGTTTTTTTGTTTGTTTGTTTGTTTTGTTTGGGCTTGCTCTAATACATTAACAAGAATCCTGGAATGTATCATTTTTCTTTCTGCTTATTGGGTATTGTACTGCTGACTGTGCTTCTCTGTGGCTGACATGAGCATGCTTATCTCTCTCTCTGTTGTAATTCAAACCAAGTATTACCGATTTTTGTTAGGGACTCGTATGCGATAGTTACAAGGTTGAGGAACAGAACGGTGTCGCAAGGGTGTTAGGTGACCTGTAAAGTCACAATATTCTGTGTAGGGCATTGATCACTGAGGTACAAGTGTGGTTGTTTCTGCAGATGTGTTAGCATATAATTCACAAATGTATTTGAACCATGCAAAGTGAAGGTGTTTTTTTAGGTAGTTCAGTATGTGCTGAAAATCTACTGATGTTCAGTCTGGTATTGTACAGTGGTTGAAGAGTGAGCGCTTGCTATTGCGTATTCTTGAAATTTACAGGTAGAAAATTGAAGACATTTAATCTGTGACATTTAATCATGTAGTGTTGCTCTTGTTTCTGAACAACTCAGAGCGTGGTAGAAAGTGATTACCTAGTTCATAAGACTCGTTTGATAGTTAAGCCATGGAGGTATGGTATTTTCAAAGATATATTTTGTGGAGCTTGGGGACTTAGCAGGTGAGGGTGTTTAAATAGATGTTTTCTCCTTCCTTTTCTTCTCACTGGCCTTTTTTCCTGGTGACCAGAGGCATCCCTGGCCCAAGAATCCAGAAACTCTTAAGCCAAATGTATAAATCTGCTGTAAGCTTTGTTGGGACAAGAAGTGTCTGCTGCTCATTCTCTTTCACTCTTCCCTACTGAACTACATTTTGTGGGTTTATATTTGTAATTTCACTTAATAACCATGAAAATATTCTCTAAGAACATTGCGTGCTATGTATCGGTTAGGAAGTGGAAATGTTGTGAGCATGTAATTAGAGAGAGTTGAAGCTACATCAGAATTTCTCTGTCAGAATAGCTTATTTGGGGCTTTTTCTAGTGAAGAACCCAAATTAAAGATTAGGAGTAGTGATGTGGATAATGAAGTTTCTTTTATTACACTTTGCTCTCGGGCTGTGCATGAAGATAGTTATTGTGTCTGGAAAATTGAGCCATGCTTTTCATACTTTATTGCAATTAGACTTGCAAGCTTTGGTTAGACTGCAACAGAAAAAGCTAATATACTAAATCCAGAACCACATAATGGAAAAAGTTTTACAAACTAAAGATATTTAAGGCTGAATATGAACTCAGGTTAGTGACTGTTGCTCAGGTTCTCTGGTCATTGCATTAAAATAGGTAAGCATTTAGCCTCATGTGGTAGCCATTTTGGTTTCTGGTTTCACGTCACCAGACTTCTTCATTGTTCTGTTTGTTTTTTCTCCTGTTTCCTAGGTCCAGGGTCAACCACTGATGGTACAAGTAAGCGGAGGTCAGCTGATCACATCAACTGGCCAGCCGATCATGGTGCAGGCTGTGCCTGGGGGTCAGGGCCAGACAATCATGCAAGTCCCGGTTTCTGGAACACAGGGACTGCAGCAGGTGAGATAACCCTCATTTTATTTAAGATGAATTGCAGAGAACGAACCGTGATGTTCTCACCTTGTCAGATAGGATGTTTGCCTCAGCACTCTTAAAATAAACAAGGCAAAGACAGTTGTTCCCCAGCTATGGATCTGGCAGTGAGCTGCGTCTTAAGAATGCAATGAAAATTCTTTGTGTATTTGATTTTTGTATTTTATGGGATGGTGCAAACCTTTTAAATGAAGTCCATTAAAAACAGCTGGAGTTGGTTTGGGGTTCTGGGGGCTTCTTTTGTTTTTTTATTTTTATTTTAACTGGCCCTCGCAGTATAGTTGGTGATCTGGTGCCTACTCAATTTATGGCTCAGAAAGAGGATGTTTTATGTATTTATCTATTTATTTAAGAAAGCTTCTTGAAAATAACTCTCATGCTTGAGTTTCTCTAATATGTGGTGGCTGAAGGTGAATTTAAGCATTTCCATTGCAAAGAAGGTACTACTGTAGAAGGTGTGGAAGATGGATTTTATTAGAAGCAATTATTTTGAAATACTTATCTAAAAGAGTTTTTACATTTGAACAGGTGCTTGAAGAGTGTTTCTCAAAAGCTAAGGGAAGAACTGTAACAGTGGCATAATGAAAGTGTTCTAGTGATTTGAAAATGGGATTTAGGAATCAAGCTCAGCACAGTCCAGGAAGGCACATGATGTCTCGGTGTTTTGAGAGTTTTATTTAGTGTTTATTTACGGTTTCTTTGGTTGAAAACCAATATATTTTGTGTTAGGTCCTTTACAGTCTGGTTGTTGAAGGAAAATCTGTAACTGGGTTTTTAAGCACAAGATTCAAACCATGTTCCAGTCCTCTTTTCTAATCTAAGAAATGTTCCACATTGGTGGAAAGACTTCTCTGCGAAGCTGAAGGCAACTTTTATAAATATCTAGGAGTGCTTCAGCATGCTGGATAATTACCACTCTACAGATACCTTAAATCTCAGTCCTCTTTTTTTTCTTTCACCTCAGTATTATTATTCCTAGTTTCATGTGAATAATTTATTTCTTTTGACCATTTTATTGAGTAAGCAGTGGAGAACTGCTAGGGCATAATGACACCAGCACGTTATGTTTCTTCTATTCTGTATGGTAGTGACTGCTGTGTCACAGGGACGAATAAATTAAAACTCTTCATTTTAAAGTGGAAAAAGAGAAGAATCAGTGTTTTCTTTTTCTTTGCAACAGTAAATCATCCTCAGAGATGGTTTGGTAATGCTGAGGCCAAGGAGGGAGAAATAAGAGGCATAGTTAATGTTCCTTTCTGACTCTTTCTTCCACAGATTCAGTTGGTCCAGCCAGGTCAGATTCAGATTCAAGGTGGGCAGGCTGTGCAGGTACAGGGGCAGCAGGGCCAGACCCAGCAGATCATTATACAGCAGCCACAGACTGCAGTTACTGCTGGCCAGACACAGGTAACTGCACCAGCATGAAAGGGTTTTCTTGAGAGAAATAGGAAGAGAAACTTGACAAATGACTTAAGGTGTGGTTAAGTAAAAAAAGGGGAAAAAAAAAAAAAAAAAGAGGAATTATTAATATTGAGGAGAACTTGAGAATAAATTTCATATTTTTGTGGTATTTTCATACATAACTGGGGCAGAATAAATAGATTGCATGTTTTTATCCATTGTGTTTCTGTATTTTATTGGTTCATGGTTGTTTTTGTCTATTAGTTGAAATTTGAAAACATGAAGTATTGCTAATTCCATACTTGCGCCATTTTGTGAAGTAGTCTAGTCATACCTGGGTTTTCTGCTGATTCTTTTGTTCAGGACCAAAATTAAATTTCTGAGCAGAATAGTTCTTCCTTTAACATATTCATGGTGAGACAGGAAACCTAGAACTTGTTTCTTTCAATATTAAATACTGCACTGCTAGAAAAAGTGTATGTGCTTTAGGTATTTGATCTACAGTTCAATTGGTTTGTGCTCCTTCCTATTTCTTGATGCTGGTAATAAAGCAAAAGAAATAGGTGCGTGAAACGCCTTAAGCACCATGTGTTAATTCAGGAATTGTAAAATTTGAAAAATAAGCAATTTGTAAAGTTACTGTGTTCTTTGTTTTGTTTAGACCCAGCAACAAATAGCAGTTCAAGGACAACAGGTAGCACAAGCAGCTGAAGGCCAGACCATAGTCTATCAGCCAGTTAATGCTGATGGAACCATTCTCCAACAAGGTATGACCTTTGGTGTGAAAAGAGTCAGGGCTTCTTAATAAAAACTTATCAAAGGGATATTGCCTTGTAACTATTGTCAAAGAAAACACTGAGTTGCAGTGCTAGTAGTGCTGTGACTGCTGTGATGTGAGTTGTTGGTACGGGGAATGGAAGAAGAGATGTTTATGTTGTTACACAGGAATTCAGCCTGCAGTTCTTTCTCCAGAAACATAAAATACGGCTCTTTTCTTTGGCAAGGGGCACTGAAATAGAAACACTTGGTTTGCTTTTACACCTTAGAGTATGTGATCTCTGACCTGACACTGGGATTACTGTGCTGATACAAAGGCAAAAAATAGGAAGTATGGAGACGAGGTGATGGGGTTTAGTTAAAAACTAATGCGATGCTTTTTGAAATCTTTTTGCATGTTATGGAAGGATGAATGAGTAAAAAACAGAAGTGGGACTAATGGTGTTCCCTTCTTTTTGTGTGCGTGTTTTTGGGTTTTTTTTTCTTTTGTGTTTTATTTTCTTAAAGTTACAGTCCCTGTTACAGGCATGATCACCATTCCTGCAGCCAGTTTGGCTGGAGCACAAATTGTCCAAACAGGAGCCAACACCAATACAACCAGTAGTGGACAAGGGACTGTCACAGTGACGCTGCCAGTTGCTGGGAATGTTGTCAATTCAGGTGGAATGGTTATGGTATGTATTTAACTTTCCATTGATCTTTTTAAAGGTTGAGGTTTAAGATGTCTGTACACAAACTGTTGTCTGAGATTCATGTCACCTTAATATGATCAGTCTTCTCAGTAATTACCATTAAAGGTTAAACAACGTCAGTTTTCAGTTCTAACGTGTCCTATTGCGATCTATGTATTCTCTACTTTCTCCCACAGCAGATTATTGAGATCAGAAATCTAGAAACTGAAATTCAAAATAAGCTGTTAACCTATAAGTAGAGGTTTAAAAATATCAACTATTGCTTTTATTGAGGATCGATCCCTTAGTATTTGTTTTTCTGATTCATAAGAGGGCTTTTTCTGCCAATTCTTATTTCTTTGTAGTGTGATGTCTTTTAACGTGAATTTTATTTGTCCCCACTAGATGTCAGCAGCTCTACAAGTAATATTTGGTTAAGAAATGCTCTGAAATTATCATATAAATTAAATAAATGATAACCAAGAAGAAAGGGAAGCAATGGGCATGTCCTGTGTGCTTAATTGTACAAGAAGCAGTAACATGGTCATAGAATTGCATATTGAATTGGAATTTTACCGTTATCAGAAAAAAAACCTCAAGCAGAACTGATATGTAATTGATTTGCTTAAATTTGTTCTGCACTTTGAGAACAACTTTATTACTCCTTTCAGTTTAAGTAGGTGCATTATCTGAAGAAAATCCAAACACTTCACATTTGAACTTTTTTTTTTTTTTAATTACTTTTTTGCACTCACTTTGTTCTGAGCTTCAGGGACTAAAACCATATTCTTCTCTGCACAGATGGTACCTGGAGCTGGATCGGTACCAGCTATCCAGAGAATACCTTTGCCTGGAGCAGAAATGCTGGAAGAAGAGCCCCTCTATGTAAATGCCAAGCAGTATCACCGGATCCTTAAGAGGAGGCAGGCACGTGCTAAGCTTGAAGCAGAGGGAAAAATTCCTAAAGAAAGAAGGGTGAGGATATAACTTGGATCTAATATGGGGTTGCTCTACGAGAAAGGCACAGAAAACCACCGATGCTGGAAATCTTAGCATTCTTCAATTTTTTGTTTGTTTGTTCGTAAGCTACATCAGAGTAATTTAAATCCCTTGGTGGCTGTCCTGCTTCCTCTGCTTGCTTTTTAATTGTTGAATGTGTATGCAGCTGTACTGTAAATGGGCATTTACTGTAAATACTTCCACTTCGGGGAAGGGGGAAGGATGAGGACTGGGTAGGGTTTTCTAGCATTCAGAAACTTCCCCTACTGGAAGTACTGAACTAGAAAGAGCAGGCTGGTCTCTCCTTACCTCTTTCATATTTTTGCAGAAATACTTGCATGAATCTCGGCATCGTCATGCCATGGCCAGGAAGCGGGGAGAAGGTGGACGTTTCTTCTCACCAAAGGAAAAAGATAGCCCTCATATGCAGGCAAGTAGAATTTTGTCTGTTCTTTGGACAACTACCACTTTCAGTTCTTCAGAATACGCTTCAGAGGTGTCTTTGTAATGTTTGTTTGCTCTTTTTTGGGCTAGGCTGCTGACCTTTGTCCCTTTCTGCCTTTGAATTTATGTTTCAGGCATTGTAAAGAAACCTTCTGTTTCACTTCTTGTAGAAAGCATGTGTGTGTTTGCCTCTAGTAATTGAATTATAGTAATATTGATAAAATGTATTCACTTTGTTTTACAAGCAGAGAATATTTGTTTGTCCTAAGAAATAGTCTTTGCAGCCTTTCTGGTTGCATACCAGAAGTATTTTTTTAGGACATGAATTAAAGGTAGAGACACCTTATCTTAAATCTGATGGAAAATTAAAAAATGTGAATATCTGATTCTTAGCTGCGCACTGATTTACATTAAAAGCGCAAGACAGGTTTTTCAAAGGAAGGGACACAATAGAGAAGAATTAGCAAATCTCACTGTTGATTACTGCTTTAAAGCAGTCCTGTGGCTTTAGTGGAAGAATGTTTCTTATTCTGAAGTGGAATCCTTCCCAAATACTAGATCGGTAGTAGGTCTTCCCCATTACCAGAAACAACACGTTACTAGGAACTACGAGGATTTATATATCCCATTCTCTTGCACTGGCCTGCAAAACCCAGCAAAAATATGACATGTAGAAATCAAGGGAGGAGGCAGGAGTTACCTCCTTTTGATAGAGTTGTGTGTGATTCTCTCTGCTGTTACGGAAAATTGTTGAAGTTACAACATGATATGTATTTTGAATCTGTAGGATCCAACTCAGACCAATGAAGAAGCAATGACACAGATGATCAGAGTCTCCTAACCACTGCTTAAAGAGAAAAATAACTGAATAGAGTTCCTGTCCCTTCTGCAAGTCTGTCCTACCCTTCCAGTGTATCAAGCGAGTCTTTCAGTGGGACAATCGCCATATCACAGCCTGTCCTTTTCTAGAGAACAAGAACCACGTTTTCAGTATGTGGTCGAGATTTTAACTGCAGTTGACTCAACAAATAGAAACTTAATGACTTTCTTGGTATACTCTTCTGATCCAGCGCAGGGATTTCAGTCTGACTGCTCATGCCTTTTTTTTTTTTTTTTTTTTCCTTCCCCTTTTAAACATCTCTTGCATTAAGATTGGCCATGGGTGAGAGTGTGCCACTGACTCGGTGATCAGCAATAACTCTGACATGATGAAGCAGGGCCAGCAAAGACCTCTCGGAGTATGGCCCTTCTGTACAGAGGCATAATCCGGTTCATAGCAACCAGCGCTGACATGGCTACACCACAGTACTTTGTTTTCCTAGCAGAGACTTGTTATTTACATCCACTCCTTACACCTTTGGACTTTATTGTAAACTGAACTATTCCCTGTTACTGCATCTGCGCTTCTGAAACTGGCAGAAACTGAAGGGGGTTCTTTGAAGTTCCACCTTGTAAAATATGTAAACATCAAGCTCTTCTCTGGGAAAAGTTCAGCCATCCAGTCACAATGATAAAAATATTTCAAGATTATTACAGGACTTGATATATTGTGTATCCGTTCCAAGAAGTAAGAGGGGAGAGGGTGATGTGGGGATAAGGATTTAAATAGTAAAAGCAATTTCTGGTGGTTTTTTGGTATGTTTATTGCCAGTGGTTGTTGGAAAAAAAAAAAAGTGGATGGTAGTGTAAAAAGGATTAAAACTTCTAAGTGAGTCTCTTCCAAAGTATTTATTTTTTTGATCTTCCTTCCAACTTGGCAATCCAATGCGTGGTTCCTCCAACAGGCACAAAGTCTGCAGTCTGAGTGATAGCACTTGACCCTCTCTGTGATGGTGTTTCTTGATGCCTGTTCGAAATCAGTCCTACAATTCTCCCATTCTACACAGTGAGGCGTTGTTTCATGACAGCAGAAGCATGGGGCAACTCTACTCAGCTCATCCTGATACAGCTCAAGGACTGTTAAACAAATGAAAGCAGATATTGATGAACCTTTGGGGCTTTTTATAGACTATCATCTTTAATTAAAAAAAAAAAAGTGGCACTTAATGAGGGAGGAGTACTCATATTTTAAGGAAAAAGGATGTTTTCATGACCTATAGCTGGCTTGCTTCTTGACAAACCTTTAATTCTGTAGCTCATTAGAGATTTAAGCGTGCTCCATTCTTACTGATTTGAAATCTGGTGATGGAAGCTGTAGTTCAAAAGCATTCTCGCAGGTGATACTTGCATCTTTCCATGCCTGTCTCCTCCCATCTTGAATGAGTTTTACAGGCTCTCTGTGCATCACCTGCATGCTATAGTCCCATCTCTGCCAATTTTTGTGTTCTGTAAAACATAAAAATCTGCGTCATGGCAAGTAGGCATGGGATGGGAAATACTGCCAGGCGTTGTTACTGAGGCAGGTGATTATGAACCTGAATAGGTAAAGTAGCAGAGGGTGGGGTGGTTTTGAGGAAAGCATCCAAGGACAGGAGAGACTGGTTTAAGTTCAGTGAACTCTGTTTTCAAGTGACAAAAAAAGTAAATGAAACTTTAAAAAATACAACCCATATTATCTCCCTCCTGTAGTTTTCCCATTTACTGAAGGCTTATGATTTAACGCAAAATGGACGACAAATTAGCAAGTTGTAGAAGATTGGGTGGATACAAAAAGACACAGCCTTGAAAATTGTATTTACTTTGGATAAAAGAGAGAACCGCTAGACCTAAGAGCATGAGAAGATGGGAAGGAATGCTAGAAGAGGGAGCAGAAATGTGGAGAAATGTTAGATTCTACATCTTGGAGGAAGAGTATGCCTGTTTAGATAGTAAGGGTGACAATGTTTAGGTCAGCCATCTGTGGAGGTATGTTGCCAGTGACAGAACAAAGAAGAAATGCAGACTTGGTATTTGTAGTTTGGCAGCTGGATTTTCTAAATGAAGTTCAGTTCATTTTCTTTCTGAATTTTTAGTTCCATGTCCTTACCCTTATCACAGCTGACATGGTGAACTGAAGCCGAGAAAGGAACTGGTTCACACACAGTGACACCTGCAGCTATGGGAGGGGGTGGCCTCCTCCTTGACTTACAGATAAATATTTCCTTGGATTTTGTCTTAAATTATATTAGTAATCTAACGCTCTGCTCACAAATCTTACGTTAGGGTTTTTTTTCTAATGATTCAAAAGGCATTTTTTTACCTCCGTTGCTTTGATGGCATCTTTGGTGCCTTGGGTTGCTTCCGCCTTAAAATACTTGGCCAATTCGAGCATGGTGCTTATTTTCTTCAGTTGGCAACTATGAAATCCTCACCTTGCATTTCTTGTGAGGTCACCCATTTCAGGAAATATGTAGCTCTCTTTTAGTGAAGGAATAACAAAAAATTTGCTTTAGTTGAATTTGCAGCATTATTGTAAATATTTTTTGAGATCATCTGTACATTTTGTCAGTGGAGTACTCGTGCTGGAGGAGTATTTCTGTGCTGGAGTAAGACAGCCTCTCCGTAATGCTTCTGCTCTTCAACTGATGGCTAATCTCTAGAGAACTCCTCTGAGAGTTGGAAGTTAGGGAAGCAAGATTATTGCTGATATAAGTATTTTTTTTTAATGAGTAATTACTTCTTTTCTTAAAGAACTTGTAAAATTCTTGAAAACAGCTAGAACTTTTTTTCCCCATAAGCCCTTCATATATAGGTTCTCTGATCTGTTGTTGTAGAATGTGTATTAAGACCTATGGATTTGTGTTATATAGGAAGTCTTATCGTTAATACTTTAAATAGTGATGTGAAAGCCTGAGTGCTACTGTCATATTTTCCATTTGCTTTGGGTTATGTGTATTCACTTCTAAAAGTAGTGTTTACTTGGTGGGATTGGAGTTATCAGTCAACACCATGTTACCAAAAAAAAGTCTGCTTTCTTTTCCTGGGTAAATTTGTTAAATTGGAGATGTCACCAAGTTCAAACCTCTCTAGCAATTAAATGAGAATTCTTTGTGGATTGGCTACACTTGAGCAAAACCTCCACTTTGGGAGCACATAAAGAGTGGATGAGGATAAAAGAAGAGGCTCGAGGAGAACGAGACAAGAAACGTGGTCAATTGACCCAGAGAGCACTGGAGCAGCGAACTAATCAAAAACCAGTTTTATATGAGTGTTAAAGAATGGGATGTGGAAAATGGTCCTCAAGTGATGCTAAATGGCTTTAAGGCCTTGCATGTTAAAAGGGGGGTGGGGGGTGAGAAAATCTTTTCTTTGTGAATGGGTGTGGGAGGGTACTGAGATTAATGTAAGGCAAAGTTTGTATATAGTTAAAAGTTTATAATTTTTTTTTATATGATGCATTTTTTCAAGTGTATTTTGGTCTTTAATAGATGCAATTGTAAGTACTGTGTACACTATCCAGCTAATAAAATTTATAAACCAAGAATAAGCTTTGGCTCTGTTTCTCAGACCTTCTGCTCTTTTCAGTCAAGTGGCAGCGGTGGTGCGGAGCGGCGAGGGCGGGAGTTGGTTTTAGCGCCGCTGAGAATCGCTGAGGCAGACAGTGAGCTCTTCTGCTGCCCCTGAACGCAGGGAGGAGAAGGGGTCAGCTCTACCTCCACCTTGGGGGATGGCTGGGTGCGCCTGCTGCACGTCCGGTGGGGAAAGGCCCAGACACCTTGGTGTTCATCTTCCCCTCCGCCCCCATCCTGCCATCTTGCCGCCTGAGGGGACTGCTCTGCCTGCCCTTGGGGCCTGGCTACTGCTGAGTGCTGGGAGCTGATTGGCTGAGGGAGGCTGGGGTGTCTGACCATGGGTGTTCATTGGATGGGTGCTGCTCTGGGACACCTCTGATTGGCTGGTGAAGAGGGCCTCCATCTTGCCCTGCTGCTCTTCCTCACAGGCTGAGGTGCCTCAAGATGGTGGTTGGTGTGCAGGAGCTGGGGTGTTTGAGGGAGGGCTGCAGGCAGGATGGAAGGAGGCCTTGCCTCAGCTCTGAGCCCAGGGAAGCTGCTGTGACCCTTTTGGAGTTGGGAAATGGCCTCACCCAGCTGGGGGAGGGACGGAAGGCTGCTTCAAGCTGGCCTGTGTTGCTTTTGTGTGCCCTTCGAGTGTGAGGAAAATGTTCAGTGAGTCTGGGCTGGGAGGAAAGAGATGCATGGCAATTACTGTTTGAAAGAAAAATTACCATTCTAATCATTAAGGGAAGTACACCTAGTAGTCACACTATAGCTTCCATAGCTAGCTAGCTCCTGGATATCTGTTGGCGTAACGCTCAGCACGCTTCAGTGACATTTCAGTCTCTGCATGCTTGCTGCAGGATTCATTGCATTGGATAATTATCCCTGAAAGGCCACGCAGAAGAATCCAGTGATTATGTTGAAGCTGCCCTGGAGCACAGGGAGTGCCTTATGGGTGCAGCCATGGAATCTGTACAGGGTTGCATAAGTGTAAGAGATGACAATCCAACTTCACGTTACCCAAATGCTCTTCTTTCTAAGACATTAATTCCTTTATATTCCTGGTTACCTTCCAGGAAGGCAGTTTCTTCTTGTCCCCAAATTCCCAAGTATCATGTTATTAACTTTTTTGGCCAAATATGACTGAATGGACACCCTTAGAAAGAGCTTATTTTTTGTGTTTTGGCACAAAAGGAAGTTTTCCTCTTAAGAGGATTGGGCAGGCTTTGAAAGGTTTAAGAGATAGTTTCCATGTCTGCCTGCTAATCCCTCTCAGGCATGCTGTTTCTTCCACGCATGCTGCTCAGGATCTCTCAGCAGTATTGTAACTTAAACATTCACTACGATAACGTAAATACTTTTATCGAGGCCGAGGTCCCGCACTGTTAGGTGGTCTTTGTGTTGTATCAAGTAGTTGTATGTTACAGTATTATCAAAACAGTTCCTGTGTGTGTTTACAGTTTGCAAAGCTCTTTGGGTTAAAAGTAACCATGTAAAAACCCAAAACATTATGTTCTGCTTTTTTTTTCCCCTGTGTGTTAGGCACTCTTTCAGAAGGGATACACTGATGTTCACAGGCGTTTGTAGCTATGTGCTACATTCTTGAAAGAACAGTAGCCACTGCTTCAGGTTTTTTGGGGGGGGGGGCGGCGGCGGGGCCCTGCATTGTGCCCTCACTGGTGCAAAAGCATCTCTCTGCTAGCAGAGGTTGAAAGCACACACGAGTGTCACTAGCTGGCAATAAACAGAACAAAAAGGTTAAGTTTTACCCCAGACACTACTGTGTTTCTTTCCTGCAGTGGATGCCTTAGTGGCATTTTCCAAATGAACCGGCTGTGAGTGACATCTTTACACTATCCATAAAACAGCTTGGAAAGACTGGATGAGTTTGTGTTTAGCTACGCTGAAGCGGTCCCAGGGCTCCAATGGAAAATTGGTGTGTACTTCTAATGCCAGTTACAATGGGGCATAACCATGCTGCCTGTGTTAACTGTCTAAATTAGAGGTTCTGGTGTCCCCACAAGTGAGATAAAGTTCCTCCAGCAAGCAGTTCAGAGCATCCAGTTAGGTCCTGCTGTTTGGCAATCTCTTCTGAAGATGCCTTTTTCCCTCTGCTTGAACGTACAGGATCTGGCCTCCTAACTCAGGCACTGTTATGTGCTGCAGAGCCCCCCCCGGCTGGCGGTCAGGGTGGGTCCTGAAGAAAGCTGGCCTGCTTTTCTGTCACTGCATTGCTGGCAGCTCTGCAATCGCGATGAAATGCAGAAATGCTGGAAGTATGATTGTTGGCAAATAGAGCAGAATAAATCCTCAAGGACCTCACAGCTGAAGATTCATGAATGCGGAAGAGCATGAAGGGCAGTGGCCCAAGGGAGTAAGTAGGCATTGTAGGCCTGGAGGGAATGCCCTCAGCACATAATAGGTTATCTGATTACAAAGCCACTCGGATATTGATTTTTACAGCTTTTTGCTTTATTATTAATTTGAAATTCTTTTCAGTTCCCTAACAACAGCAGCAGACTAATTTAAAGCAATCCCGGCACTTTGGAGAGAAGTTCCTGTGTCTGCTAATCTTGGGCTAGTCACGGTTGCCAGGATCTTGTCCTTTTTTGCTTAGTTTTTCTTTCTGGTAACCAATATTTTGCAATTGCTGGGCATGGAGAGAAGTAAGGCAGGAAGTTGGGAACAATTGAACAGGTATTCTAAAGTGAATAGAATTAACAAAATTTTGTGCTACTAATATGAAGTAGTAGGGTTGCTAAGTGCTGGGGTTTATCTTTCTTTAGGTTCTTCATGCAATGACACTTTGCTGATTCTTTGTACTTGGAGGAGTTAGAGGCAAACATTTGTTCCAAAAACATTCTCATGTTTCAGTTACTTCCGGAGGAAGAGGAAAGGTATGAATGAGCAATCTTCATTTTCTTTAGCAAGAGACTCCTTGGTCTCTAGTTTTGTGCTTAAGCAGTATATCCAAAATTCAGTTTACTTTCCTATTTTGCTTTCTCTGGGGCTTTCAAGACATGGAGCAGAACTGTATGGTTTGCATAGTGGTTAATAAAACATTATCCTTTTTATCTCTGCCTTTTGATCAAATCTCCATGGCTTCTTATGCATATGCCAAATTTTACCCAATTTGCAAAACTGTTCCAGGAAAGCACTTAGGTGGCATAGTACTATGATGACTGTAGCAGAATCTCTAAAGTATAATTTTTTATATGATTGTTATGTTCATCTCGTACACTTAGCGTAAGAGCTCTTTGCAGTGAACAGGAGGTAACAGATGAAAATCAGACAGTTACATATTTACATTTTGTGACAGAGGACCGATGCCATCCATAGAGATAAACTGTCCCTAGAAACACCCTCAAATTCATCATATGAGAGTAGAGCAGCTTTGTAGGCAGAAGTGTATACCAGCAAGCCGCTCTATTAAGTTAGATTTAACTTCTATTACTTCAGGATCTGAGGCCCCCAGAACTTTCACTGTATATGCTGCACCCAAATGAGACATTTGGGCATAGAGAGTTTTAGGTGCTTTCAAAGAGTCAGACAGGCTAAATAAGGAGTGGAATTTTTTATATCGAAGCCTGTTAACGTTAACCATTCGTCTTTCCTGTTGCGTATCATTTCAGACCTTAATGGTATGGTTCCCACACTGACACTTTTGACACCTCAAAAATTACTCAGAGCACAAAGGTGTTGGTCATTAATTCTTTACAGAGTTGGTCAATGCAGTGATGACCACAAAAAAATAAAAAAGGAAATAACAGTATGCAATAACAGAAGATGTGAACTTGGGACAGGAAGTGAAGAGTGCAGACTTGCAAGCCTATTTAGGAAGCCAGAAATTGATTCTGTAGCTTTTACTATGTTTTTTCCTAGCTTTATTTTCATGGAATTTGCATTAGAGGGACAAAATAATCTCATATAATGGCAAAAAGCCTGCTATCATATATCAGACCAGTCAACAGAATTTCCTTCTTCTTCCTCTCTCTCTCCCTGCGCACCCCCTCAGAATTGTACGGGCACTCACAGGCAGAGCAGAGTTTGTGATTCTTGGACGTCTTCTCTGCCTTTTCACATTCCTTTCCTCTCATGCCACCCAGTACCTAAGCTGGAGTCTTCTTGCATCTTAATACCAAAAAATTAAAGCCATTTTTGTATCATATTCAGCATCCTTGGGCCCAACTCACTGAATTAAGATGAAAATCTCAGTCAGATTAATTTTGGGATTTATCCATAATCCCTAATGGTTGTTTGCACATATCACCATGATTACAGGATTCAGTAGTTTGATCAAAATGTTTGTAAGTTATAATAAAGTCAAGCTAGATTTATACTGTAGCATGGGTGTGGCATTAATAAACAACAAGCACCAAAGGCAAGGAAATATGAAGTTATTTCTTTGTAAAAATAAATAAATAAATAACTTTGGGTGTAAATTCTGCACACGTGTTCCAGCTGCAGACATTTTATACTATAACATGGACAAATATTTTCAACAGGACCCTTGTTTACTAAAACATGTCAAGTGCATTCCTTGTGTCTCTGAAGTCTGTGAAACAACTCCTATGTTTAAAATAAAGCAGATTCTTTACCACTTTGCTGACTTGGATCTTATCAGAATGGGCAATAATTAACATTTTCTATATGAATATTTAAGTGAGGTGTTGAAGTCTAAAGTCTAAAAGGAAACATCGTGTTCCTGTATCTCACAACCCTTTTTTGACTGTGGCACTCTATCAGTTGCTACCAGCGAGAACCAGTTTCCTGTATTTGGGTTTATGGTTGCATGTTATTTAAAAAGAGAGCAATTTGGAAAAAGCAGACATACCATAGCCTTCCACTAGATTTGCTTACCAATAGCTGAATTGCGATGCTATACTATTACACAAGTGCAGTTATTTTTTCAGGGAGGGTTTGTGCATTTGTGTGCCTCATCCTTCCCGTCACTTTCTGCCTCACACCCCATATGTATCCAGCTTCAATACAAATGGATTGTTTCTAAGTTCAGCAAAGTTCTGCAAATAAGCCCAAGGCTTTGTGGAGCTTTTTTTAGGTGGACCTGTTTTTCTCTTTTCAGTGCCAGAATGTTGAGTTGTGGCTCTGAAGAGCCAGGAATTGCCTGGTGGCTCTTGAGTGTGGAAGAAAACTTCTGGTGGAGGCTGCATTTTGACATATATAACATCTTCAGGCTTCATCTGAGGTTGGTGCCTTATGACAGCATATGTTGTACTATTCTTCAGTTCCCCATCTGGCATTCTACTTACTTTGTTTCTTCCGTCCGTCTGAGAAACCACAAAGAACGAGAAATTAGAAAGAAATTCAGCATTTTTTGCTTCTGAATATTATTCTTAGTTCATCTGCAATGACAAATTTTGTCTCCTCATACCATGAAACTGGAGAAGATGGGAGGAGATGCATGGGAAAAGGGAATGTGTGCTCAGAGAGGTTTAGAAAACTTCTCTTACACAAAAGTCTACTTCCTTGGATTTAAGGAACTAGGTAGAAAGCTGCAGCAACACTTAACACCCTAAATATTTAGGGCAATTGCAAGTTACAAAGTTTTCCTTTGATGAGAACCTTTTGTGATGTTACTGAACTTTCAAGGCCAGTTAATTATCAAAATGATATATTTGTTGTTACATTATTTTTCTGAGTTCTAGAAACAAAAATATGGAGAAGGGGTATGACTTAAATAGCAGTTAGGTTGTGTCTGCTTTGCAACAAGATGTCAGACAATCAAGAAATACAGCCAGATAGCTTTAGTCCGCTAGCTTGAGTGGATGCTATGCATCCACTGTGGGATGTATGGTACTGCATGCTTTATAACCTCCGTGAGAGGTGAACACGGAGCCAGTGCCTCTGCATGACAGAGATCAAAGCAAGCACCAGGAATGTGGGATTTCAGATAATGTCTTACCTGCAGTGCTACTTGGCTGAAAGAAGGATATCTGCCAAAGTCCATCCCTGCCATGAAGGACAGAATCTCCTTTGAGTGTAAAAACACACCTTTACCTTTTCATTTTAAAAATCACTACCCCCACTATCCCTTCCCTGTGATTTAACTCACATCTTGCATTTCGCTCTCAGCTCAGTCTCATTGCATCCCTGGACAATAATTGCTATGAACAGACCATCCTTACATTCAGGGCGGTGGGACAACAAGCTGTAGGGGCAGGAAAACTAGACAAGAGGATTAGGGAGCTTCACTTGCTCCCTAATCTGACGTTCCTTCTGACACAAGTGGTGACAAGGAGTATAACAGTGGCAATCAAGGCAAGTGTAGGCAGGAAGGAGCTCAGCACCATGAGATTCTAGAGAGTCCTGCAGGGAAAAGCATGCTATCTCCATTACTATTTACAGCACCAGAGGTGACTAGGTTAATTTGGGAGGGGATTTTGTGTGTTTGAAAATGGATTATTGTTCCAGGATAAAAATTCAGCATGCAAATATTACCCCTGCTGTCTCTAAACAAGTGTGGTTCCATGAGGTCAGTACTGATCTACAGCCACAGAGGATCCATCTCAGCTGCATTTTCTTTGGCACTTGGCAAGCCTGGGGAATGCTTGGGAGCTTGAATTCTCTTCCTGCAGTCACTTGCAATGCTACCAGAGTTCAAAGGCATCCCTCATCAGGATGCAGTAGCCCTTCTCATGGTCTGTCTTTGATCAGGATCGCTAATAGGGTCATCTTTGATCAGGCCTGGTAATAACTCTCATCTGACATGCTATGTTGTTTAGCTGGGATTGATCTTAGGCAGATAGTTGTCCCTTTTTAACCAGGTAGAAAGGAAGAACACAGTCAAACTGAGCATCTTCAGTAGAGGCCTCACCTAGTGCTCCTGAAACTGATAGGAACCTTCTACAGCTTATCATGGGACTTGGGGAGGTTGGACTGAACTCTGCAGGGGAGAAGGGGAAGCCTGTTTGTGTGTGTGTGTGCATGCACATGCTTCAGTTGTTTGTCACACCACTCCTCAAATCCGGCAGTGCAGCCATAATGCTATACTTAGAGTCTCTGAGTCTTTGTTTTTTACCTCCAATTCTTATTGCTGTCATCTGTGGGGTTGGCAACATTCCCCTTCTTAGTGGGAAATGAAATGGTGTCTAAATCTGCATCCTGAGTCCAATTTTCCCCTTGAAAAAAATGAAGAACAGGTGATTTTTCCACATCAATCCATCCCTAGTGACTTTTTCTCATGATAAAAAATCCTGGTTTGTGCATTTGTAGAATGGTCCAGAGTTACTGCTTGCTTATTAGCTATGAAATTGTGGAGTTGCACAAGAATATTCATCCTGTGCTATTTACCAGTAGAAGAAGATTTATTAATGCAGCTGGAATCACTGGATTTTGATCAACCAGTTCCTCAGGAAAGAGCTGGGAGTTCTGTTTAGGTTGTTGGATAGTACCTGTTATCAGTGTATCTAGATGAAAACATCAAGTGTAGGCCCAGCCAGAGCCAGAAGTAAGTAGCTAGAAGGACAAGAACAGACATACTGTGATTCCAGCTTTCTTCCCTTAGGGTTGTGGTCCTCTGGTGTTTTTTCATTCTTGCAAAATATTTTGATACTTGATTGCATGATGCCTTGGAAAACCTACTTACTCAATGGTTATATCATGTGCAGAGGGACAAAGGAGAGTTAGTTTCTGCTTTTCTTGCAAGTTTGGGTCCTGTGACAGATCAAAAGGAAAGGACAGCTCCTGCAGGAGTCAAGTTTTGTAGAAGGTATAGGTCAGCCATGAGAATTCATACCATTTTAGAGAATGATATGAAAACTGAATTGCTCATTTGGGCACTTGAATACTGTTAGAAAGGAAGCATCTTAGAAAAAAGATGCATCATGTGATTCCCATGCATATTTTTCAGTCATGTCAGAAAAATCAAAGAATAGCTTCCACTACGTATCTTCTGGTTTTCTGCCTCCTGCACTGGCTAAAAGAAGGAAAGGAAATAAAGTGTTAAAACAAATACAGGAGTTTACTAATGAGCAGTGGCAAAGAGATGAACTCAGGCAGAAATTCAAGCAAAAACTGAGATTGCTTGGAGCCTGTTTCATCTGTTGATGCGAATGTAAAATTTCATTAGTCAATGAAGCCAAGCCACACTCCCCCCACCAGCTGGCTGCAATTTGTTTATACTATTAGTATGTATCAAAAATCTGTTTTTAAAAAAAGAAATTTCCAGGTTCTGAAGAGAGCTCTTTAACATTGACCTGTAATCTTTCTTGTCAAGTGGTAAGAAATTGCTGACTTTTAGAAGATCATTAATTCTTTGATTAACTCACCCCAAACTTCCAGCATGATCCTATTCAGTAGTTTGTTTCTCCCCTGGAAATGGCTCTCAAGATGATATTCTCCTGAGTCATTAAGTTGGAGCTTTTTCAGCCACACTCTAATCATTTTCCATGAGAAGTCATTCATCATTTCAGTCCTTCCTACTTTAATGATACTTTGATCAGAGTTACCTCTGATAATAGGTTGACATCTAATTTGGGACACCATCTTGCACCAAATAAAATGTTAAAGTTTCCTGATTTGGCTATCACAGAATAGGAGCAATGGAGGCACAAGGAGTTCCTTTTTTTTTTGAAAATAGCCTTACTGATTGTAAAGAAAATAGAGTGGTGAATCATTAGAGGGAGAAAAGAGGAAAAAGCAATCCCCATAGTGGTGTACATCTCACCCAACAAAGGACAGAGCTAGCATCAGCACAAAGGGAACTTGCAGAAGACAATGAAATAACCAGCCCCAGTCTGAAGATGGTGGTCACTGGAGATGATGTTGGGGTGGCAAACGAGAAATTTGGATTACTGCTGCCCTTTCTGAACATGGTATTGGGTTCCAGGGCTGTTATTGCTGTCAAATTCCCCAGGTGCTGGGACATGAAGCCACCTCAGCATATTTCTTATGCCTTGTACATGTGTTCCATGTTTAAGATGGTGGTGTTCCATCTCATGAGTCTTCTACATGAGTTATCAAAGCTTTTCTGTGTGAAAGGTTTCTGTGACTGTAAAACACTTTTAACAGAATGGAAAACTTCGTGCAAAAGCGAGTATTGTTTTTCAGTTTTCATCAACTTACTTGAAATATTTCTGTCCCAAACCCATTTATTTTTGATTCATACAATCCTACAAAACTGTATTCATGGTTTTTGATGGTAGTCTGTAAAATATTATTTTCTATTTTTTTCCTTGGAAACTTTTTGATTTCATGCGGCAAAAATAATTTCCTGGCCACTTCTGCCTCTAGATACATATAGGTACATATTGTGGTTCTATATTGAGCTATGTAATAGGGTTTTTCCCTGTCCTTGATAACCTCTAGTGGATCTCTGTGTCTAGATACACCGTGTTTTGCTATGAAACAAAAATGGAAATGACACATCATTCCTGATTTATTTTGGCTGTCTCCTACCCAGTGCACTGTTGACCTCAGCTCACCCTCAAGTGAAACCACCGTCTGTATTCTTTGCAGCGGAATATTCTTCAGATCACCCCACGCTGATATGTGCCAGGATTCTCTCTTCAAAGTGCTGTCACGATCACAGAAAACCAGCCACAGCCTAAGTCTATCAGGTCAACTGAACGATGCAGGGCACGGTGAAGGTTAATCCTTTCTTTTAAAGGGGAACTCAAGGCTAAGACTAGACAAGATTTTTCTGACAGCTCCTTGCACCAGAATTTCTTCTCATGTAAATTCTTGTGCACATCAGGATGAGCAGTTAGCTCTGAAGGACTCTCCCTCTGTACGCAGAAACACTTGTGTGTCCTCTCCTGCCATGCATGATCCTTCCAAAGAAAGAAGAAAATAATGCTACAACTAGGCACAGCTTAGTATGCCAGTTTTTCTTACATTATACCACTAGGACTTTCATGCTGGACCTGTGAGAAGAGTAATTTAGTTTGCCTAAATAAACATCTATGCTTAGCCTTAGTGCCACTACCCTTTTTCCGTTGTTATTCCTATTGTTCCTCTCTGTGGACTCAGTATTTATTTGCAGCAGCTAGCCTGTCTTATGACCCTGCTCACAATACCTGATCCATGATGTATCAGGAGAGAGCAACAAACACAGATTGTCCTCCCCATATGCAAGGTGATTTCAGACTGAGAACTTTGCAATAGTGGGAGAGAAAGGTCTCAGAAGGGCAAAGATTGCCAAATGTCCCACCATGAATTTCAGTTTCTGGACAAAATACAAAACTACTATAAACAAAAATGAGAACCCAAAAGCTTGTATAATTAAAATAAGCAAATTTCAGGTTGAACGTTTCCTGTCCTCATTGATTTCTGGGAATCTCATTCTGCGCCTGGCTATAGATGGCCTGAATAAAAAGGGTTCAAGCAAATAACATTGTGCAAAGCATGCAAGAGCACAGAGAGCATCCTGTTCCTAGGAGAAATGAGGAGTCTCTGAGCCTTACCTGGTAGTGCCAGCAGGAGCAGCAGGGCTGGAAATCCCCCCATCCTGAAGCAGTAATTGTTTTAGGGCACAGAGAAAGAAATGTATCCCAGAGCTTCTTTATCACTGAGAAATTCTCTGTTGCAGAGGAAGCTAACTTGCTCTGTCACTTGCAGTCGTCTGCTGCCTAGAGTGATGACGCCAGTTTGGAATTGCTGAGAATATCTTTTAACCACAGTCTCAATATTGCTTCTTGGGTGGGAAGGCTGCATAATGTTTACTGGCTGCTTTTCCGCTTTAAATATATTGTTGTCTAGGTAGCCATATGTAGCAACCCGGCTGTGTTTCTGGAAAAGAAATAGGAATTTTCAGTCTCTAGTGCTACCTTGATGTATTACAGAGCAGCTTTCAGTTGGGTGTGTTTGTCCTTACTGCTGCTTTGCAATTATATGTGAGTTTTATATCCCTCGTTCCCCAAAGCCCTTGTACAAATGGTAGAGAACCAGCTCTGTGCCCCCTGGCATCACAGAGGCAGTGGATAGCCCTGCCTGAGGGGTCTCAACAGGTTGGAGCTGGAACTAGGACCCAGATCTCCTGTTTAGAGCTGCGATTCCCTTGTTTTATAGCACATCTATCTGGGCACTGCAGTACCGTCCGGGAATACTGAATCTAAGTTTGTGTTAGTAGAGCTGCAGTGGTGTGTGACTGTGTATGGGCTAATTTACCCTCTGGAAATAGAGGAAATTAGTTTAGACAGAGCACAACCATGCATAGCCCTATGTGGGTTTGGGATCTGAGCTGCTCTTTCTGCATGGTGCTAAATGGAGCTGGCTGGATGTGCCAACCCACCCAGCTGGCTCAGAGCATTTCTGTACGTTACAAACACACCAGCATGTTCTAAGTGTTACCTCTTCTCTGGGTGATGTATTGTGATCTGGTGTACTGCAGCTCTTTATCATGAATCCACACTAAGTCAGATACCAGTTTGATTTTATTTAGCTTTGAAGGCAGTGCAGGAAAAAGAAGTGTGAATGCCCTTGGGTTTGGGGGCTTCTTGGGAGAGCTAAGCGCAGCTTTGCTTTGGGGAGTGATGAACAATGATCATGTGTTGGTAACATCCCCTTGAGAGGGCAGAAAAAATAGAGGGCGAAATACAGTTCATTCTTTCTTCACAAAATCATTTGAGAAATGAGGAAGCAGGCTCAGAGTTGCATGTAGACTTCACACCCCTTTGTTATTTTCTGCAGTTCGTTACGCCTTGTGACCACAGTGACTGTTCACCAAGGGTCCACACTGTCCAAGGGAATCTTTGAGGGCTAGTCTTCACCACCTTGGAAAGACGGAAGATCTCACCTGGCACTGCTCTGAGATGACACGAAGTTGATGGGTCTCGGTTCAGACCCTGGTGGAATGATACTGGGGATGAATATGTGGAATAACTGCCTGGTGGTGTGGTGCAGCTACTGGCAGTGACTGGAGATGATAGCAGAACATTGCATTGCCAAAAGCACATCAAAAGCTTCAGTCTTTAGAGAGTGGAATCTCAGTTAAAAAGCTGATTTCTAGACAAATAGTAATATTAGTTCTCAATACAAACCATCTAGTTCTGGTTATATTTCATGCTTTTGGGGAAAGCATTTGAGCATTTTGTAGAGACACGTAGGACACCTTGAAAAAAGCTATTAGTTCTTTAACACTGATCTTCGATGATTCAGGAGAAGTTTCTTGGAGATTTGAAACAGAACCATGTCTTTCCATTTTTATATTATGTGGATGTGTTTGTGAGTTGCTCAACACGCAGTCATTGAGATGTGTTACCTGAACTTCTATTTATGTTCACTGGTGTGTCTGTAGTTTTATTTACAACAAAGCATTTGCCAGTAGCTGTATAGAGCAGCAGAGATTTTCTGGCCTAGCAATGAGCTGGGGGAAAACTGAGCAGGGCTCCCTCACCTTTCCATGCCTGGGGAAGCATCTCTGCACATAGATAAGTCTGTGCTGAATCTCTTGACAGAAAGACTTCATATTCCTCCTTTCCCCCTGGGCCTTGATCCCATCCTCTTCCATTAGGTTCAGGTAGTACTGGCAGCATCTTTTCAGTTCGGTTGTGTTGGAAAAAGTTGGTCAGCGCCATGAGAAGAGGTGGTAGATGGTGACATTCTCTCTCTAGAGTGATAGGTTCGTCAATACCTACGTTTAGTAAGCGATCTTTTTCTTACGTCAGGTGGCAAAGCTTTGCTTGCACATGCTTGATGTTCATTTCCCTGTGGATTCCCTTTGGTTTAGCTCTAAGCAGTGCTCTCCCAGGAGGGGCTGATTCCATCATGTGCAAGGTCACCAGTGAAAGGGAAGACCCGCTGCTCATTCAAACTTGGGTTCTCCTGCTCTGTTTCTCTGTTCTTCCTACTGTTTCCAATTATAAAGATCAGCACAGCCACCACGAACTTAGTAGCCAGGAATCCAGCCATGATATAGAAGACAGTGACATCAGCTTCAGGAGGGATGCTATGGGGAACCATAAATACAACAATAAAGCTTAACTATGAAGGGGATGGTTCAACCTTTAAAGAAACTCTTTTAGTACACAATGTGAAGAGGGTAACATCTCCTGCAATAGGCAGTCGCTGTCTGTGCACAACAGAGCCAGGGAGGTTAGAATGACTAGAATAGGTTTTAACTGCAAGATCCCACATACGGATAAATTATGATCTGCAGGAGTTGTTTTGCTTGGCACTGAAGCACTGCATTTCTGGATTAGGATAAAGCTGCTCTTTAGAAACCACACAGCAGCTCTGAGAATTGTCATGGATTAGGAAGAGGTAGAGAATAAGCCTGTGGTGGTATTCCTCAGCTTCAAATGGGGCTGCCAATGCTGATCTGCCTTAGTCTAGGAAGACTGGAGATCACAGCACGCGGAGTTTTATGGCTTACCTGGAGATGCTCTGCACAGCACTAGGCTCCTCTGGCATTTGGGTCTCTAGGACAGCTGATGATAGAAACAGAACAGTTTAGCCTGCAGATATTCATTGGCGTCACCAGCACCAGTGTCCCAGCCAGGCGTAGATAACCAGGGTAAGACTGAGCACTGGGCTGTGTGCTAGGAGGTTAATCTGGGTAGCAATAAGGGGATGACATGTTATATGTCCTGTAACAGTGAGGTCATGTTGCTGTAAATCAGAAACTAAAAAGAGGCAATGAAACACAGTGCCTCCTTAGAATAAGGCAAAAGTAGATGTTTACTGAAGTGAGGCCTTGACATCTGCAGACACACATGAAATTTAAGTAGGAGCTCAGGAACTCATGAGCCTCAGGACGTACCTGTCAGCACTTCCACTTGCACCTTCCTTAAGCTGTTTGTTTCCCCCAGGTAGTCACTTTTGCACTGGTACAACCCAGCATCCTGCTTCTTGAGTCGTTTCATGGTCACTGTCAGGACCCCTTCATGGACATTGTCACTGATGGAGGTGGTGCCATTCCTGTTCTTGAGGAATGGCAGCCAGAAGCGTCGGGCGCTCACCACATGTTGGCACTTGGTCTCATCGATCTGCTTGCACCAGCTCTTTTCTCTCCACCGCTGCTGCCAGGGGTTATAGGTGCAGTTGACAGAAATGGTGCCTCCCTCCATTCCATACACCACAGTGACATTCTCTACAGCACAGGATGCTAGGAGAAAAGGAGAAAGTGGTGAGCCAAGTCTCTTTCATATCTACCCCTTGCCACTATGTTTATGCTAAACGTAATTTTCCTGTTTTACTACTCTAGTGACAGCTGCTGTCAGCTGTAGGGCTGTCACCTGTCTGCTTCCCCCATGAAGGATACAGTGTGCTGATGCTGCTACAGAGTCTTGGTTGAGGCTATCTTGAAATATGTCTGTAGTGATGCCTCTGACTGGTGTGTTATTTGTCTCTTGCCAGGCAAGAAACTTTAGTTTCTATTCTTGTGGGGGGGACTGAGCGAAGCAGGAGGTATCAGCTTCATTAATGTTTGCAGATTTTCTGAAGCTAGGGAAATTTTGTTCCTTGCCTTCCACTCTGTCCCGGTGGTGACTGCTCTGGATTGCAGTTGGGAGCTCAACCACATCACACTTTCTGTAATCATTGGGCTCCTGCCCAGTAAGGGGAGGCAGTTTGTCAGCATGATTAGGGGTTTAAATATAAACTTGCATTTTCCTCTGGTCCTGAGGAGCATGAAGCTAGGCATTCAGGTAGAGACTTGGCATCAGGCAAGCTGTCTTGTTTTTTAAAAGCTTTTTACAAGGCAGCTCATAAAAACATAGCTTGACCCAATAATGACAAATTGTTTCTGTGTAACTCTCATTAGTCTAGTCTTGCTGTAACACCCCTGCTTTGCAACATCCAACCTGCTTACTTCCATACAGCTGCAGCAAGGCAGCTTGCTTCAGGTTTTGGCCTTGAGCTTGGCCCTTCCACATACATTCATAGTTGCAGATTTTGCTCCGGAGTACCCTTTACTGTGGAAAAGGTCCTTTGCAGTAAATGCCCATGAAGTATATCCCCATTTTAACGCTCTCTATACAGTCAGAGAGAAGCAACACAGCCCTGGAAAATGCTAGAATCAGAGTGACACCTACAAAACACTGTCCAGATAGCTTCTTAGGAGGTTACTTCTAAATCCCACTTCTAATTTCTAAATCCATGCGTTTAGCAATTGTTTCACCCTATCATTTAATATTCTACTAATTTTAATCATGTTGACAGCTGGTCTTTGGCTGCTTGCTTTTTTTTTTTTGCCTTAGTTCCTCATTTCTAATTTCCATTCCTCTTTATGGCAGGCAAAGGCAAAAGGGACAGTCTGAGCTATTAATACTTCCAGAGAGAAGTGCAGCATGGTATCTGTGGAAATCTGTATTAAAAGTGAAAAAATTTAGAGGCTAGTGCCTTCTGTGAAACCATAAGGAATGATATAACAAGTAATTTAAAAAATGGGCTTTTGTGAGGACTTTGTGCTGTCTGAGCCTTTTAATAACACTTCTTAAAATAATTTCAACCATTCTGAGTGAAATGTAAACTAAAAAACCTGAAGATCTTTCAGGCTTGACTACAAGAAGGCACAAAAATGGATCTGTGCTCTCCAAGTATCCAACACCTGCAACTCTTCATTCTGATGTGTTGCTCCACTCCTTGTTCCAGTCCAGACTTACCCCAGTGCATGCTTAGTCCAGTCCTGCACAACCCCTCTAAACATTTAAACTCCCTCTCCTATTTCTCTTGTGGACCCCTCCTTGCCCACAGTTCTGCCCCTTCAGTTCCTGGCACGGCCCCAGGGTTTTGTTCTTGGTTTTGTTTTAAATAGAAACAGCGTTGCAAAAAATATCTTAATCAGAATCATGGCATTTAAAGATTTGCTGATGCCCCTGTGGAAAACTTTTGTGTCATTATCTTTTCAACCAATTCTGCTGACAGTTAATTTACTATTTGTGTTCCACCTCCCTTGTTGTGTGCTACCGAAAAAAGTACCATGAACTTTTTTTCAAACTCATTCCGATTTTTGAGACAGCTCCCAAAGCCTGAATCTGTTGCCTTTCCCTGCACTGCTGCAAGTATCAGATCTCCAAAGTGTGACTGGAGAGAGAAGGCTGCCAGCTGGGAGTACCAGCTGGGTCCTGGCCTTGTTTCTCATTTCAAATGAACATTGCTTTCCAAGCTGAAAATAGTCATGTGCCCAAGAGTTCAGAGATGTCCCCTTCATTGAGTTTTATTTTCCTCCTCTTGAACCCTAGCTGCTGCAATTTACATCTGAAGCCGTACAAATGCAAAAAATAGGATTTTGCAATTTCATGTTTCACTCTGAGAAGGCACACAAGACTTCTGTCAGCAATGTTTCTTGTTCTGACTCAGAAGGATCCCTGTGAGAAAAGCTGAAGCACTCGGATCACTGCTGGCCCTTTGTTAAATTAAGGGAAAAGAACAAACTCCAAGGAAGCAGTCTGACATCCCTGCAATATAATTGGGGAGGAAGAGTGAAATGCAGAACACCCTACAGTGCTCCAGGTTCCCTCTGCTTGCATTGCATTGGACCTTGCAGTCCAGGACAGGCAGCAAGACTCTTTATCCATAATAAGTGTTTGTATTGGTCTTCCGAAGAACTTCATGCTACAATGAAGATGTCTTTGCATCCAGAAAAAGCTACTATGTGTCAAGACCTGTGCAGTCTTTTCTCATAGCATTATCAGTAGTCTCATCAGAGGTGCAGGTAGACACTAAGTTTTGCACCAATCCTTTACCCTATCTATTAACTGAAACCCAAGGCCGTGAACGCTTTCTTACCTGACAAGAAGACCAAGAAGATGAGGTGCATGAGCTTCTCCATGTCAGCTGAGTAGAGAAGGGGGCAAGAGAGGAGTCTGAAGAAAAGTGAAAAGGGCTCTTGGCCAAGAGCAGATTGCTTTTCCCCCCTCCTTGGTCTGCCGGAAGGAATGAGCACAGGAACTTGGCATCTTTTTTGTCCTGTATATTGAGCAATTCACCAGGGATGGGCACTTCTTTTGTGGGTTGAAAATTCAGGCATCAGCATTGCCCACTCACAGCAACAATTTAGTCTAGACAGTCTGAAAGAGAGCATCATGTGATGGCCTGAAACCATGGTGCTGGGAGTCCCTCTCAGCTCAGCAATGGTGTCTGCCCACCAGAGCAGGCTTTACATGCAAGCTTTGCATGGGCTGAATTTCTGGAAAGCTGGAAAGGGAAGGGTGGCTCACATTGAGACTCTGCAGGTAGCTCAGTCAGCATCACAAGGGTGAAGGGAGGGCAAGGACATAATCTTGGGGTTTATTTTTGGGGGAAAGGAGGTGTAGAAGAGCTTGTGCATGAAGCATTCATGTTTAACCTAGAACCAAGGACAGGAGGACAAGAACACCGTGCTGTCTGAAGCTGTGAGGCGCTTTAGATGAGCAGACCAGACATCTTTATTTTGTACCTAGCAGAAAGGACGTAAGATCAAGGGATGGGGGCATGGCTTCAGAGCCAGTCAGTGCCACACTGATGCAGCAGTTCAGGACTGCAGTTAGGGAGCTTCCTACAACATTAGCAGACTGGTAAGCTGTGAATGGGTTGCTGTTTTTTCTTTCCTGAATTTATTTACTTGGAGATCTTCCATGCAAGTACAAATAGACCCTGGCTTCTTAACTTGTGTGCTTATCTGCTTCTTAACAGGCAGATAAACCTGCAGGTCTATCCATTCTTAAGTGTGTCTTTGTTTTCTTTCCTTTTAATTAGTGTTTAAGAAAATGGTACCTAACAATATCCAGAAATTCTCTGTGAGGCTTACTGATTGCAGTTTTTGTTCATTCTTGCTCCAGTGAACACAAATCTGGATTCTCTTTGATCAGAAGCAATTGTCTCCCTGAAAATGTCTCTCTTGAACTCAGTTGTTTTCTACTACTACTCTTCCACTGTTTGACCCAGTGTAACTGACTGCATCAATAGCAAATAGGGGAATCTTGGGCTGAATGAAGCATTTCCAGAACCATTTTCTTTTTCCTTCTGTCATTTCATACATGTCAACTCTGAAAATGTCAAAAAATACATCAGCTTCCCTGCTGCAGCCACAGCAATTGAAGCTTATTGGATGTGACTGGCTTGTGAATAGGGAGTCTTTCAGGCCCCTCCAATCTGCCAGCTGTCTGCAGGACTTGGTGCAGCCAAATAAAGTGCCAGGGTTTTTGGTCTTTTGGAGAAATTGAGCTGAGCCCCAGCAAACTCATTTCATATTGCTCACCACATGACTGCTAAATGAAGGCAGCAAATGTGTCATTTGGAGTATTTCCAGCAGAGAGGGAAGTAATGGTATCAATTTCCAAGGCCCTGGTGAGCTCTCCCATGAAACTGCACATGCATTTCTGGTTGCCTGTGACTTTAGAAGCAGCCACAAAAGCTTGCTTTCTATGGTGTAACCAAAAAAATAAAAAGTGCTGGAAGTAGGCACATTGGCTTGCATTGGTCTTCCAAGAACTTCACAAAGAACCAGCTGCACTGGTGAGTAGGCTGGGAAGAGCTGTTTAAAGTACAGCATGGTGCTGCAAATGAACAGAGCTACATCTGAGACTAGCTGGATAGTGATTCCTGAAGAGATGCAAAGATGCCTCATAATAATGAAGGAGAGAGACCAAGTGCAGTGGAAAAACATGTTTGATAGTTTATGGTGTGATTATTCAGGATAGTAGGGTTTGATGAGGTCCTAGCCAGTCTAGTGTTCCTGTGGCAGCTCTTGGAAATTGCCAGCCTGCATCATAGCAGCACTGGAGATCCGTAAATATATTGTGTGTCTGATTTACTTGGACGTTTACATCTGTAAATAATCCACTCTTAATTACCACTGTGTCCCATCTGTTTTAGCAGCTGATGTTGAGACCAGCCCTCTTATGCTCATACTTCTTCCTCTGTTGTCTGTGTAATACTTCCTGCAGCTTCACCACACAGCCTACCAGCTTCTTCCTCTGTGCTACAGTCCTTCCTCATGTCTGTCTCTGGGTTTGCCCTTGCAGTTAGCACAGCAAGGCAAATTCTGTTCAAAAATATCCCAGTGCCCTGTCCACTTCTCTAGTGCAATACCAGATATTGTTCCCTTCTTTCCTTTCTCCAGAAATACTCATTTTTGGTTCTCCCTGCTTGTCTTGATTACTTGATTCCTTGGTTTAAGCAGCCCGTTTGCATGTTCTTGAGGAACAATGGGTGTAAGAGAGCAGGCCAGCCAGAAGTTGTTGCACAAAGTAAGGGCCTTTGATTAGGAGGTGGTGAAGGGATGGGGCAGTCTGCACAAGCTACACATGGGAAGCCGTGCCTGTAACTTCAGATTTCAGCTGCTGCTTCATTCTGTTTTCAGTGTGCAGGCCTCAAAGACTGCATAAATGTGCTGTGGCTGTGGATGACCCTGAGAGAAAATTTAGCCCTCAAGTGTGGAAATAATTCAGTTATCTAGAGGGTACAGTGCTGGAGGCTCTTGCTAGTGTAAGCCACAGCAGCCGCACGAATCCGTCCCACAACCCTCTGCACTCTGTAAAGGGACACTTGTACATGCACTCTATTTCTCAGTCTGAAGCTAAACATTTAGCTTTAGTTTGAAAGCCTCTTACCATCTTACTTCTTACCTAAGAAGACTGATAAATTTAGGTTATAGGGGAATTTGCATGAAGTCTCAAAAACTGTACGTAGTACTTACATGCGCTGTTGTTGTTTTGTAGCTACAAGACCTTCTGGTGCTCAGACTCATACAGCACAATCCTCAGTTTGCAAAGTTTGCAATGCAGCATATCATTGTGTTGCAATACCACCCTCAAGCTATTTGCCTTCAGGTAGATGCTGGTTCTGCTTATTCCTGTAATCCAGTGCTCATATCCCCCACCCATTACCTGGCAAATGAACCCAGTCACAGCAAGGTTAGAATTTTATCCCTACAGCACTGGAATGAGTTTGCTTGGCCATAGTAGCTGAACCCTTAGGACTGGGATAGAGTTTCTACGAGTGAACACAGTTGAAACACCAAACCCATCCATGTCCAGATGAATATTGCTCTTTTTCAAAAGGTCAGTCCTCCACACCTGCCTCACCAAAAGAGTCTGCATTTTAATGGACTTGAAGAAAGCAGATGTGCAAGGGATCCTGAGAATGACCCAGCACCTCTGTCTGACCTGAGAGAGTCTGTACACTCGTGGCAAAATTCTCTACTGGCCTCTAATAGGAGGGAGGTCTTAAAATGCATAGGCAACATACACAGGGCAGCAAAAGCTTAGATCTTTCCCCAGTGTCCGTCCACACACCTTCTCCGCCCCATTCCCACTTTGTATTCCAGTTCTTTTCTCCCATTTCTGGACTGTTTTGGGATTCTGTGCTTCATCCTTTGTCATTCGTTGGTAACTGCTTAAGTGCAATGATAGCATATTCCACATTTTCATCTTCGGGTTTGCTGTGAGTCTGACTTGGTTCAACATTGCAGTAGAGAGCATCCTCAGGGCTGAGTTGGGATTTAAAGTTCAGGGTAACATATTTTAGGTCGTTGCTGTCATCCTTGGAACTTTCCATTCTTTCAGTGCTGTCAAGCTATGAAAAGAAAGGGAAAATGCTTGTTAGCATGACTCAGTGCCAGGCCACAGCTGTTATCAAAAGAACAAGATTCTCCCAGGAGGAAAGGAGAAGCCATGTAAAAACTTACCTTTGGTCATGCCAGAGGTGGAAGAAGGGAAAACTCTTTCCTTCATCCCCTCTCCTTGTTACAGGTTACAACCTCATTGTCTAACCTTGGTTTCTAGTCTTTGCGTAATTTCTCAGAGAATTTGCCTCACTCTGTTTTTTTCCTTCTGGAGTTCCCTTACATTAATTCCCCGCTCTCTCTCCATCTGGGAATGTTCCTCTCTCTGGTGACATTAAATACTATTTCCCCTTCTGCTCACAACCAAAAATGAGCACCGATGTCCTCATCAGATGGGTCAGCGAGCTCCTCACAGACTATTGGTAAGGGATTCAGGTACCGTATGGGAAATCTATTGTTTTCCTTACCTGTGTTATGTCCTCTGGTTTCTCATAGATGTCCTCTGCTTGTCTGGTACCTTTGGAATGAGCCAAAATCAGAGGTTTTAGAAGTAGAGAAGTCCATGAATTGCCTGGGCATTGCCTATGCTTCAGGAGTTTTGAGAAAGGCTGTGGGGTTGCCCAGTGATAGAAGCACTGGGTGTGCCAGTGGGACCCATCTACCCTGAATCTACTGAACACATTGCTCTCACTTTAATTCTCCTCTAACATGTTAGGAGGTGTCCTGTGCAGAATCTGGAGGAACATGTGTGTGACTTTCTGTGAGAGGAGATCACAGCAAGGAGCCTGCCTTGAGGCTTTCCAGGCTGCACCTGCCTTGTCTTCTCCAGGGCACTGTGAGTTGGAAATAAGCTCGCCTGGAGTGGAAAAGTGATGGCCAGAGAAGGCCCTGTTTAGTACAGTCTAGAGCATGAGGCATCACCAGTCTCCACATACCTCTGCTCTTCAGCTGCTTGCGCCGCCAGACACACAGTGTTATCAAGATGATAAGTGCCAGGATGAACAGGATGCTCAGGACCCCATAGCGTAGGTTGAAGATGTTTCCATTTGAGCTGAAGCCAGGAGAGCAAAGGAGTTACCAGTGTTAGATGGTAGCACAGCATGATGCTGGCGCAGCCCATTGCCAAACAGTGACCAGGAAAAAGGGACAGGAATAGCTTTTATGCACTGGCACTTGGAAGTAGGGTCTGGTTCTCCTGCAGAAATGCTATCCTGATTTTTCTACCTGGCTGTGCCTTCTGGGCTTCTCCTAAACTACTCTCTGGGATTACAAAACAAGCCACTGTTCAAAGCTCAGAGCACAATTCCAGGCTCTCTGGAGCTGGTACTGCCTTTTCCTCTTGTGTTTTGCTGCACCTGGCCCACTGGAGCTGATTGTGCTCTTAGGTGCTGCTGTAGTGTTGATGACAGCAGATGTCCAAAGGGGAAGAAAATCCTTTACATTTAACAGCCTGGTAAATAGAATTATAGAATCATAGAATCATAGAATGCTTTGGCTTGGAAGAGACCTTTAGAGGCCATCTAGCCCAAGCCCCCTGCAGGGAGCAGGGACACCTTTAACCAGATCAGGTTGCTGACAGCCCCGTCCAGCCTGGCCTTGAATATTTCCAGGGATGGGGCCTCCACCATCTCTCTGGGCAAGAATTTCTTTCTTATATCCAGTCTAAATCTACCCTCTTTTAGTTTAAAACCATTACCCCTTCTCCTGTCACAACCGGCCCTGCTAAAAAGAATAAAGTAGCAGCTAAGGTCTATATCATTATTAAATATTCATGGACAGGAGTGAGAATAGTCCAGACAGAAAGGCTCTGGGGCAAAATGTGGGGGTTTCTATTGCTGCAAAGAGCACGGCCCAAACAGATAGGGATAGAAAAGTAAATAGGCATGTACATTCCAGAAAGCTGTGACTCGATGTATCAATCTGCTTCTTCCTTTGTAATTACACTCTGGGCAGAAGCTGGAAGAGGAGAGGGTATCTTTGGTAAGGATGACTGTCATATCTAATTCCTCTGTGAGCAGGAGTCTTCAGAATGCCCAGACACTGCCTATCCCGGGAAGACAGGCATATTGTGGATAAGACATTAATAACTATTGTGTGTGTTCAAGCTCAGAGACTTTTGCTCACCCTTACCTGGGTGGTGGGGTGTTGCCAGAAGGGGTAGACTGACTGCAACCTGCAGCGCCTGACAAAGTTGTTCCAGCCGATACTGCAATCACAAACACAAAGAGAAGAACAATCACTACTGGGCTGCTTTGCATTTACCAGCTACATTTCCCTGCCACGGCTGCGTGGACATAAACGCGCTCCCGCTGTGACACCAGCACAGACAAGCTGCCCAGGCTGTAACCTGTGTCACCAAGGCTTGCTGGCAGCAGGCAAAGCGACATAAGGATCAAAACGAGGGAGGGGGGATGGACAAGGATGTCAGGAGGAGCCCCGCTCTGTGTGTGCCCACGCCGAGGCATGGCAGAAGGAGGTGCTGTAAGTGCAAGCAGGTATGCCCCATGGCAAAGGTCTTCAGGTAGCAATGAAGGACTTGACGACCCTGTGCCTAATCAGCCAGAGGCTTGCCCAAGAAAACTAAGGAAAGAGCAGTGGAAGGACTGAGCAAACTAAGGACTGAGCTGTAAGAATTGCTTCCAGGACTGTTCCTGTGCCCCGGGGGACGTTGTGTGTGCAGGAGCCTGCTCACTTAGGGGCTGCCTGCAGTCCCCCGTGTTAGGATTCTCTCCTAGAGAATTATGCCATCCCCTCTCATCTTCTGCATTGCCACATCCCTTCAGTGCTGCTCTGCCAAATTCCAGACAGACGGGCTGCAGCATGGTGCTGCTCTGCCACAACCGGCTACCTAAGTGTTACCACGCAGCGCTAAAACTTCACGCTGGAAGAAAACCTAGGAGTCACAGATCTTTCCAATATGGGTGTAGAGGTTGTCCTCCCGGCAAGCACACGGGAAGGTCTTCAGAGTCTTTGCAAGCCAAGGGATGGGTTGCTGTAAAGGGGCAGAACTGGTATCATGGCAAGGAGGGACAGCAACAGCTCTGTGAAAACGACTGAGGCTGCTCTTGGGTGCAAGAGAAGCAATACAGCCCATGCCTGGGGTTCAGTTCTGATCCCTGTTGCTATTCCGTAGCATGGCTGGTGTGAGAAGGTACGGTGACGTTGGGTTTGGGCAGGGAAACGCGTG
>NW_009259598.1:1396228-1396845 GCF_000687185.1 Egretta garzetta
CCCACCATCCCCGCTTGGCTGCCAGTGGGTACTCACTCTTGGACACAGAGAGCCTGACCTCCATTTTCTCCATGAGGTGAGAGCCTCTGTAGGTTGCACACCAGTACACGCCGCTGTCCCGGGCCTGCAGCTTCTCCATGGTGATGGTGACAGTCCTGTTCCAGGTGTTATCCTGGATCAATGTTCTGTCTGCCAGAGCTCTGCTGTTACGCCGCGTTGAACGGTAATCTGTCCTTGCCACAACTTTACACTCACTCTGACCTTCTTTTCGACACCAGGCTTTTGTCCCTGTGCTGTACCCCAGGGTGCTGTACGGGCACCGCACAGAGAGACGGTCCAACTCGTGCTTGTTCAACTCTGCGGAACAGCACGTGTGGTCAGTGCCGCGCGAGCGGTGGGCACACGGGCATCCGCCCCCCGGCCTGAGCTGGGCACCTGGGCCAAACTCTGCCCTGGGGCAGCTCCCTCCCGCGGGCCCGTCAGTCAGGGCAGGGGTGCGGTAGGGCAGGAGAAGAGGGAGCCGAGAGCCTGCGGGGCAGCTGGGGCTGTGGGGCTCCTTCACACCGTGCTTGCGTGAGCAGGGAAGGTGGGGAGCAAGGCTGGGGAGGGTGGGGGCT
>NW_009259598.1:1397642-1400623 GCF_000687185.1 Egretta garzetta
ACCCCCTGCCCTGGGTCGGGCACTGAGAGATAAACAAGCCTTTGGGGAGGGAACCAAGCAGCTGGTGACTGTCCTGCCTCGATTCCCCAAGGTACCACACGCTGAAAGCTTTGCACTTTCTGCTGGGACAGCAGGGGGGGCAGGAGGATGCCCCCGCACAGCTCTGTCCTGAGCCAGGACTGCAGTCGGAGGAGCCGAGCTCGGCCAGGCAGTGTGATGGGAACTGCTGACTGGGGGAGGCACTGGGGCTGCTTTGGAGGCCACCACTCTCTGCTCCCAGGGTGGTTTGGCCGGAGAGCCTGATGGAGCCAGATGTGCTGTGGTGGGAATTGGGGCTGCCCCTTCCCCCCCCAACCCTGCCACGAGTTGCCCAGCTCAGAGTCCAGCCGGTGTTGGATTCCCCCTCACTGTGGAGCCCCACAGGCAGCAGGAGGTGGGGAAGGACGTCCCAGTCCACCCGGGTGTGTGCCCAGCCCTTCTCTTACCTGGGAAGCAGAGCAGCAGGAGGAGGAGGATCCTCAGCTCCATGGCCGTCCTCAAGCCCAGGGAAAGGGCATTGCTGGGGGCTGCCCACCGTGTCCCGTTCAACAGCGTCTGCCCCGTGAGCCCTCCTGTGTCACAGCGACGCTGCTGGAGGAAGCGCCTGAGGTCTTGCTTTCCCACGGAAATCCTCGTCACATTTTGCTACAAGACCGATATTAAGATAATTTCAGGGTGCTACTGGGGAAGTGGCTGAAAGCAGAATTCGGCCTGTGCTGATGGCAAAGGCCCTTTGCTGCTCTTGCCTGCCCATCATCACACTCTGTCCTCACACTAGTGGCAGTCGGGCACAGACCTTTGCCCTGGTGTATCCCTCCTCTCTGAGCTCCCAGGGTGTCCTCCACTCAGCCCCTCGCTGGAAAGTCTCCTCAAAGCCCGGGTGGCCGTGCCTCCAGGGCTGTGCCTGCATGGACCCTCCCCCGAGCCGTGCCGGGCCCTTTGGGATCCCCTATCACCACCCCCACCACCCCCGGCAGTCCCCTTGTGCCCTGGGCTCTGCCATGCACAGAGCCCTCATGGTCCCTTCCTCCAGAGTGCCCAGCTGGACAAACCAGACCAGAACCCTCTGGCTTTTGCACGTTTTATTTACTGTGGGGCAACCTCCCTGGTGCAGGGGCCCGTGGGGAAGCCGAGAGGGTTTGCCGATGTCTGTGGGAAGTGGGGGTGCTGCGGGGTGAGCCCCTGCTCTGTTGCACCAGCGGGGCTGCTCCCAGGAGGGACCTGGCAGTCCAGGAGTGCTGGTGGCAGAGCCCAGGCAGGCTGCGAGGGCAGCTCCCAGCTGGTGGTGCCCAGGGGCTCCTCCCAGCCCGCCTCTCTCCTCTGCTGGTCCAAAGGAGATGAGGAGGTGAGGCTGCTGGCTGGGCTGGAGATGGGCAGAGCAGAAAGAGGAGGAGGAAAGAAGGAGCGCATTAACTGAGGCAGTAGGAAGCTGGTTTTCCCCTCTCTCAAAGTCCCTTTGGCCTTGGCCGTATTGCATGCAGGAAGATGTTTAAGGGCTGGCCTCAGGTGAGGCTGGCGCGGTGGCAGCGGGTGGTAGCTTGTGCTCTGGCTTGCTGGAAGAGCCTTCTTCCACCTGGGGCACAGAGCTGCTTTTGGCACAGGCTGTCACATCAGCTGCCTCTCTCCTGGTATCTCCTGCCCTGGACGGGAAGAGGGAAAAGTCTTTCATGAAAGGTCTGTTAGCCAGGATGTGCTCATACTCAGTCCAGCGAGGGGAAAAGACGGCTCATGTTTCCTGATGGGGGGAAACGCTTCCTGCGCCTTGCAGAGTGATAGGAACTTCCAGGAACCGGGCACAGATTGACTGGTCATCCAGACTGAGCCTTGTGAGAGGGAGGCTTTGTATATTTGGAGATCTTTAGGCTGTGGGAGACGTTTCTTCTCTTAAGCAATATGTTTCCTTCTGAGTAGTATTTGGGGCGAAACTCACACCAGAGTGGTTGGTGCTGAGCAACAGAGGGAGAAAAGCGAATACCCTGCCTGCTTTTAGACTGTGTGGGCTTTAAACTACATTGGGTATAAAGTGATGGGATGTGTCAGCCCTAGCAGCCACGAGTGGTGTAGCGGGAGGAGCTGCTTTTGGGAAATTCAAGAGACACAGGGAAGAAGAGGGGAAAGCTGTCTCTATACAGCACTGGGTTTTTTTCCCCCAAGCCTCTTCACCCCTCTCTTCCTTTTCCTTTTCTTTTCACTGTGCTCAAGGGCAGGGGCTCAGCGTGCCTGTTGGGCTCGGTGTCCTGTCTGTATTTCACGGCTTCTCTGAACGGCATTCAATTACACAAGCTCTCCCCAGTGGAAAAGCTTTGGAGAGAAGGGACTTGCTCTGGTTTTGGCTAGAAGCCCACATGACTTGCATCCCCACCGGGCAGGTGGTTCCCCTTCTGGAGATGACTTGTTCTTTTGCAGTGTGATTTTGCTGCTTACTATTGTCCAGATGCCTTCACCGTGGAGATCCTCTTCCACCTTCTTGCGAGGAACACTAGGATCACTATTGCCAGGACCTTGCTGGCCACGATACCAATGACAAGCCAAAGGATGATCTGCAACCTGGAAGAAAAGAAAAAAAGATACAAGCCTCCCCAAACCAGACCACCTAAAAAATCCCCACAAGAGCAGCAGAAGTGATCCAGAGAGATGGAGGGGTTTCCCCAAGAAGGGTCAATATTTCATAGAACATGACCGCTTTCTTTCACCCGTAAGGGGAATCCAGCAGGAAGTACGATTTAGGGGAGACCCAAATGAATTTAAAAAGGAAGGTAACCCTGTCCCAAGCATAATTCTACAGATGGCAGTTGAGCATTATCAAAGGTGTATCTCCCCCAAACCATGGAGAGTCAGATACTGCAGATTGCTTTTGAGATATCTTCCCCACATAGAAAACTCCCAAAAGGAGCAAATTTAACAGGGTACTGTCAATGAAGACGACAGAGAAACGGAAAGAG
>NW_009259598.1:1400907-1403614 GCF_000687185.1 Egretta garzetta
AGATGCGTGAAGACTCCTTGCTCCATGCTTTCAAGATGCAAGGAGGGGTGGAAGAAGGTGTTAGCTATGCCATAAATAAAGCAAAAGAGCTACAGATGCTCCTGTGTCAGAGGCCTAGGTTCCCCGTAAGGATCAAGATGTTTTTTCTTTGTCCAGTCTGAATTTATTACATTTCAAACCTGGGGGGTTCTATCTGTTCTTTTGTTTTCGTCTTAGGAGGAGGGATGGAGACAGCCAGCCATATCCTCCATCTGGCGATAGTTCTGGGATAGGATCTTTGCAGCCACGTCCATTTCTTTTGGCGCGTGTGGTGAAATTGCCGTTTCCCTATTCTTTTCTGCTTGCCGCTTTCTAGTCTGAGGAATGTTTTTTTCTTTGCCCCGTAACATCACGGCTGCATGGTCACTTTTTGGTGAAGGACTTTCTCAAGTCATTGTGCATCTATGAGATAAATTAGATTAGGAAATGCCCTCTTCCTTGTTTGCTGGGAAAGGAAGGGGGCTCTTTTGTCACCTAGGGCAAGAGAAGACAGAACCTGCCCTTTTCCACCCTCCAGTGCTCAGACCGGCCTGTGCTGCCCCTTTCACCTGGCAACGAGGGACAGCTCACCTCCTCTGTTTTATGTCTTCCTCAGTGCTGACAGTTGGCTCAGTGGAGTTAGTGGGTGCCGTGGTTTAACACAAAAACAGTTTGCACAGCAAATTGCAAAAACCAACACTAACTTCTAACACATACAGCAAAGGAAGGAGCATGGTGCCGATCAGATAAACTAAGATCGAGAACAGTTGAATCCATACCGCGACCCGCAACTCTTAACAGATATAAATTCCTTAATAAGCTCTGGTTTCTCTGTCGTTATCTCAAACCCTTCGTGCCCCTTGTTGGGCACCTAAAAGGACTGTCGTGGTTTAACCCTGCTGGCAACTAAGCGCCACGCAGCCGCTCGCTCACTCCCCCCCTCCCTCAGTGGGAGGGGGGGAGAATCGGGGAAACAAGTAAGAGCCATGGGCTGGGAGAGGGACAGTTTAATAAGAGAAAAGAACAGCAATAATAATAATGAGAATGGTAAGAGAATATACAGAAAATACAAAACAAGCGATGCACAATGCACTTGCTCACCACCCGCTGACCGATGCCCAGCCCGTCCCGAGCAGCGATCACTCTCCCCCTGGGCGAACTCCCCGCCCCAAGCATGACGTTAGGTGGTCTGGAATAGCCCTTTGGCCAGGTGGGGTCAGCTGTCCTGCTGTGCTCCCTCCCAGCTTCTTGTACACCTGGCCGAGCAGGGGAAGCTGAAAAAGTCCTTGACTAGTCTAGGCATTACTTAGCAACACCTAAAACATCAGTGAGTTATCAACATTCTTCTAGTACTAAATCGAAAACCCAGCGCTATGCCAGCTACTAGGCAGAAAATTAACTCTGTCCCTGACGAAACCAGGACAGAGGGAATGGTTGGAGAAGTGGAAGAAAAGCTGCTTGGTGTTTCCCCTGCAAGTAAAATACATTCAGAGAAAGGATCGACCTTTGTCAGTGACAGGAGGCAGAGCAAACCAGTCCAGTGAACAGCTGCTGTGGTGGTGTGTTGACAGGAATGTCTCGACAGGCACGACTGAAGAGATTTTAAGTACCGGGGAAACAATACGAGACATTGATAACTCTGTCTGTGTTCAAGCTCAGAGACTTTCGCTCGCCCTTACCTGGGTGGTGGGGTGTTGCCAGAAGGGGTAGACTGACTGCAACCTGCAGCGCCTGACAAAGTTGTTCCAGCCGATACTGCAATCACAAACCAAAAGAGAAGAAACTGTAACCTGTGTCACCAAGGCTTGCTGGCAGCAGGCAAAGCGACATAAGGATCAAAACGAGGGAGGGGGGATGGACAAGGATGTCAGGAGGAGCCCCGCTCTGTGTGTGCCCACGCCGAGGCATGGCAGAAGGAGGTGCTGTAAGTGCAAGCAGGTATGCCCCATGGCAAAGGTCTTCAGGTAGCAATGAAGGACTTGACGACCCTGTGCCTAATCAGCCAGAGGCTTGCCCAAGAAAACTAAGGAAAGAGCAGTGGAAGGACTGAGCAAACTAAGGACTGAGCTGTAAGAATTGCTTCCAGGACTGTTCCTGTGCCCCGGGGGACGTTGTGTGTGCAGGAGCCTGCTCACTTGCTTCCAGGCCGGTTCCTGTGCCCCGGGGGACGTTGTGTGTGCAGGAGCCTGCTCACTTAGGGGCTGCCTGCAGTCCCCCGTGTTAGGATTCTCTCCTAGAGAATTATGCCATCCCCTCTCATCTTCTGCATTGCCACATCCCTTCAGTGCTGCTCTGCCAAATTCCAGACAGACGGGCTGCAGCATGGTGCTGCTCTGCCACAACCGGCTGCCTAAGTGTTACCACGCAGCGCTAAAACATCACGCTGGAAGAAAACCTAGGAGTCACAGATCTTTCCAATATGGGTGTAGAGGTTGTCCTCCCGGCAAGCACACGGGAAGGTCTTCAGAGTCTTTGCAAGCCAAGGGATGGGTTGCTGTAAAGGGGCAGAACTGGTATCATGGCAAGGAGGGACAGCAACAGCTCTGTGAAAACGACTGAGGCTGCTCTTGGGTGCAAGAGAAGCAATACAGCCCATGCCTGGGGTTCAGTTCTGATCCCTGTTGCTATTCCGTAGCATGGCTGGTGTGAGAAGGTACGGTGACGTTGGGTTTGGGCAGGGAAACGCGTG
>NW_009259598.1:1406536-1414464 GCF_000687185.1 Egretta garzetta
ACCCCCTGCCCTGGGTCGGGCACTGAGAGATAAACAAGCCTTTGGGGAGGGAACCAAGCAGCTGGTGACTGTCCTGCCTCGATTCCCCAAGGTACCACACGCTGAAAGCTTTGCACTTTCTGCTGGGACAGCAGGGGGGGCAGGAGGATGCCCCCGCACAGCTCTGTCCTGAGCCAGGACTGCAGTCGGAGGAGCCGAGCTCGGCCAGGCAGTGTGATGGGAACTGCTGACTGGGGGAGGCACTGGGGCTGCTTTGGAGGCCACCACTCTCTGCTCCCAGGGTGGTTTGGCCGGAGAGCCTGATGGAGCCAGATGTGCTGTGGTGGGAATTGGGGCTGCCCCTTCCCCCCCCAACCCTGCCACGAGTTGCCCAGCTCAGAGTCCAGCCGGTGTTGGATTCCCCCTCACTGTGGAGCCCCACAGGCAGCAGGAGGTGGGGAAGGACGTCCCAGTCCACCCGGGTGTGTGCCCAGCCCTTCTCTTACCTGGGAAGCAGAGCAGCAGGAGGAGGAGGATCCTCAGCTCCATGGCCGTCCTCAAGCCCAGGGAAAGGGCATTGCTGGGGGCTGCCCACCGTGTCCCGTTCAACAGCGTCTGCCCCGTGAGCCCTCCTGTGTCACAGCGACGCTGCTGGAGGAAGCGCCTGAGGTCTTGCTTTCCCACGGAAATCCTCGTCACATTTTGCTACAAGACCGATATTAAGATAATTTCAGGGTGCTACTGGGGAAGTGGCTGAAAGCAGAATTCGGCCTGTGCTGATGGCAAAGGCCCTTTGCTGCTCTTGCCTGCCCATCATCACACTCTGTCCTCACACTAGTGGCAGTCGGGCACAGACCTTTGCCCTGGTGTATCCCTCCTCTCTGAGCTCCCAGGGTGTCCTCCACTCAGCCCCTCGCTGGAAAGTCTCCTCAAAGCCCGGGTGGCCGTGCCTCCAGGGCTGTGCCTGCATGGACCCTCCCCCGAGCCGTGCCGGGCCCTTTGGGATCCCCTATCACCACCCCCACCACCCCCGGCAGTCCCCTTGTGCCCTGGGCTCTGCCATGCACAGAGCCCTCATGGTCCCTACCTCCAGAGTGCCCAGCTGGACAAACCAGACCAGAACCCTCTGGCTTTTGCACATTACATAGTAATGTCTCCACGGTCACAACTAAAGTGATTTTAACAATGCAAATATTGAAATAATTTATTCAAAGGAGCTACTGACATGACTGACTCTTGGCTCACTGTGAAAATCGACAGATAAACACAGCTTCCCATCTCTGCATGTCCTTTTCGTTCCCCAGTATAATTCAGGAACTGGGGATGATAGGGTGAGGGAACTGGGAGTCAGGAGCAGCCTAGCAGGTAAAAAGAATGGCAGAGTACAGAGAGCAGAGAACAGCTGGAGTGGGTGGGGCAGCAAGCCTGGGAAGTGACTTCTTCTGCAAGGAAAATGAGGAGAAAGGAGTTTCTCCAATTTTTTTTTTTTTTTTTAAAAAGAGACACTCACCTATGAAAACAGGCACCTTAATTCCCTTTATTTGGAAGAGGTGAGAGTCATCATTAAGAGCATGCCCAGTATCTTGTACTGTGAGCTTCTCCACGGTCATGCCAAGAACTTCTCTCTGGGTCACATCATTTATGGTGCATCCTCCATTCTGAGTGTTACTCTCATTCTGACTGCACTTGTCTTTTTGCACCAGGGTTTCTGCACAGCCTTGTAATCTTGCATGTTGTATGGCCACTCAGCAGAGAGACTTCATGTCCTTAGTTACATATCCTTGGGTTTCTGGAAAAGGTCAAACTGGTTAGTAAGGTCCAGAGAAAATGTCCAATTATATCCATTTCCTGCAATTAGAATAAGCACAATATTGTAATCCAATTCATACACATTTTAGCTACAGGAGGATCGAATTGAACTGGGATGCTGAATAAAAAATAAATACCTGAAATATTCTGTCCTTCTGAAGAAGTTTTAGAATAATATAATCATGTTCCCAAACAAAGCAAAGCTTGTTGTAACAGAAACATCAGGAGTCTTTGCTCTGAATTTGTCAGCTGAGTTGGTGATCAGAGAAAACCAGCCAGGACAGATCAAACAGCCAAGATTTTTATGAGGCACCTTATGTACAAGTAATTACTAAACCAACTTTTTGCCTGGAAAGGAAATGGCAGTGGTGATATTACAAAAGTCTATAAAATCAGGAATAGCAGGGAGATTGAGAACGGGAGCAATAATTCACTGTCTGTTATAAGAAGGAAGTCACTAGTTAGGAGACAAGGAGAAAAGGAAATTCCCCATGCAGGCATCAAGCGTGGAGCTCACTGCTATCATATGCCGAAAAGTTTTTATGTGTCAGCAGCATGAGTAGATGAATTAAAGAGAAAAAAAGAATTTAGCCATTGCTATTATAACAAAAATATCCTCTCCAGAAAATCACTGGAGGCTGGGAAAGTATTCTGGAGAGCTGTTTCTATGCGCTTTCTGGTTTTGTACTCCTTCCTAATTATCTGCTTCAGCCAGTGTTGGAGGCCTTTGGTCTGACCTACTATGGCTGTTCTTATGATTCCTCAGTAAGCTGGGAGAATGTAATACAAACCACTGAAAAGGTATGCAGAGAAAGTGAGGCAGAAATGTACACAATGCCCCACATTTCTTTAAAAAGAAGCACTCACTTTTGGAAACAGAATCTCAGTTATTTGGGTAAACTGAGAACCTGTACAGTGTCCACACCAGTACACTCCTGAGTCTTCAACTTGTAGCTTCTGCATTGTGACAGTGATTGTCACCTTCTGGGTGTCATCAAGTGTAGTGCTTCTCTCAGAATGAACCTTGTTTTGATATGCTGATAGGTAGTAATCGGTGCTGACCAAGATTATCACATTTACCTTTCCTTCAGCACCAGGCTTTCCTTGTAGTGTTGTAGTTCTGGATGTTATAGGGACATACAACAGACTCTTCAGCTCCACGGCAGAGTGGTATTGGACCACTGTAGAACATAAGAACCACAGTATGAATCCCAGCTAAGAGCCACAATGACACATCTTCCATGGATGACATATCCACTATGGGATAAAGTCTTCACAGGTGAAATCCAGAGCCTGGCTTCAGCTGGGACCTCGGTCCTCTGTACCGCACACACCGCCTGCTCTCTGCCTTTCCCATGACAACTTATTTTCCTACAGTGTCCCAAGTTCTGACAGGAAAAAGCTGCTGGATTCAGGTATAGTCACAATTTTAAGATATAAGCACCCCATCGCTCCTTTCCTGTTACCACCATCACAGCAGAGCTGGGAGAAACTGTGTTCACAGCTGAGCAGCCTCAGCCCATTATCAAATGAGTTAGTATAAAAACTCTGGTAGAGGGAGCTATTCCCTTCTTTAGGCTTTGTGGAAGAATCTAGTAAGCTAGGAGTTGTTGAGTAAATTTTTAGGTTATCTTATCTGAAGTTGTGCTTTTGGGGACGGGGGAAGCCTCTTGCAAAAATATTTGAGAGAATGTAAAATTAAGGTAAGCATTAAAATAACTTGTCCTTTTTTCACAGAAATGGAGGAAAAGGAGACTAATGTAACAAATGTTAACAGCATTTTGTTTGAATTCTTGGTCTGAGGAGTGTGTGATCTAGCAATAAGGTAACAAAAGGTTAGGGAGAAGAGGAGTCTGGGGAACATGCAAATGTTTCTCCCACATTTCATGGTGATTTGTCATATGCATGGTTTTTCTAGCCATTATTTTTGTCGTGTCTGCCTGTTTACCAGCACAAACCTTGTAGTAAATAACAGAGAGCAAGGGTTGGGAAAGGGACTGTAAGAGAGCAGACAGCGGAGCATTTGCAGAAGCAGTTCTGCAGTGTTTCTCGTGGTGTGGGTCTGTCTGTGCCCTGTGCAGTGTCAAGAGTTGTGCAAGAGGATAAAGCGCCAGGCTGGCAGAGGGAATGCTGTCTCGGTGCTGGCTTATGAACATTTCCCTGTTCAAGAGGCCACATAGGGAGGACAGACTTCTAGCCATATTTTCAAAATTCCCAGTATTGGCTCTCTCCACTGAAAAAGAAGAGAAGGAATGTTGTATCTCAACATCTGTCTGCATTGCTAATAGGAAAATGGAGTCTTTTCCTTATTCCAAATTAATTTTTTACTGTATTGTAAGGGATAACACAAATTTCAGTAGAAAATTTGATCTTTCACAGAGAGCAAATATATTTTTGGGTTAAAAAAATCACAAATTTGCACTAACGTATAGTTTTCCTCAACCAAAGATTGCTGACTGTCTGTGAAGACTTGGTGTAGAAATTGTTCTTTATGTTGTAGTGTTGAGAGATTCCTTGGTTTTAGTCTGTCCTGCTTGAGAGCGTAAGTCAGAAACAGTCCCTTAAAAACCCAGAGAAATTGTGCTGTGTGGCTTGGTGCCAGCTTCGCTGTAGTTCTGCACAAGTTCTTGTGGTGGCTGGTGGGTTCAGTGGGTGTATTTGAGAGAAAGAGAGGGATCAGGCAGGGAACTGTGGTCGTCAAAAGATGAGGAGATTCCCCAGCTTTGATTACAGCTTAGTACTGTGCTCAGGGACAGATCTTTTCAGACCTATTCAAGCTTTGTGTCTAGAGATACAGTGAGCACAAATATATATGGAATTATATTCCCTCTGTGGAATAGTTAACAGGCCTGAGCTGGCTCTGTGGAGGCTTCAAAAGACTGAGGATATAAAGGTTTGGTAAGGAAACAGAAGACTGTGTCAGTTGTGTGTGATAGTAAATCTGTGCTAGTCATTCGTGGGGGCTGCTGAAATAGCATTATGCTGCTGTCATTTGGATGATCCCAGTTCCAAAATTATTATCAACTCTTTTATGTACATTTGCTTCCTTGCTGCCTCCCAAAGACTCTCCTTTTCCTTGACAGAGGCTTTCAGAGGCAGAGTCGCTTTTTGTGCTGCACCAAAGGTGCAGTGCTCTGTGCACTTTGGCTGGTGTGCCTCAGTACCCAGGATTCTGCATCTTAATAACCAACTCCTAAAGAGGCATTTCACAGCCATGAAACAAATGCTTGAAAGCCTTCCTATCTTGATTCACACAGGTTTAGCCTGTCCTTAAGTAGCTGTGTTTTGTATTAAATATTGCACATGCAGAGAAGGAATCACCACCAGGACAGTTGTCCCTTGAGCCAGTGACCACACAGTTCTCTCAGGGAGTGGTGAAGCTGGGCCAGGCAGTGCCAGGGGATGTGTTGTTTGCATGATGCACTTATACCTGTTTTTGAAGAGGAAACTGTGCCCAGAGTGACTTGGCTTATTGTCCTGGAGAAGCCAGAATCTCCAGGTAACAGGAACTGGAGCTGGCCCATCTCCTTTTGTAACAGTGCAGAGAATTTCTCCATCTGAAAAGAAACTTGCTTTGGTGGTAGGAACTCTGCCTCCTGGAAATCAGGACAAAGCCTTCTCTTCTCAAGGTGAGCAAAGCCACCTGTGGAAACCTCCAGTTCAATCATCAAGCTACAACATGTGCATCATAGCCACAACTAAAGTCTCCCTCTAGCGATGGCTGTCACAGCTCTGGGGTGGACTCACTTGTGGCCCTTCCACAGCTGGCTCTAACCTCAAATAGCTGCTTTAGGAAGCACAAGTGGTGGCAGGTGTTATTTGTCTCGACTCCCTGCTTTCTTGGCCTTACTCTTGTTCTAGCTCCAGGATACAGGAGAAGGACTGTCCTTCCACTCTGCTCCCCACCTTGTGCTTGCTGTCCTGGGAAACATGCCCCCAGTCAGAGGGGCTTGGCAGATTCCCTTCTGCCTCCCCTTGAAATCCCTGTGCCCTTCTCTGCCCTTCAAGGCAGTGACAGTAAAGAAGTGTAATGGCAGTAAATTCCTCTGCCTCGCCACTGCCAGCAGATGTGCCCACAGTGGTCTCCCCTGGGCCAGGACCTACCTGTCTCGCTCCATCAGAGCAGTGCAGAAAGACTGTAGTGACACCCTTGCTGCAAATAATTTCCAATTATATGAATAAGCAGCTTATTAACAGTACATTCTGGCTAATCGTTTTGTGCTAGATATCTTCGCATTGTCTTGTCCCCAAATCCCTCTCTCATCAGGCACTTGATGCTCAATAACAAGAAGGGGGAATGCACTTGTTCTCCTATGAACAAATCCCAAGAGTCCGCAATTAGTTCAGTTTCTGCAACTGGTTGCCTGCAAATGGAGCCAGGAGCTGTGCTGCATTGCAATGCCTCATCCATCTGTGTTTGCAGTGTCCACTGGAGGTCCTCTCTTTGAGTAGAGGAGCTCTTTGGGGGCCGGACAGGTCATGAAGAGATGTCTGTCCAGGACCTAGCACATTGGTCACTAAGGAGCAGCAAGGAAGTAATGAGGTTGGTCCTTTTGCTGCATCACTGACAGAGGATCAATATGGCTTTTAATTACAGTATCACAGCAAATAAGATGAATGTTATCTCAGGAGGTCACTTAATCTAGCCCAGTGACACACAGTTGGATCAGCTCTTTCAATGTAATTTCTAAAGATCTCTGTTTAACTCATTTAGGTTGCAGCATTCTGCTGGTGACCTACTCCAGTGCTGTGCCATCCTTCTTTGAAAGCTTCTCCTAACGTCTGACTCCCCCTGCTATTTAAATACCTCACTCCCTTTTGTATCCACTGCGAATGTGGAGAACAGATTATTCCCTTTCTCTGGCTTTGTATGCAGTGACGCCTGCCATGCCTCCCCTCAGCCTTGCCACTCCAGCCTAACCATCCCCAAGTCTTTTAATTTTCCCTCCTAGGTTGTGTTTCTGACAGCTTGGATCATTTTTTTTTTTTCCCCCTTCTCTGAACTTTCTCATCAATCCACCTCTTTTCTGCCTATTCTACCTGGAGTCCCCAAAGCCCCCTGAAGTTTCTTTTGAGCTTTTCATCCAATCAGGGGTGTAACCGTGCACTTCTCTGCCTTCCATAGAAATTCTTGCTTCCCACTGATTTACTCTCGTTGCTGCAAAACCCACAGAAACCTCTCTGGATCAGACGCTTAAAATGTCAGTGGCCTTACAGAGACTTCCCTGCTTTAGGTTTCTCTGCCCCATACGCTGGCCCTTGCTGAGCACTATAGGAAAGCCTGGCAGAGGGGTCCCTGTCGCCGCAGCTGCTCCACGCGGTTGCAGAGCCCGGGCAGCGGGAAGGGAAGGGCTGGTTTTGGGGGTTGAGGCCGCTAGAGGGCAGAGGAGGATCAGGAATGGGGGGGCCGGGGTCCCCCCGGAGGGGCCTTCGGCAGCCAAGTCCCGTCTCTGCCGCCTGGAGCTCGGCACCCAGGTGAGCCGCTGCCCTTCGCAGTGCCTTCGCGATGTCCCCCGTGGTTTGGAACGAACACAAAATGCGCAGCTCAGCTGGGGACTGCGCGGCGACCACAGCCCGGGGTGTCACACTGCAGGCAGGAGCCCAGGCACGGCAGTTTGGCTGTCACTCCGCCGTGTCCCCAGGCTCTGGGAAGCACGTGCCCATGCGAGCCAGTCTTGTATGTGCTGCAGAGGTTTTAGAGAAGCTGTATATCCTTGCCTCACCCTGCGGTGTGCCTTAAGAGAGCTCTTGGACAGGCAGCCAAGACCCTTCTTCCCAAAACTGTGAGCAGGCTGCAGTCCTAAGGCCTTACCCAGCAGATGATGGAGCCTGCCAGGCCCCTCCTGGGGGCATCACCACCAGCTGTGTTTAAGCAGAGCAATGCAAACCAGAACTTCACCCTCATCTGGGCCTGATGCTCTGAAGGGATGCGAGGCAGTGGGGAACTGATGCTAAATAATCCTGAGGAAGGGGGATGCTGGGATAAGGGAGAAGGTGGGGGCTTAGAACAAGGTGTAGAAGATGGCTCAGAGAAACAGTAGCTTCAGTGAGCAGTGAGAGTATGAGCGTGGCTGGGGGGAGGCGGGCAGAGCCGGGGCCGGAGGGGCTGGCCGTGTGCGTGCAGGGGCTGCTGGGCGCGC
>NW_009259598.1:1414890-1425295 GCF_000687185.1 Egretta garzetta
TGCTGGGTGGGCGGGACGGGCACTCTGTAAGCAGGACATGGGCCATGGGCTCGGCTCTCGGCTCTAAGAGAAGAGGCCCCACAGCAGCAGCTTAGTGAGAGGCCTGGTGTTTGGTCTGTTCCACATCAATGGGGCGTCCAGCTGTGGCTGAGGATGAAAGCAAGCGAGAGAGAGAGGATTAAAGGCTCCCAGGGTCTCCTCTAACCCGCCTAAGACTCGCCGAGAGGGCAGTGTGCGGCTTCAGGAAGGCTTCTTCATATGGAAAATATTATGTGACGGAGAGAAAGAGAAGGGGGAAGGGAAGAGGGAGACTTCTGTCCAGAGAGTGCTGAGGGAAGGCTGCTCACAAAATGCATTTTGGAGGCGCACACCCAGCCCAAGGAGAAAGTGCTGAGTTCTGCCATACCAGAGAGTGTAGTGGGGCACAGGTGTGATGAGTTTGGGAGGCCTGCAGACCAGGACAGAGAGTGCGAGGTCCAAATGTGCTAAGAGCACATAGCAGCAGAAGAAAAAAGGGATGAAGAGAGAAGGGGAAAGAAGAGGCTGGCAAAAGGGAGGGGAAAGGAGAGAAATGGAGGGGGAGGTGGTGAAAGGCAGAATGAGGGACACGGAGGAAAGGGAGAGGTGGTGAAAGGCCGGCTGTCTGCTCCATTGTGTTATTAACCAGGTCGCCAGGTGGAAGCACCCCGCACGCAGCCCTCCTGGCCTGTTTCCTACCCCCCAAACTTCTCCCAGGAATGCTTGTGATGGGGAACAAATTGCTAACACAAGTGAGACATTTTGCACTGAATGCAAGCAAGTTTCCAGTGAAAGGTTTCCTGTCAGCGGGTTGGGACTGGAGGGTGTGGAGCCTTTCTGCCTGCTCTGGTAGAATAATCCTGCGCGTTAACACGAAGCATTGGTTATAGCACAGGATAAAGGACCTGAGGCTGGGCTTTCCTGCCTTCTGTTTTGGCTGCCACCGTTTGGCTGTTTCCATTCACCGTTATTTTCTGCTTCACCCGTGTGTGGCATTCTCGGTCTCATTAGCCCTTCCTCTGCTCCCCCGGCCACCCCCCACTGGTGAGATCTCCCGAGTATTCACAGGCTTCCACTCTACTTTCCTCCTTGATTTATACTGTTGAACTGAATGACCTTCCCTGACCTCATTTTCATGACAGTGTGAGCACACACATCAGGACTTGGCGAATGGCAAAAATAGTCCCTCTTTTGCAGTCCTGCCCTCTGAACTGCAAGGATGCTAAGTCTCCTGTTATCCTCCCTCCCCCCCAACTTGCCCCACGTGTACGCATGCTGCAGATAGGTACCCCATCACCTGGATCTGCAGCACTCCCTTGCACACTCGAGTCCACAAATGTGCAAGATGCTGGCTAAAAAAATGCTGATCTGTGTATCTTTGCACATAAGGGCAATGTTTAGCTGAGCTGGTGTGCATGCACAAGCAGTAGGCAGGAAAATGCTCCTGTGCGTTTCACTCCATGAACAGACATGCAGGACTTTTCCCTCCTCTATCACCTATGCTTCGAGGGAGCCCGCAGGATATAATGGTCTGTCCTTGTGAGAAATGCACACCAATACTATCTCTCCTTTCTATCTAGGTTGCTGCTTTCTTGGCCATCGCTGCAGTAGCTGAAAACTTGCTAGATGGGCCAAAACACAGAGCTGGGAGGTGTGCGTGGACTCCCTGGTATGGACACACTTGCAAGGTGAGGGAATTTCTATTACCACAAATATCCTGTGACTCCTGACAGAATAAGTGGATTTTAACAGGAAAGAAGAGATCACTTCTCCTTCCTCCCTAGAAAACATGTAGCTGAGTCTCTGCTCCTTGTTCTGAGGAATTTCAGACAGAAGTCTGAAGTTCTTAAGTGTAATAGGAGCAGCCAACCCAAAGGTGCTGCTGGGTTTTGGAACAGCAAGTCAGCTATGATCCTGTTTGCCATACTCCAGCTGCACCCCACCCAGGCTCCACTCTGACATCCCAAAGCTGAGTGTCTTCCACGCTCTTTCTGAATAGTTGGCAAAGCAGCTTTGCCCCCTTCCCTAGCCCAGCGGTACATAAATCCTTTTGTCCCCTAGTCTGGAAATCTGCCTTCCTGTCCCTCCCTTCGCTGCCTTCCTGGGAAGTCAGTGTGGATATGGTGCTGCCGGCTTGCCTGTCTGAGCTGCTTAGTTAAGAATAATAAACAAACTCCTAAATGGAAGGATATTCTTTAAACCTGCCTTGTGCTGCCTGCCAGGGAATGCAGGCAGCAAAGCCCACCTCCTGTCCCCCTCCAGCCCTAGCTCCAGGCGCTCCTGAAACCTGATCTCCTTTGCTGTGGAGCTGCACCATGGCCTCTGTGTGCACCTTCCCCCCTGACCCTGTCTGGATTCTCCTGTCCTTTTCCTGACACACGCCCAACAAGCACAGGCTCCTGCTCAGACACACATGTACCAGAGAGGGGCACGCAGTGGCACTGCCACATCTGGACTCGTGGAAGCAGAGGTGCGCTATGCCCACTGCCCAGATGGGTATGTAGCAGATTTACACACACGTCCATGCCCATCCCTTCAAACACTCTGTGAAAAGCGATGCAAACGCCCACCATACCAACAACTAGAGGCTGCTCACCCCTTTGGGAAACCCACCTAAGCAGTGTATCCAGATTGAAGGCAGAAATGCTCCAAAAAGTTCACAGGCACGTGGAAGTAGTGTCTGCACAGCACCAGACATGCAAAGCAGCGTGGCACCAGATCTCCAAAGAAGTGGCAACCTCGTATCGCAGCATGCCAGCAGAGCATACCCAACAGCAGGCTCACGGATGAACCCAGCCAGCACATGTCCTGATTTCTCTCACACTCACCTCCTTTTGTGGAGGTGTCCATCCACTTCTCTATTTTTCTCGCTTTCCTTTCATACACGTGCACTCTCCCTTCTCTCTCACACATCCCAGCTTTCCTATGTATACCTGCTGGTCCATTCTCCCATTCCCTGGAGGTTTGTCTCTCATACAAGGATATGCATCACCACGCACACCACCCTTACTTGTGCTTGAAATGCAGACCTTCCTGTACACATCTGTTTTGCTTTCATACACTTTCTGCTCATTGCAGCTTCTCCGACACAGGTATGTCTTTCCCTGTCTCTCCATGTTGCTCATACACATTTTATTTAGGTACACAGGCATTTTCTCCTACCTTCTCCTGCTTGTCCTCCCACCCTTCCAGCTCACACGCCTTCCCAGCTTGCCTTCTCTGTGGCCCATTTTCCTCATGCCAGCATTCACAGCTAGCAGGAAGAGGATGTCAGTTAGAGACTAAGCAGTCCCTGGGACCCTCCAGCCCTGCCACACTTTTCAACCCACTTCTCATTTTTCTTCTCTTTTTGTAATTTATTGTTTTCAGCTCCCTTCCTCCTCAGTGCCTGGTAAAGGGAGCTCGTCTCCTTGCCTCCTCTTCTCTCTGTTTTCATCTTAAGAGAAAGGGAAAAAACCCATTTTGCTCTTTCCCCAGCTCCAATTCCCCTTCCACCCCCACACCCTCCCACCCCCCTTCCCAGCCCTGAAACCTTTTCCTGATAGTGTTGCTGTAACTGTTCAATTAAACGAGCAATTACAAAATCAATCAAACCGAAACGTGTGCCGTGCGCTGAGGGGGGACCAACTGCAGAGTGGGGACGTCGCCTGAGCCTGTCCCAGCCTGAAGGCAGCTCAGCTCACAGCTCAGCTGAAATTGTCTCGTTTGATGGCGAGACATCGCTCTGAGGACAGGTACTCTGCTCCTGTAGGGCCACACTCTGCTGTGCAAAGCCAGCATCACTAGCTTCACACCACCTGCAAATTTCCCCTGAGAAAATCCTGGCAAAGCTGCTAGTATTAACCATGGCCTTTGGTTTGACTTGGCCAGTAAGAGGGTGCCAGTTGGAACAGGTCATTGAGAACATTCAGATGAGGGTGGTTTCTGCAGCTATAGGAAGGAAGGAAAGTGATGAGGTGAAAATGGTAAACCCGAGTATGGGTCTTGTTGTGTAATTTCATGGGGCTGCACCTGCTGGCTTCCTCTCCCCTTTTGTGTATATGTTTCTGCTCCTGCTACACACTTAACACGTGTCGAATCAGTGTGTGCCATGGCTCTTTGCCACTCTCTACTGTTTTCTCACCAGGTGACACTCCTGCTGTCTTACTCCCCACTATCCATGTCTCCTCAGAACTACATCCATGATTTTCACTGCAGGAATTTCCTTTTGACACCTGCAGCCCTCTTGGTGCTGTCATAAGCAAGCAGCTAGACTGTCCCTGACACAAAGGCACAAATCCTTCCAAACTGATCACAAACAAGAAAAGGGAGAATGGGTTAGATTAAGAGGAAAATGTGCAAAGCAGATGAGTTTTGGTTCATACGTGGGCAGAATCATGGCAGCTTTCCAGTGGCACGAGGTAGCCAGCTTTAGCATACGGTATTTACCAAGGAGACCCAGATCCTGCTCTTGGTTGCTCTGGGGAAACCCCATCACCATCTCATCCCTGGAAAGGCTGAGGCAATCTGATGAGAATTTGGGACTAGAGCTCTTAATGGAAAGGATAGGGAAGGCTTTCTTGTCATTTTATGAGCAACGTACGTGAAAGGAACACTTTCTAAAAAGCCCTTTGCCCTAGTATAATCCATTTGGGCTGCCAGGAGCGCACCGTCATCTTGCTGGTGGGTTCTGGTCCTGCCCTTAGAGGAAGACTTTCCTCCAGATTTAAGGAAAGCAGGACTGGAGCTATTTAATGAGGAGCTCTTATCCCAGACTTGACCCTGATTTTGCACAGTCAGAAAAGCAGCATCCCAAAGGCTTATCATTCCTTTCAGAGCAGAAATCTGGCGGGTTTCCTAGGGCAGGAGTCCAGCTTGGCTTTAATTTTTAGTGAGTAATACTTAAAGCCTGGTCACCCTGCAGGTCCTATAGAAACACAGGATGTGTTGACACACTTCCTAATGCAGCAGAAGGTATCCAAATCAGTTTGCAAGGCTGCTTTAACGAGGTCCTCCATCCCCATCTTTTTTAGTTTGGTCACACCCCAATTCACCAGTTTTATGTATATTAAAATACCGAAGATAAGCACTAATACGCAGCTGCTGCTTTTCCTATGTTCCAAAGTTCCCCATGTCTGACAGTGACGTTCAGTGCTGTTGCAAAGCTCATCTATTTCCCCACCCACCTGGAAATGTCAGAGTGAAGAGGACTGGAAAGGGAGAAAGTTTGGCAGGGGGAGCAGTGGGGGGTAGGCTGATTTTCATGCCACTTGTCTTGCTGGTGCCATTATCTTGGATTGTACTGATACCATTTAGGGTGTATTTATCGGGTACGCCAAGGATGCCTGGAGCCTATGGCCCTGGTGTTTGTATAAATCTAAATAAAAAAGTGCATGTTTCAAAGCAATTTAAAGTCTATGGCATCAGCCCAGCTGCATGGCCCTTGTGCAAGCAGTGCAAGTCTGTCTGTCTGCGAGTGCTGTTCAGTTAGGACTATTTTGATTTCCTTCTGTGACTCGAGGAACTCCCTGAGGTGTAGTGGCCTTTGGCTCTTGGTCCTAGAAAGATTTTAGCTTGTGACTGAGGACCAGACGGGCTGGTACCCTCCCTGTCAGCCTTTGGTTAGAAGGACCAGCTGCAGAGCCCAAAGGAGATTCCCATTTTTCTTGGTGGGTTTGGGACGCAAGCACCTGGGAGAGAAATATGGGAAAAATCTAAAATGCCAAAGAGGGACAGAGAGGCACATTATTTTGCAGCCCTTTTGTCCAAAAGCTACAAATCTCTCACCCGTGGCTCTGCCTGTCCCTTGGCTCTCCCTTCATGCCGGGTGCGTGCAATCACGTGTGTGAAACGGCTTGGCCTGTGCCCCTGCCAGACATACGGCGGGACCATTAGTCAAGCCACATATGGGAAAGAGCAGGTTACAATTTGCTGATTAGGAGGGAGGAGAACCCAACTGGCTTCTTGGAGGACAAGCCCCCCCTGCGGCAAATAAAGGCTACAGCGAGGCTGCTGGTGTGCGAGCCCTCTCAGTCCTCCTCCAATTTGTTGAGGTGTTTTCTGGGGCTGGATGGAGGTGGGTGAACCGACCCGAACAGGCTCTCACTTGGTTTCTGTCAGGTGGGGAAACTGTTGTCTCTGATGAATTGACTCCTGATTTATGAAGGGCTCACTCCTGACTTGCCATAAGATGAATAATAGGAAAATTTGGCCCCTGCTGAGGGGAACGCACTGCTTGCTCTAAGAGATAACCAGCTCCCATGCTTACAGATCCTTGTCTGGCACTTCTGCAGCCCCCCAGCTCCCGCTGGCTCTCCCAACACCCGTCGGGGCCCGATCCTGTTGAGGCAGTCCTGGGCGAGGGAAGTGCTGATTTGGTGCAACGCCCCGTGCTCATGGTACTGCAAAGTGCCGTGCGGGTGGCACTGTGTGAAAGCCTTTGGTCACGGCCAGCTGTCTGTTTGCCATCTATATTTGGTAAAAAAATGATTTGGAATTGTTTGTTTGTGGCTCCCTGGAAACCCCCCTTAAGAAATGGCTTCTTTTGTTTGGTTACTTGGGAAAAATATTTTTCCCTCCTCCTTTCACTATTTTGAAACATTAAAGAAAGCAAAGCTTTAAAGGGCCCAAGAATATCCAGGACAGACTGTCAACAGCAGCCTCTCTATCTTTCCTCATGGCTCAGTGCTTGCCTTGGTCTTCGTCTCTTCCAGACACTCTGCTCCACCTTCTTGTAAATTCTGACAATGAAAACACTATTTAAATGTCCTCGAAGTTTCTCTTCCCATTGAAAAAGGGGATTTGTTCTCTCTTTTTTTTTTAATCAGAATTAATGTGATTCTAATGTGTTCCTTTTGATCTTCAGGGGATTTTTTACACTGATGATCCCTAATTTTGAAATGATTTTTTTTTTGTTTTAATTGTTTTAAAAAGCTTTAGTGAAGGGGGAAAAAAAAATCCATCCTACTTCTTTGGCACATCTTTAACCTTTAAGTACCTCCGGAAAAAAATATTTAAAATATATTATACATTTTTAAACAGGGTGCTTTTGACAGGTCAGTTTCAAACCTCTCTCTCTTTTCTTGCGCTGTGTTGGAATAAGACAATTTTGCAGCTTGGATTTTTTTGACAGTTAAATTGCAATGTAGGCAGAGGGTGGAATAGGGATCCTGTCTCTTTAACTCTCTAACTAGACAAAGACTTTTCCCCTTTGAGAGCTGAGCCCGGGATCAGAACTGTCAGATGATCTCGTAGCACTTGGGAGAGTTTGCAAAGTCATAATTATATCTTTTAACCTGTCTTGCTCTTTGCAAAAGAAAGGTCCTATTATATTGAAATGAGATTATTAGCCATCAAATACTTTCTTTCTTGGGATTCTTCTTCTTTAAAAAAAATTCAAATACCTTAACTACTTTGCAATTGAATTTTTATAAGATTTACTTTTCACTAAATAAATGTTCTGTAGCAGCTATTTTTTAAAGTATTTTTAAAAGGGTGTTTTCAATATGCAGATGCAAAAAAATCAGACTAAATGTCTGAAATGTCACCTGTATAATTAAAGGAAGGTAAAGTTTCAGAGCTCAGTTCAGGTTTTTTTTCCCTGGCTTAGTCAGTGAGCTTCACTATTCAAAAACCCTGCATCTTTTCCCGATTTCATTGCCAAATTTTTTTTTTCCTGAAACCCAATCATTTTCAACCTTCCATTTTCTTTCTTTATTTCTGTCTTTTCTTCTTCCCCAAACATGAAAAAAATGAAAATGAAACCCCAAATAATTGGAGAGTGTTCGTTTTGGTTTGGTTTTTTTTTTTTTAAACCATACAATTAAAATCACTGCACTGCAATGTCAATATGTGCTTTAACAAAAGCACTGCATTAAAGCAATCAGGATAACACCAAAAAGCTAAGTAAAATATGGTATCAAAATTCAAGTAAGAGCCTCTTTAAACTAGTTCATCCGTGTACCCACTGGCGAAATAGTTACACCCAGGCCTAATTTGAAACTTGATATTAGTTGCAGGTTACACAAACAACAAATATTTAGCACGTTTTAAAATATCTAGCTGAATAAGGATTGAAATGAATATAAAATAGTTGAAATTCATGATTCAATCTGGGCCTGATCCAGAGACCTCTGAAGTCAACAGAGGATTCTTCCACCTGCTGCAAGAGCTTTGGCTCAAGTGCCCCTTTGTTGGAAGTGATTGGTCACTTTAATAGAATGATTAAAGTGCTGTCATTTATAGCTCTATAATTCAGATTGTGTCAGCCTTTCCATTATAAACTCTCTTTCTTTTCAAGGGTGGGTTATGTCTTGGCCATAAAAATTCATTCTGAGATTAAATTCAGCATGTTCCGAGCTAACAAAGGAATCGTTCCTTGTGCAGACAAAACTCCCCATTAAACTCACAGGATGCCAGGAGGTCACAACTGGTTTACATTTTTTTTAAGGGCTTAGATACATTTAAATTTTTAAAAATGCTCTGTAGAGTACACAGGGCCCAATCCTCCAGCACTCTCAGTCATGGGAGTCACTTTACCAGTGTGAGTAGTTTAAGATAATGGGGACTATTGTCATGAGTAAAGTTACTCATATGTGTATGTGCTTGCTAATACCAGTCTGGTATGTGGTTGGTGCACACCTTCAGGAAGGTCCTTGGTTGCATGCTGTCGTAATGCACGTATATTTTCTGTTGACTATATGCTGCTTTTTTTAATTCCAAAGACTAAGAATAAAGGCCATTATTTAATACCCGTTTCCTTAACCTTCTCAAAAAGATGTCTCAGTCATAATGAAAACCAGGAGACTGACAGATCAAAAGAACCTCCCTGATGTTAAATAAGGCCCTGATTCTGAATGAGACCCACCTGGGGAAACTTTGTTCATGAAGAACCTCAGGACAGGAAAGTTAGGGAATTCATTGAGCTGCACTTCATATAAACCTGCTGAATGTTAAGCACGTTTTCTGTATCTCTAGAATTCTTCCATGTTCCTGTTGCTTTGGTAGTGAAACACCTCCCTGTCTTACCTGGTTTTAATACTCACAACCCTATTACAAACTATAAAGATTTTTTTTTTTCCCTCTTGGTTTATAGAACAGACTCAGTGCCTTCAAGGAAATGACCTGACACTGTATCAGCAAGTGTTCTCTGTCCACCCAGCTTTCAGTTCCCATTTTCATGCTCAAGCTGCAACACCAGCTACCTCTAAGTTCGAGGTAGGAGTAAATTTCTGGTTTTACTTCTGTACTTGCACCTTATATTTCTTTTCCCCCCAGATAGTGGCAGATATTCATATAGTACTTCAACAAGCTACCTTTAATTGTCCATGTGGGCTAGAGAGCCAGGCAGGTAAAACTAGAGAGCCAATTGAACCTGTGTAAATTGGCAGTGTCCCCTTGACTAACTGGAGCAGCTCCAGTTTACACCACTGAGGATCTGAATTGGAATTTCAAGGCTTTTCAGTCACCATCATAAATATCTCTTCTTTTTCTTGGCAATGAAATAATCTATAGAGTAGTTCCAAAAAATTAAAAGAAGTTGTTGGCAGATGTGTCTATTACTTTGAGATGGAGATTTTTGGCTTTTTTGAGATTTGGGCTCAGCCACAGGGTAGCATGGAGGCTTCTCAATGCCCACAGTAGCTTTACCTTTGGCTGTGCAGTCAGCTGAGCTGTCCCTAGAGGAAGGTACTTCGTTTCCCTGGGTTGATTGTAGCGAGGCTTAAATGAGACACCCTGGAAATGTATAATGAGAGGAATTCAAAAGCTAGCCCTTGTCTCACTGATAAGCAACCCTGGTGAGTCCCTAAGAAGTCCACTGAAGTCAGTACCTTTGTTCCAGCTTTTGACAGAGATGGTGTGTGGCTTACAGAACATGAGCAGTAGATGATGTCTCACTGTATATTTGAAGCATGGAAAATAGCTCCTTTCTCAACTGCAGATTCCTATGGAAAACGTTCTCAGACTCCTGGGAGTAAAATTCCTCTGCAGGGCAGGAGGTGTTATGCCTTTGGAAGCCCTGCAAAGTCAGGCCTGTCATTGCAATGGAAGGAGATTGGGGCTGGCGCCTCTGTGGGTGTGAGTGTAAACATCCATCTGGGTGTGCCAACTAGAACGTGCCCTGGCTTTGTTATTACTCAGGCCCAGCTCCAGTTAAACTTTCTCCTGAGTGATTATCGACATGCTTGCAGTTCCGGGGGACGTGGAAATTGGCTTGTTTACTCTAATTTGGCAACAGTGAGCTGTCAGCCCTTTGAGGCACTGGAGTACTTCCTTGAAGTCAGGAGTTGCTGTTCAGCAACTTTGCAGAGCAGATCTGAGAAGAAACGGAGCCCATATTTTGGAGAGAAAACTGAGGTCTCAGTTGGATTAGCTCACCTTTGCCGTACCCCATGCATTTCTTCCTGCT
>NW_009259598.1:1425422-1454577 GCF_000687185.1 Egretta garzetta
TGCCCATTGCTGTCACCAGCCTATGCTCAAACTCACCAATACCAGCATAAATCAAGGTGAAAGGTTGTTTAAATTCCCAATCAGAGCTTAAATAGCCTAGATTTTTTGATTTGGTCCTTGGACTTGTTCAGAAAAACGTCAAAGCCTTCTGCTCCGTTATTTGTGCTGAGCTAAAAATAACTTTGGGGGCCCCACCTTAGCTGAACATACTCCCTTGAAAACAGAGCAGTATGCAAATTCCCATGTGCTGGTTCTCTTAGATTTCTGGCAGCCAGAAACCAAAGTCATCAGAAGCTAGAAAACTATTCCTCTTTGTGGTGTAACCCTTCCTGATAGAAATCAATGGGTCTGTTGGAACATGGCAAGCAGCAGCTCCAACACATGGAGGAAAGACTTGCTTTATTTCCAGCTGGACATCGCCAAGCCTTCCGTCAGAGCCACCAGTGCAGTAACTAATGCTGTATGGTGACTTCAGGCCAGTGTAAAGCAAAAGCACTTCGCAGTAGTGGAGCTGCCCTCTCTGTTGTCTTTTTCTTCTAATAATAGTGCAAAATCTGGGAGTCTGGGCAGCACCTTGAGAGCTCGTCTGCCTGCTCTCCAGGCAGTCTGCCACAGGGGTTGCCTGCTCAAGCCAGTGGTGGGTCTGCGTTCCCAGCATTGTCAGAGAGGATGATGCTCTCACCCTCCACATCCTTTGTCTGTGGGCGCAGACACATCCTTGGGAATTGTAGTGTGTTATGGTCCTGAAAGTGTATCTGCAATCTGTTTTCCTTGTCAGGTCTCTGTGAAGACCTGGAGGAGATTGTTGGGTCCAGCTACCCAACCAAATTTACGTGTGCACCTTGTAAACACCTTGTCCTTGTTTCCTGCTATGGTGGTGAAATGGGCTGAAATGCTAGCACCAGAGACCAGTGCAGATGGCATTTCTGTTGGTGGGGCCTTTTCAATCACTACTGACTTCCCAGCCTTTGCTAAGCGGGGCATTTCTCCTCAACCAGTTCCACTTCTCCTTTCTGGCAAGACAGTCCTATCACCCTCAGATACTCAGTGCTTCACAGGTTGGATCAATGGGTAATTGTTATAGAAACACATTGAACTTCTCCAGTCTGGGTCTCTCTTTTTTTGGTTTTGTTTTGTTTTTTTCCTTTTTCTTTTTTTCAACCTTTAACAAAACCCCTGGAGATTTGAGCAAAAATAGAAAGACTAAGAAAACAAATTCTATCATAATTTTTGTCAAGGGCAGAGAAATAATTTCCCAGCCTGCTCTACTCCTTCTTCACAGCCCCAGAAAGGTTTTACGAGCTGAAGCAGTCAGTCTCTCAGGAGGTGCTTGAGAGGAAAAGGGAGACCACAAACCCAGGGCCATATTTCCATCTGGTGTAAAATAGCAGTGCTCCAGCTGGTGGAAGCTGAGTGCTTTCCCTCAGCCATGGATGGAGCCAGCTGACCCCAGTCTGTGGCAAACCTCTTAGATCAATGTCAGGGAGCTGACACCCAGATCCTCTCTGTGGCGACCATTCATGGGGACTGAATACATCTTGATTCCATATTTTGATTTTACAGGCCCTGCACAATAATCACCTCTTAATTCACCCTCCCACCCTCCCTCCTCTCTTCTCTCTCTGCTGAGGAACAGCAGACGGGAGATTTCATGTGCCATAAATATTTAGATTGTGCCTGTGTGTTTATAACACTTGCCGAGAGTGTAACTGGAGCAGCTCACACTCAGCAGCAACACCTGATGCTAGGGAAAGTTTTCCATCACCTCATATGGACCAAACAGCCGTGGGCCACAAGCCGACCACGCACCAGGGACCAGTAGCTGTGTTGTCCCTGCCCCTTTCTCCCCTGCCACACCGGTGAATAATAATGAGAATAACAATATGGATGTGCTTTCATGTCCCACAGGACCTGCTGCTCTAAAGGACCCTGGAAAAAGCTGTAGCTGGGATTGAATAGAAAATTTTTGCAGCATTACCATGGGTATATGGCATGGGGGAAGCATGTCCCCTATGTGACCCACAGGTTCTAGGCCACATGTGCTAGGAGATCCATAGGACTTGTATGTGTCTTGGCCTCTCTCACATAGCCTGTGTTCTTAATTGCATGGCGTGGTTGCCTTTTAGAAGGTGGAATATCTAATGCAGGAGGTTTTTTAAGAGTAGGTTAGACCTCAGGAAGGACAGTAAAGCTGATCTTCACTTTGGGAACATGAGAATAGTCCCACTGAGGCTCTAGGCCCCTTTCTGTAGCTGCCTGGATCAGGCCAAGCTGGGCTGTACTGGTCTCTCTGGTTGGTTGTGGGGTGGGTGGACTGGCAAACCAGGCTCTCCAGCTCTTCCTTGCTGGAGCAGCAAGTCTGCACGGGCACCCGGCCGCGTATCCTCAGGCTCGCTGGCTTACGCTCAGCGGTCAGCCCTGCACTTTCCAGAGCATCAGGTCTCTTAAATGTTATGGAATTTTTTGTGCTTTAATAAATGTGTTTTTACTAATGTTTCTTTAGGGGAAAATATTTTTCTTTTGTTTCTCTGTGTAGCCTCTTTAGGACTTTCTGTGGAAGTGAAGCCAATAGTACTAGCTTTGGCTCTTTTTTCCCCCGTCCTGTGCTTTTTTTCCCTTTTTTTTTTTGAGAGGAAATAAATCTCAGGTTTTAGTCCCTTCCCTTGCTCCTATTCCATTTACCTGCTGGGTTCTCTGTTCTGTGGCTTTAGAAACAGGAGTAATGACTCGCTCATAAAATTAAGAAGCATTTTCCTCCATGGGCAGGCAGGATTTGATACTTGCCTACTATGGGCATTGCTCAAACCTTTTTCCTGCAGCCTTTAATATGTTCAGAGGTAAGACATTAAAAGTGATGGCTTGTAAGTGATGTCCAGTTTGGTAATTGTTGGGTTCTTTAAAGATTGGTCTTTACTATCAATGGCACATCTTGAATTTGGTGCAGTGAGGACTGGAACGAAAAAGGAAAAAAGAGAGGGGGAGAGAGAGAACCCTTCCTCATCTTGTTTTAGAATCAGTGGATGGAAAGGAAACATAGACTCAATTTTATGTGGATTATAAGGCACCTATAAAGAAAGTCATATGAACTGAGACACTTGGCTCTGTTACCCTAATGATACCTATGGAACAATATGTGAAACCTATTACACTATTCTGGATATATGTGTATATATATATTTATATGTATGTACAGAGAAAGAGAGAGGGAGAGACGAAATATGGGGCCTTTATTTTTATTGGCTTCTGCAAAGAATAAATTACACAGCAAGGGCAAGGTTAAATTATTGTAAATGTCTGTATGAAAGGCATCACTTAATTATTAACAGTCCACTACAAATAAAAGGTACATATGCTAAAATGGCCTGACCTGCTGGATTGCGGGGTTTTGTTTAAAATTGTCGGTGAGGCCCACAGCTGACTTGTTCTCTGTCAGACAGGCTGGAAAAAGAAGCAGGGTAAGATTTCATTGCAGAGTGGCTTATATCCCTCTCTACCAGATGTCAAGTGAATGCCTAGAAAATGGATGAGGGAAAGGTGGGGGCTTTCTGAAAGCAGGGACAAACCACTGTGAGGAATAGCGGATGCGTAAAACCACCTGAATGGATGGGGAAAGAGGGAAACTCCAAGAAGTGACTGGTGTAAATCGCTGTAAAGTGTGTCTTCCAATCTCTCTCTCTTATGACTTGCCCGCCTTACCCACGAAGGATATGAGTTTCTTAAAGTAGAGCTCTAACCCTATCCCAGTTAGGAAAAGGTCAGAACCCCTTTAAAGAGCTGGTTACCCCCATGTCGTATGGACCTGCTATGCATGTTGCCAGAACTGGGAGCTGCACAAGGTGAGCAATAAACACAGGTGCTCCATGTTTCTATTTGTGGAAAAAGAAGATGAGATACTGGCCCAAGCTCTTTCAACTCCTGTTTTTTATTGCTGGAGGCTCACAAGTTGGCCACCAGTGATGGATGTTGCTTTAGTTAAGGTAACCTCACAAGAAAGCTGAGGCTGATGTTGCTATGTCACTGCCACTTGCTATACCTGATCATCATGCCTCTGGAGAAGGATATTGGGCTCTGGCTCCGGCTCCCGAACTCTGGCAATTGCTGTGTTAGTAGGAGTAGAAAGATGAGGCTTTCAGGACCCTTATGCAATACTTGTATGCTTTAAACAATCTTTGGATACATACGGTACTGCTTTACTCCTAGTTTTTTTTTCAACAATATCTCTGTGAATAAGTAGCAACATAGGGCAGAGCCATCTTCTCTGAGAGACCTTCCCTCCCATCCACAGCCAAGATTGACTCCTGTCCAAGAGACCCCTGTCAAAGGCAACTTGAATATATGAACAGGGCATCTTCCTATTTGTATCCACTTAAATTTGCAGAGCTTTTCAATCCTGGCCCCTGGAGGCCTTTGGGTTGCACCTGAGGAGTCTGCAAAAGGTAATTCGAAGAGAAAACCATCCCAGGATGGAATTTCCAGAGGGAAACTTGGAGGCTTCAACAAGTTGGGGAAAAAAAAAAAGGCTAAAAATCCACCATCTGCCAGTCTATATGAATGAAAGAACTCAGTGGAAAGCTCTCCCTTTCACTCCCTTACAAAATTAAAACTGCTTTTGGCAGGGAAGGAGACGTCTCTGTGATTTCACGTTCAGCTGCAAGGCCAGACGGATTCCCTTGGAGCGGCTGGGCTGACCTCCTGCGTACGGCCGGCCAGGGATTTCCACCCACTGCTCCTGCGCACTCCAAGCAGTCCCTGGTGGAGCTAGGGCATTGTCTCTTAGGGAGAGACATCCAGTCTTGCTTTCAGGATCCCAAGCAATTTGAGAATTTGCTGCCTCTCCCCCCCACCTTGGTAAGCTCTTCCAAAGGCTAGATGTGCCAACAACACCATTTGCTCACACGGAAAAACAGGATGACTAAGAAAATACTCAGTGTGAGTTTGATCCTGACGGATTTTAATGCAGTTTGGCACCTGAGGAAAAGAGACACAGAGGAGGAGCCTAAATCATCACTATTCAGTGGTCCCTACACCCATCTGTAAGTGTGCTGCAAAGCATCCTTACCCTTGTCTTTGGTACTTTAGTAAAGCCACGTCATGTTATCATACTGTGCTTTTACAGTGGCCTTTTCATTTGCTGTCTTCTGTATCAGTGACACATGTTCGCAAAATGTCCCATCAGTGGCTGTATCTCTCCTCCCTGCTTTCTCTTCATCCACTTGACTTTGGCTGCTCTCTGCAGGAATGTGCATGAAGGCTGCTCAGCATGTGCTGGATGGCCTTGCTCTTGTTCCAAGGCTCAGGTTTGTGAAGAAGGTGTTGAAGAAATTGCTCTAGAAAAATTGAATTTTGGTGCACTTTGTCATCACATCAGACTTCTGCACAAAGGTTTGGAAACGTGAGCCTTGAGTAGCTGGGGAAATTTCAAGTCTAGGTGAAGACTAGTTGGATGGAATCAGTGACGGGTAAATTCTCTGTTCTACACAACTCGTTAGGTTCTATCTCTCTGTTTTACCTTTGTGGGAGTCTGATGTTTTCCCATAAAGCCCTTGATGACAGTGGGAGCAAGAAAATACTTAACGCACTGCTGCTTCTTGTTTTGGTCCCATACGGAAGAAGAGCAGAACGCTTTCACTCTACTTGCAGACAGGAACAGAATTCCTCACTGAGAAAACCTGACTCCCCAGGAGGTAGTCTTAGAACAAGGGGAAAAGCGTGTCGTGACCATGCAAGCCAACAGTAGCACAGCCCGCTACAGACCCCATGGGCTGCCGAGAATCTCTATCATTCACATCTTATGAACTGGTTTGGCGCATCTCCAAAGGACATTGGCAGCCGTTCAAGGCCTCGCAAGGTGCTGAACATGCTGAAGTTCCTATTGTCTCCAACGTGCGTGGGGATGGATTACCCGAGCTTGCCTGTGTGAGCGGGACTGGGATTTGGCTGGGCTAGGATGTGTCAATGGTTAGCTAGAACTTCAGGTGAAGGTTTTGTAAGGTGGCTTTTCACCTTGCTTGTGAGTTGCAGCTGTATCCCCGACTGCGCTAGGTTCTTGGTGTTGGTGACTGTTGCCACTTGTAGCTGCAATGTTGAGTGGTTGGGGGTAAGGCTACGGCACAAGTGTCAGGACTGTTGATTAGATCGATATATATGAAGACAGGCATGGAGATGTGTTGTTGAAAGGCCCTTGTGTGGAGAGGTATGACAGCCGGTGGGTGGGAAATGGTGATTTTTGCTGCTTGGGGTTGTAGCTGCAAGGGGTAAATGGCTGTTGGTTTGAACTGTGCCTGCTGTAACAGGGGGGTGATTTTTTTGGTGGTGGTGGTGTTATGAATAGGTGTGAAGGGGCTGATTACTGATCAGGAACAGAACAACTGAGGGGAGCTGGGGGGACGCAGCCACCACAAGCTGGGGACAGGCTGTGGAGGAGCCCTGGGAGAGGAGGGCCTTCTTCCAGGGGCAAGAGTGGGGCAGGAAGAGGGGCACAGCGTGTGGGAGAGAGCAAGTCCACGAGCGTGCTCTTAGCACGTGTATGCCCGCACGCCAAGAGCCCTGGGAGAGGAGGACCTTCTTCCAGGGGCAAGAGTGGGTCAGGAAGAGGGGCACAGCGTGTGGGAGAGAGCGTCCACAAGCGTGCTCTTAGCACGTGTATGCCCGCACGCCATTCTCGCAATTGGTTGTGAAAGAAGCTGTGACTGGGGATAAAATGTCGTGGTAGCAGCCAGTGGCTATAAAATCTGGGGTCTAAACGAAAGGGAAAAAGTGACAAGGGGAAAAGCAAGGTCGGCCCCACCTTGCAGGGTCTGCTCTGGAATGTGTTTGCACTCCAGGGTGTGCAGTGCCTGAGAGTGCCTTAGCAGCAGTGTTGCGTTAGTAATATGAACCCTATACAAATACCTCCGGGGCAGACAGGTCCATTTCAGGCTGTGTTTATTTAATAAAGAGCCAGTGAAGTAACTGCAATTTCATTGTCAATTTACTAATGCGTTACAGTTATGTTTCTTAACCTCATTGTTTGGGCTCAGGAGCTTGCAGTGCCTGGCCAGAACTTTCCTTTTTTCTCCCCCCTACTCCCCCCCTTGAGTGTAAAACACGTTTTATTATGACTAGAATGTCTTCTATTTATCAAAAACTGGGATTAAAACCCTCAACTCCCCTCTTCCACGCATATATCCAGCTTGGCAACAGGTCGGTTTATTAACCTCCTAAAAGCCTCACTCGCCTTTTTTCTTTTCTTTTTTTTTAAGCGAAGAAAAAACACGCACGTTCGCGTGCACACTGACACACGTATTCACACACACACATTTTAAAAGTTCATCTGGGAAGAATACAATGGAAACTCTGGCTGGAAGGAGACTGAGCTGTGCGTCGTTGTGGTCTGGGAAGTCTGACTACGGCCTCCTACTCTTTTGGATGGAAATCTGGGTTTGAAACACGCTTGCACGTTCTCAGTTAAAAAAAAAAAAAAAAAAAAAAAAAAAAAAAAAAACACACCAAAAAAACCCCAACAAACCACAACCCCTCCCCAATGCTGAATTGAAAAGAGAAATGAGCTTTTGGATGAAGATGGAGAGAGGTTGTCAGTGGCTGCTGAGGAGTTGTTTTGGGCTTGAGTCTCAGCGGGTCCTTCCTGCTGTGGGGAGATGGGGCGTGGAGAGCAGGGGGGTCGCTTTCAGCTGAGGGTTGGTAGATCCCCTGCTCCCACACAGGTTTATTTTCCCACAGGGTCCCTGCAGGAGAGGACTTTCCATCTCTCAAAGCCCTGAGAAGAACCTTGGGTCCATCAAATCAGACTTCAGGAAAAAGAAACCAAGCCCATTTTGTTTTCTCTCCATAACAGCCCCTGTTGCAGCTGGTTTCATGGCCAGGCTGCAAATAGGAAGGGAGGTTTTCAGCGGGTGCAAATCGATGTGGCCCCATTGAAGGCTCCATTATACAATCAGATGATCTGGCTAGATAACCACCCTTTTGTGTGCAGGCAGGAAGTTTTTATTTCAATCTGTTGGTTTGTCCCCTGAAGATTTAGGTACGCTGGAATGAAACAGAGGGCCAGACCCTGTGGAAGTGGTTGGAGAACTGTGATGAACTGTGAGAAGCTCCCTTGATTCCCTCCCTTTCCCCTCTGGGAATTCCTGAGGGAGATGGGCACCTTTGGATGGTCCTTCTGCTTCAGTCAAGGCATTCCAGCCCTAGTCCAGGATTTGTTCATCTCTCTGACACTTCGGGGCAGTTCTGGCTTCTCAGCAGGCTCTTGCCCTGTAGATGCAGGCTGATACTGATATAGCGAAGTTGGAAGACGGTAGAGATGGGATGTGGGAGCAGGGGGGGAAGCTTGGCTCTAGACAGGACACAGGGACCTTCTAGAGTTCCTACCCAGGCAATGGTTTTGCTCTGCGGTATTGAAAGCTTCCCTACCCTACCATTGACAGGGCCTGGGTTGTTTTGGGGAGCAGTTGTATCTGTGGGTACATTTTGTGTCTGTACGTGAGTGTCTACAGATCTGTCAGTAAGATGGGTGACATTCAATAGGCAAAGCTCAGCCTGTCTGCTGTCTGATTACTCGTCTACCCTTTTTACAGCCTCAAAGCAGCAACTCGAATTTGGGTTTCTCACATTCCGCCCAGTATACTCTAGATTTTGCTCACTTAAACAAAATGCTCCCGACGCTGTGCATTTCAGACGGCGTATCTGTGTGTTAACTTCTCAGCTGCTGGTTTTAACAGGAGGTTTGTCTCTCCTGCTCCTGCGCGCAAGCCAACATTTTAGCATGGGGCTTTCCCCACATCTTGCTTTGAACGTAGCCAAAGGCCAAATACGCTGCAGGCAGCTGTAGCACCCTGCCCTGCCCTAACCTCTGCCGTGACCTAGAAGAACCACACTGTCTGCTCCGTGAAAGGATTTGATTCAGCCCTTCATGCCAGATCAGCAGTCAGGCCCCTCCACAACACAAGCTACCGGTCGTGACAAATTACATGGGTTGGCTTCAGAAGGGAGCTGAGAACTGACCCCGCTCGCCTCACCCCAAGGCTTTGAAGCAGCACTTGAACCACACCTCTGGCTGGAGGGAGGCTCTTTGTCTGCCGAGCCGGCCGCACGCCTCCAGCCCAACGCCGCAAATTCGGAGGGGAGACATCGCTGGGCATGTTCTGTAATTAGAAGGAAGATTTCTGCTAATCTTCCTCTAAACGAGGGTCTAATTCCTAGAGCAGAAACTTGTCAGCTGCTTGTTAACAGCCTCTCGGACCCACACTCACGTGGCCTTCATTATTTTTAGGAGCGTTTTCAGTTGTGCCTTTCTGGTTTGGAACAGAAGTGTAAACTTTGCTTAAATGTAGGCTCATGTCTGTTCGCGCTGACCGTGTTAATAATACACTGCTTAAATCAGATGGTTCGAGAAAGAAATACAGCAGTGATGGTAGTGGGGGACATTTAATATTGAATTTGCCTTTTTTTTTTTTTTTTTTAAATGTGGAAACTTTTAGACACAATCCCGGCCCTGTGTTTAAGTCATTAAAACATCTTTAAGCATTTTCTGGTTTTAGTTTTCTTAGCAGCAGTCCTTTTCCTGGAATGTATTTTATTTTTCTTTTAAGTTGATGAAAAAAAAAAACCAAAACGCCCCTTGCATTTCCAGGCGATTTTTTAAGGGGAGTGAGGAGAGGGAGGGCTAGGGGAGGCGGAGGAGGTTGTGAGATGAGGAAAGTGAGAGAACAGGGCCCTTTCTGTGTTTTATTTCTAATCCGCAGGAATCCATTTTAGCCTTTTATGGCTGTTGCACTTGCTGACAGGATTTACATTCTCCGTATGTTATCTGAAACATCACAATCTGTGGCTGTGGGATTGTTTCATGCCTGGGTTAAAAACACGCCAGTGCTTCTGGGAGGCTACGGGGAGGTAGACAGGGAGCGAGGTAAGAGCAGGGAGGAAAAGAGAAAGCTTTTTAAAAAAGGAAAAACAAAGGGGGAAAGAAAGAGCTAAGCACTTTGCAGGAGCTGCTGTTGGCAGAGTTCACGCCCCAGACAAGCTGATGTTTAAGTGAACCAGGGAGGGTATTACGATCCCTTTGATTCCAGCAGTGTTGGAGCACAGTTCTGGTCTAAAAAAGCAGCTACGGAAAAATACCCACCCTCTTCTGACTCTCTGAAGCCCCTCCGTGCCAGGTGTCTTTCAAGCCACATCATTTGCTTCTCCTGATGCACAGGGGAGGCTTTGTGCCCATCACGGCTTGGTGTGAGCGACTTGCCGTCCCTACAGGACCGTACAGGCTCCGTACAGGTACCTCTTTTGGGAGGGAGAGGCTCTGCATCGCGCTGTGCTGGTAACAGCAGCGCTCCGATGCTGTGGTGATGCATGGGTAGATGGATGCCTGGATACATAGGTTTTCTTCTGGCCTATGTGTTGGGAGCTCCTTGAAAAAAAAAAAAAAATCTTGATTTTTGTGAGCCTCTTTGGAAGAAACCAAAGATGCTGCCATTAAAATTCTGAGTTTGCCAGGTGTTTGTCGAGAAAAGAGCAAACAGTGAGAATGTGATAGCTGTTTTCCAACAGCTACCGACATTGCTGTGCCAATCCAGGGTACCCATCAAAGGACCCTGCGTTTTCAGAGTGCGCTGAGCGTATGTCATCTCAAACACACATCCCTCAATCTGTCTTAGCCTGGATACCCAGAAAATCACTTCTCTCTTCTTAGTGTCTTGGCTGTTCTCCTCTGGCTGCGTCGGTCCTGCAGTTCACTCTGATGTTCCCCACTAAGTTAGTAGATATGCCTCAGAATACACAAGAAGGTGCCATTCTACGTAGTTGGTTTTCTGATCATGACCAAACTCTAAGCTCTTAAGGTAGGGACTTCAGGTTTTTAATAACTCACGGGAGAACCCAGGGAAAATGTAAGTTTTATGGAGTCTAGAGAATATTTTTAAAGGATTTAGATGTCTGGAAAAAGTGTCTTAGGAGGTTTAACTGCTTTTCAGTGGAAAAAAAATATTAACAAATATTCTTATTTCTTTGTTAGTCCCTTCCGGAGCAGAACAGCAGCCACGTGTTCTGGGAAGGTCTGAGTTCTGGAGGCTGTGGGCCAAATCCCAAATCAGTGCAAGGCAGCACAGCCCCACGTAGGGTGGGCTGGAGCTTGGTCCCATGTGTTTTATAGGGTGAAAGCACAGTAATCACTAGTGCTTTGAGAGATTATTATTTTTGGGGTGGTGTAAAACTCCCTGGGCTGTAAAAAGCTCCATGTTTGAGAATCAGCAACATTATCTTGGATCCTAATCTAAACAAAGGGGATTTAGGCTTGCTAGTCTCTTGCTTGCAGCCCGCTCTGTGCTCCATCCCATTTTATCCATTTAGTCGGGCTGAAGTCCTGCTCTCCAGGAGGCACGGGAGATGAATCATAGCTGGGCATCAGCTGGGGCTTTCTGCCAAAGTGGGAGGTGATTTCAGGTTGGTCTGTGGTAACTGAGCTCTGAAAAGGCAGATATTTCCAGTGCGGATAATTGCGCAGCATTGCTCCACGCATGTTGCTGAGCATGTTTGATGCATGCTCCATCCAAGAAACAGCGTGTGCCCGTTTGCACGTGTCTGCAGGGCCACGTGCTCTTTCTGCCCCATGCGGGGAGCATGCTCAGGCCACGGCAGATGTGCCGGGCAGTGCTTGGCCCACGCTTGCGTGCATGTATATGTGTTGTCAGGGTCATACACCCAGATCCCTTCCTGATCACAGGTTTGATCCGGAACTCGACTCCTACCTCCCGAATAGCCTGCAGCCCCTGCCCTTGCAAATCCTGTCCTCCCCAGGCAGCCAGCGTGGAGGGGTTAGCGGCGCGGTTACCACATCCCTCAGCAAAGCCCCTGTCTCACAGCCCATCGCGCCCCGCAGTAAATCAGCCGGCGGGCAGCACGACCCTCCGCACCCTCCGCAGACCATGGCAGAGCCTCTGCCCCCCATCGCCCTCCTGTCTCCCCTTCGCTGGAGGGAGTCAGGTTACTCTCCCCATCCCCGTGAGTGAAAGAACCCACCTGTGTCGACGGGGCCTGTTTTGGATTCCTGGGAAACTTTAACCTCTATTAATACCACTAAATTATTTCTTCATATGGCAAAGCACTTATGTAAACCGATCTCTTCCCGCCTTCCCCTCCTGACTTGGAGGAGGCAGGCACTCTCACTCAGATGGATCTACCTGCTCTCAGGGGGCTTTCAAACCCTCCACATTCCTCTGCGGCACTGCTTTTTGTGGCAGAAGGACGTGCGTGTGCTGGAAGCGAGCACGTGATGGGAAAAGGGGGAGAGAAAGAAGAAGGAAGGGAGGAGTGAGATCACCAAAATAATTGGCTTGGAGGCCTCTGGAGCAGCAGCAGGTTGTGGCGTACATTTGTCTGTCTCTCCGTCAAGTTTTACTGAGCTGATGTCTGACTCAGACCTCCCCAGAGCTGGAGTAAATTAGGAGTAGGCTCGCTGGGGTCAAGTGGGCTTAGTTGTCATTTACACCGACACCTTTTTTTATATCGCGCCAGCTTCCAGCATTGCCAGACTGGTGCGAAGGGACCTTCATGTAAATGAGAACCAGGCCCATGAGGTTATTTTTACCAGTGGCAGCACCAGATATTCCCAGCCACAAGCATTCAGAAATTGTGAAATCAGGGGACTATCCTGAAATTCCTCAGATGTGATCATTATTCTTTCATTTGTTTTTTGGGGCTTACAACTTCTGTCCTTGGCTGCAAAAGGCTAAAAATGTGCTTTTTAAATATGAATGAACGAGTGAAAGATAAAATGTATCATGAAATCACGGGACTCCAGCAGATGGGGCTCAAAGAAAAGAATGCCAAAATAGCTGCAAACTGACAGTGCTGCTTGGTGTCATTCAGGGCAGAATCAAACCTTTCCCGTGTGGCAGGATGTTTCACTGGGTGATTCTGCCTTCCTCCTGGCTGTCACCTGGATGATGGGTCATTGTTTTCAGACTTGTACAACTAAGTCGAAGTTCTCAGGGCTTTGCTAAAGCAACCAATACTGAGACCCAGGAATGGGTCCCGGCTCCAGCTACTCTGCATCCAAAGTTGGCTCCTAACCTGGTGGAAAGCCCACAGCCACAAATAATCTAGTACGCTTGCAAAAGACATCAGCTTTTCAAACCCAATAGCAGAACAAGTTGGAAAAAGAGGAGTGAAAAGTTCTGCAGTGTTTTGCCCCAACATATGTTTTTGTTTGGGGGGTTGGTTTGGGCTTTGGGTTTTTTGCAGGTAGAGCTGAGATTTGAAATTCCACCTGAGTTTGGAAATTCAAAATCCATTTTCCACTTCTGCAATCACCCTTTCTGCATAGCTGAGGAAAAGGAACTTGGGAAAACTTTTTACTTCAGATTAGCACCAGGTTAGAAGTCAGCTTTTGGTCATACAGTTCATCTGAGAAGAGGTGAACCTCGGCATAATTCAGCTGTGTAGGACTTTCTGTCCATACTCTCACTGAATTAAGCCATGTAAGGCAATTCACACAGTACTCGTTAAAATATTGTTAGAAAATGAGGCTTCTCTCTTAGCCTCCGCAATGTGTGGTAACATTCAGTAATGCATAGTTAGGGCAAAAATATGGGATTTTAAGTAGGAAAGTCAGCTGTGTTGCCTCGATTTCACCTGCTGTCTGGCACCAGCCGGAAGAGAGGGTTCACTGCCAGTGTCCACAGGCTTTAGGACTATGGGGTAAATCTGATCTTTGCACCATATTTTAGTAATACAAAAAGCTGGGTGGATGCTCTTATTTTAGTTTTATGCCCCATTTCAGCTGAATGAAAAAAGTGACTCAAACCAGAACCACTCTGTCTTTTACATTTTTTTTCCAAACGTAGCTAAATAATTATCTGTTCCCACGTTGTTATATCTTCTACCAAGAACTCTTCGGTCAGTGGAAGGATGATGAAAATGGTCCGTGCATTGTCCAGTTATCGAGCCCTAATCAACGCATCGCATCCTCACTGGCTCGCCAGCCTGACCCAGCAAAGGGCAGTGAATTTTTGAGAGTGGGCTGAAGAAAAGTGAGGAACCACCATCAATTTGTATGGGAAACGAAGACCAATGCATCTGTCCAAGAGTGACCAAGTCATCAGAAGTTTGATACAAACTCAGATCAAAAGTGCTGCAATTTGAAAGCCTAAGGAAAACTCCAGTTTCTTGGGGCATTGGCTTTGTCAGACAGGGCTTCTTCCTTGCCTGCCTCGTCCATTTTTGCTGGTGAGCTCTCCTGGGTTAGCGTTCTCCTCTCTCAAGGCCTGAGCCCAGTGGGTACCAGATTTCAGCTGAAGCTGTGAGATGACACCATGAAAACAGGCTGGATCTGAGTGTCCACACTGTCCAGCCCAGAAGCTGTTCAGGTCTCTGCCCATGACTGCTCCGGGTAAGGGATGATCATGTGCTGGAACAAGCTTCCCCAGGAACCAGTGACTTGAGTGACTCTTGGCGTCTTTGGATTGAGACTGCCTTTCTGGAAGGAGTAGTTTAGTCAATGCAGGGTATTGGGTTAAGTCTGGACAAATCGAGACACAGGAATTACTGAGTAAAATGTCCTGGCCTGTCTTCTACAGGAGGTCATCTAGATGATCTGTTTGTCCCTTCTGGCCTTTAAATCTACTAATCTATTTTCCCTTCCAGGAAATATAACTATATTCTGAGAACAACAGGCCCTTAGGAAAAAGAAAAAAGAAACCAAGCATACCTTTGAAAAACAACAGCAAAGAAAAAACCCCTTCAACTATAAAATAAACTAAGGTACAAGGTGCAATTAACAATGCACAAACAGCAGAGCCTGGAATGTAAATTGTATTTAAATAGGGCTGTGAAGAATGTTTCAGTCCCCTAAATGGCTTCTCTCTCCTGCTGCCTTGAACCTCCAATCAAGCCCTGCCTGGGAGTAATTTGGTGCTGGAAATTGTTGCCACACGAACAGCTGAAGGCTGGCAGGGTCACCGGCCCCCCGTGTCACACCCTGTCATTTTAGATTAAGATATGCAAAGGCGACACGGCTGCGAACTTTCCCTTTGCTGCTGTGGCTGTGTCCATCCCCTTGGCTGTAATGAGAGGAAGGCGTAATTGGAGTCAACTGCTTGATTATGATAATTGCTACTGTCTGGGGGAGGAAACAGTTGAGTCCTGGAGCTTGATCCATGCTGCACCTTTTGGGTGATTGCTGTCTGTTTGCCAGCAGATGGGCCTGGCAGAAAGCATCCTTTTTGGCCCTACTTTGGCCTCTTGACCTCTGCTTGACCACTTGTTGACTCCACGATTTCAGGCAGGGTCACGGGGTTTTCTAGTTGTTCTCCGCTTCCCACCAGAGGATTGGTCCTGAAGGATTTATCCCCTAAGAGGGAAAAGGCCTTTTTAAAATTTATCCCCAGCTCTTCACAGCGACACAAGTGGGAGATGAGGTGCCATATATTTCCCACTGGGATATTTATCGCTTTCATTGTATGTCTCAGCAACAATCTGTGGGAAATACCTCCAGGAAGCTTGGCTGGTCAATCTGTCATACCCTGCCTATTTTCATTTGCTGAGAGAGCAAAGATGGTCCTGGAGGTCAAGGCACTAGGATGGGAACAAGGAGACAGGCGCTCAAATTTCAGAGCTTCCAGCAAACCTTAATGCAATCTTGTCCGAGTTAGTTCATCTGTTTCTTTGCATTGGTGCCCCTTTGAGAAACAGCGATGGCCCTTCTCTGCATTAGTTTGTTTATTAATGCTTTTAAACGGTCTCGAGATCCTGCGATATCGAAGGGAGGATCTCGCAGTTAGGGTGTGAACCTGAGGGGAACACTTGTACTCCCAAATCCGCCACAGGCTTGGGCAAGCCTCTTAGGCTGGGAGCCTTGGAGCAATTTGCAGTTTCAGTGGTAGTTAAACTCTTAAATATCCCTGGGAAGCTTGGCTATAAGCTCCATGTGCAGCAACTTCCCTCCGTACAAGGGACCCGGTAACCCTGCCCAGCGGTGGTGTGAGCACAGAGGCATGGAGAAGCCCCGGAATGGGGATCACATATATAATTAAGGTGACAAGAGGCGTATTGTTAATTCATGGCTATTATTTATTAATATCAGCCTTAAGTGCAATGCTCAACTCTAGCTGTGAAGCAATAAGCATGGGCAGAGCAACAATAGTAAATAACCAACAAAGTAATTGGATAATTGTTTCCTTGGTGTCCTAAAAGTTTAAGAAGATTTTTTTTTTTTTTTTTTTTTTAAATGTTCATGTTCCAAAGTATGGAGGGGAAGGCCCTGCTTGCATAAAGGGAGAGATTTAAAAATCATCAGGAATGGAAAAGAGCAGAGCTGCAGGTGATGCTGTGGGGTTTCAGTTCTCCTTCTAAGCACGGAGTTATGCCCCATTAACAGCCAGCTGCGAGGGGCCGGGGCTGCAGGAGCTGGGGCTCACCTGATCCCACGCTGGCAGTATAAAGAGAAGCCTTTGGCAGCCTTTCCTCTTCCTGAGGGATGGTGGGCAGAGTGAGGCGTGGGCAGTTGGCTTGCTCTCATTCTGGCAAGTTTAGAACATGAGCTTGTTTGGATGAGTATGAATTTTTCCTTTTTATTAATGAGGTGTCTCTCTGCGCGGTCCCCGTGGGCTCTGTGTTAGCAAGCAGCTCCTTCTGAGTGTATCAGGCTGTTTATTTTGAGTGTGGTGCACAGCCCATGTATTCTAGGGTCAGGCAGAGGAGGATCCTTTTGCAGTTTGATAAGAGAGGAGGAAGTTTAATCTGCTTTCCAGGGTAGATTAAGAATCTCTGTAGACTGTAGCTATGCAACAGTGTTAGCCTGAGAGAGCAGAGATTTCTGAGCAAAGGTGTAGCGGTTATGATAAAAGAGCTACTTGGATTTCCTTAACAAAATACTGTGCTAAAATGCCATTAAGCAATCGAGTGCTCTAAATAACCCTGTGACTATGTTTGCAAGACAGGCGGCTTTTCTTAGACTGTAGGTCAGGAAGAGACTAACGCAGCTGCCTGACCTGCCCCATACCTAAGGCCAGAGACTAAAATCCAAATGGTTCTCCCCCCGCCCCAGACCATACCCTGGGACTGAGTTGGAGCATTGGCCCCTAGAAAGGTGCCCACCTGAAGATCTGGGACCTGTAGTTTAGGCTACCTTTTTGCACAGCAATTATTTCCACAAAAAATAATGTAGCCAGTTTGCAAGCAGGTGTGTTAACTTCAACCTGTGGGAGAAGAGCATTTGCTGTGAGCTCCAGCTAATCTTCTCTGTGTAGGTAGTGGAGGCAGTAACTCTTTCTGGCCTGAATGAACACTGGTGATTCCTTCTAGTGTGTCTGAAGACCCGTGTACATCCTAGGAAATTTCTTGCCAGGTCTAACATACAAGATCAAAGTCAAGTCAGGCTTGAGTTAGAGCTAGCACCCTTTCCACCAGAAAACACTCATGTGTTTTTACTCATTCACTTCTATGGCCTTTTTTTGGCATTGCTTTGAAACCTGTAAATGGTCAGTTCAAATCTGGGCTCCGGCTGTCCCTGGTGCAATCTCCAGTAGTGGCCAGCCCCAGCTGCTTCAGAGGAGGGGGCTCACGCACTTGTAGCACTTAGTACAATGATTTGGGACCCTGTGCCTGAGGTCTGCGACACTATTGATTCTATTAATTTGTGGGATAACCAGTCCTTTGGGAGAGTTTCTTCCTAATCTCCATTAGTTAGAGATTGCTTTATCCTTTGCAGCAAGGAATTTTGCATCCCTTTCGTCTATAAGCTTTCTTTTCTTAAACTTTATCCCTATGATTCTGGGTATCATTTATTTCAATTTCTCTGATTTTTTTTATGTATTTTTCCAACTCCACTGAACCCTGGCCTCAGGCATCTCTTGGGGAATAAGCAGAATAAGGTCTGCAGGTGAACTCTGCTTCTATATGTAAGTATAGATCCTTTTGACGGCTTTCTTTTTCTTCACCAAAAATTGCCAAAATACACTCAGAGCCTGCTCTCTTACTACATTTTCATTTTAAATAGGAAACACCAAAGGCAGCTGACAAAAACCTCTTCTCATATACTTCCAATTCTATTTTACTAAATTCTGAGTCATCATTTGCTGCCAGCAATTCCACCTCTTTTATCCAGGAGCTGGTGACACTGCTGTTGCTGCTTTGATGGAGTTGCAGGTGTGGGGTTAGGAGCAGGACGTGAAAATGAAGGCTCCAGGGCCGAGTGTCCTGCCAGATCACAAGTTGAGGCTGCAAAACCCTGGCTGTATTTTGCAGGGAGCTGCAGTTGCTCTCTGGAAGCTGGTTTGTCACACGAGCAGCTTTTGCAGAGCTTGCCGGAGGTTCCCCAGCACCAGGGTGTCAGGGGGAGAAGCCCTTTTGTAGGAAGAGCGCCGTATCCTTTGGCTGAGCTGCTCTTGCTGTGCCGGTCGGGGTATGGGGACCGCCAGCACCCTCTGAGCTGGGGACTGACCTCTGGGACCCCTCGCGTGTGCCGGGACTGCCATGTCCCTAGCGCTGTACATCATGCAAATAAAGCCATGACCTCAAGTGAGAGGCAGGTCAAAACACTGGGCACTCAGGAGCGTGGTGGCCATAGTGGGATGGATGCAAAAGTTGGTCATTTCTCGTGACCATTACAGGGAATGGGAGTCTGAAGAATGTTACTTAGGAGTGAGTAAAAGATTTGCTTTTCTTGAACTTTCTCTACAAGTGCTAAAGCAAACCTTGGGCTTGGGGATGTTACTTTTCTTCCTCCTTTGATCACAAGTCCAAACGTAAAGAAAAATTTTCACAAACCTTTAGCACTCAGAAAACATTGCCTCACTTCTCTGGATGCTGAAGGAGGAGGGAAAAAACTCCTGCCTCCCTGACCACCCCCTTCCCCAGCCCAGCTCAGCTCCAGGGCTGAGTCTCCCAGTGGGAGAGAAGCAGCATCTTGTTTGGCAGCTACAGCGGGCAGATTTGGGAAACATGGGCTGGCAGCTCTGCCCTCACCTGCAGGGTGGTTTTGGGGTGAATGAGCTTTCAGCACCCTTTTCCCTTCAGAGCTGGAGGTGAAGATGGCAGCCTCCTCTGTGAAATGCTTGGAGCTCTGTGAACACAAAGTGCTGCGTAAGAGCAGGTTATTGCTGCTGCCCTGGGGCAGACGGCGAGCTGGGCTCCCCATCATGGTCCCATTTCTTTCTCTGCACATACCGCAACATCTAATGGGTTGAGGGGGATGTGGTGTTCTCTATTAATTAAAATCCTAGCTCAGGAGGAGATTTAAGCTTGCTGTTATCTTGGTATTTAGTGGTTAGGTGCTGGAAGTGCCGGTGTGGTGCCAGCAGCGGTTTCGGGCCACGGTTGCCTTGTGGCTGGGAAAGCCAGGGCTGCTTGCTGCTGCCCTGGGGCAGACGGCGAGCTGGGCTCCCCATCATGGTCCCATTTCTTTCTCTGCACATACCGCAACATCTAATGGGTTGAGGGGGATGTGGTGTTCTCTATTAATTAAAATCCTAGCTCAGGAGGAGATTTAAGCTTGCTGTTATCTTGGTATTTAGTGGTTAGGTGCTGGAAGTGCCGGTGTGGTGCCAGCAGCGGTTTCGGGCCACGGTTGCCTTGGGGCTGGGAAAGCCAGGGCTGCGGTGGCACGCTGCGGCTGGGCGCCGGCACAGCCTGCCTGGGAAGCACTGCTTTAATGCAGGCAGGTGCTAAGCTGAGGCGCTTTAAAGAAGCTTTACCTAAATCCTAGTCAGAGGTGGACACCTAACTTCCCCAGCTGGCTTTGATGTGCTGACGGAGGCCTCTTGCTTGAGCCGTGGCGCTTGCTGCTCTGTGATGTTTATCCAGAGCTGTTACCTGCATCTGAATGGGGAAGGGAGAGGAGGCATAGGCACTGAGCGGGGAAGCATGTGGATGGCGCCCAGCTCTCCCGAGTCCCCAACCAGCCTTAATCCCCAGCCCACCATGCTGTCCTGCAAGTCTCCCCTCAGCTCCCCAAGCCCAAGGCAGGAGAGGCATCACCTCCATCTCCCACTGGCACCCCCATGCGTGCCTGGTGTGAGGGGAGAGGCGTTGTGCCGAGGTGGCGGAGGTCAGATGTCTTCTGAGCATCAGATTAAAAAAGATGGGGGGGAGGATGCATTTTTTTGAAAAAGAGCAAAAAAGAAACAGTAAACGCATCAAATAATAATAAAAACCCACCCTTTTCTTTGAGCCTGAATGTATGCTGGTGCAGTGCTTAGGGGATTAATCTCTTAAAAAATAAGTGCCATGTGAGTAGACAGGCAGTGATTAAGGTTTTAACTGATCAGTCTGCGTCTGACAGTGAACCAGCTATTATCTTAACGGAATCAAACGAACATTCAGAGCCTCCGCTCAGCCCCAAACATGAAAGGAGATGTCATCTGCTGGCAGTTGGCAAGCCGCAGGGGAAGGGAGAGAGAGAGAGAAAGAAGGAGGGAAGGAAAGCAAAACAAGGGTGAGAAAAAGGGGGAAAGGGAGGCACAGCCAGGGAAAGGAGGGGAGGGGAAAGAGGGAGAAGGAGTGAGAAAGGATGGAAGTGTAAATAAAAGGAAGCAATAGAGAGAAAAAGATAAAAGGAAGGAAGAACAGGAGAGGCTTGAAAAAGTGCGGAAGTCTGCTCTGCTTTTATGTTTCCTTCCTTCCTACTTTCCTAAATGGTTTGGAAACTGTTCCCTGAGTGAGTTGGGCCTTTGGCAGCCCTCTCCAACCCTTGCCCTGGCTTTTCCCACACTGGCTGTTGCAGTCGCCGCCAAGGTCTCCTCTAAACCAGGGAGGTCTAGCACTCTTGAACCTGAGGTCAAAAACAAGAGGGAGGAAAAGAATGGCCTTCAGGCCAGAGGAAGAAACCAGGGCAACCAAGCTCTTAACGTGATAAAAGGGCTTTATCTCAAAGCACTTAAACAAAACACACAAGCCTGAGAGAAGAGGCTCTGTCAAGTATCCGCCAGGGCCATAGGGGAGATTGCAAATCCCTGCAGGACAGAGGGGCTCTTTCTTTACACTGTGCAGACCCTGGAGCTGGGGCTGGTGCAGGTGATGGGCGTTGGGGCAGGGAGGGCAAGGAGGGATTTACCTTGGCCGGAGGCTGGCAGCCAGTGTAGAGACGACAGTAATTCATGGGAGCTGCTTAACCACATATCAGAGGGGAGCAGCCTGGAAGTGAGTGGCTATTAAAGAAAAGATCAAGGGCAGAGGGAGCAGGAAGCGGGTCTGGGGGAAGAGGAGACATCCAGGAGCGGGTGGACGCAGTCCCGTTCCCTCCTCTGGGGGTTTGGTGTAAATCAGTGTCATCCCTCTGCAGCCAGGGGATTGATGCCGTTTACAGGAGCAGCCCTCTGCAAAATCAGGAGCTGGCCTCGGGGACAGGACATTTTACCCTGGGACATGTTGGGAGACTTCAGGGGAGCAGTTGCAGTTTCCAGTGGAGGGGAATGTGGGCTGGAGGAGGGAGAGGCTGCCTGGAAGAGAAGCAGGAGCTGCCTGGTCATGTTTGCATGGTCAGTTCACATCAAGGGGGACAGCAGGATTTATGGTCTTGACGGTAAAGAAGTAGCTTGGGCTGGAGGAAGACTGGAGACCTGAAAAAATGGGGGCTTGTTAGCCCTGAGGGCTGCAGTCAGTGGAGTAGGACAGCACGGCTGGGAGATGACTGAGACCGAACAGTCGAGGGTGTAGGCTAAGAAGGAGTTAGGAGACCCGAGAAGGCCTGGAGCTTGCTGGCCTCTTGTAAAAGATTACAGGCAGGATTACGCCATGGAGAGGGGAGGACAGGTCTCTGGATTGTTTCCTAATGCTTGGGAAGGGAAGGGGAGTTATGCATGGTGGAGAAAGGCAAACATCTTGCAGCAGAGCTGGAGGTCCCAGTCCCAGGGAGATGGCAGCGCACGCTGTCCCCTGCCCGTGCAGCCCGAGGGCCCCAAAGATGCCCTTTGCAGCAGTTGGCCTCTGGCACCGCTCCACCTTTACGGGCAGCCAAATGCCGCTGACATAAGAGATAAAGACTGGAGGAAGTGCCCTGCCTTGCCCTGCTGGGAGACCCCACCACCCCTCGGATCTCCAGGCTGCAAATCCCACCTGCTGATCCACTTTTCCGGAGGGCCCCAAGGCAGCTTAACTCCTTGTTGTACCCTGCTCCAAAAGGACAGGCTGTTTCCTAGAGCCGATTTTCTCTCATGCCTTTGGGACTCAGCCCCATCCTTCCCCATTTCTCACTGAAAGAGATGTGATGCTTTGTGCCAGAAATCCCCTCTTTTCAGTCAGATGTCCTGCTCTGGCCTGGGGTGCTGCTCTCCGTCTGGCTGCTGGGCTCCCCTCCTTGCTCTGTGGGCTTTGGTATGTGGCATGTCCTCAGCCCCACCTGTGGGGCCCAGTATACTTGCTGGGGCCCCATATGGCTCCCTATGGAGGTAGGTGACCCTGGATGTCCTTCCCCATAGATGCTTCTTGGCCCATGCCTGTGCTGCCCGCAGGCTGGTGAGGACCTGCTGCAGCTCGGTGAATCGCAGCACACCGAGAACCGTGAGGAGCCGCCCGGCTATGAATTTCCCTCGGTGCAGACACCACTGCCAGGCTGTTATTCCTCCGTGCTCTCCCTCCTGACTCCATCTGTCTGCATGGTGCTACCGCTCCATGCCAAGAGGGCTACAGGACCGGCAGGGTCACAACTGCCCCATTACGGGGCGAGATTTATCATTGGCAGGTGTGCTGCGGGATGGTATATTATCCAGGATTATGAACTGTAACAGGATAATCTCTCTAATGTAATTCAAGCTCTCGACATGGCTTATGGCTCCTTAATGTACCTCAGACTGAAGAATTACAAGAACATTTTCCCCCCTCCCTACCTTGTCAGCTCCTAAATGATTTAGGCAATCGCCTGAAGCCAGATCTTGGCCTCCAGTCATAACTCAGAGCAGTTCAGTAAATATGATGGGGAAGGAGTTTTCCTGGCTTTGCTCTTTCTTCCTTCCACTGTGCTCAGCCCTCGTTTAGCCAGGGAATGAGCGGGGAGAGCTGGGGCACACAGCCCTGCCCTTACCTCCTTTCTCTGGGCTTCCTCTGCTCCCTGTCCTTAGCTTTCAGGATGAATTGCTGCCATGCAAACCCTCGAGAGCAGGGCACAGAGCACCCTGGGAGACATGGGATGTTCGGAAGATGCTCTTTTGGGAGGATTGTGCCTTGGGTAACCCTGGGGTTGCCCCCCCTTAGAGCATCGCCTCTCCCCAGTGCACCAGCAGCCACATCAGCAGTGTCCAAGGCAGGTAACCAGTGCCTGTGAGAGTTTTCCCCTTAAGCAAGGGAAGTCCCCTTGCCTGTGCCTGGGGCACAGCACTAAGCCACCTTTAGCAGCAAAGGGCAAATTCCCAAGGTCTCTGAACGTCCCTGAGAGATGAGACCCTCCTCTGTGCAGACTGGCAGGATAAGATCTCTGCTATCACCAGCAAGACAGATTTCCAGCCACCTGAAGGAGCTTTTATTCTTTTTTTTTTCCCTTTCCTAGAAGCTTCTCCAAGACAGAGCCTCATAAATCTCACCTCCCAAACCCCTCAGGCGGCCCGTTCTCTACATTCTCTCCATCTTCCTTTCCTTTCCCCACCACGAGGCACTGGGAGGCAGACGCGTAGTGCCAAGAGCCCGAGGTGGGAGGTGGGAGACCCCGTCCTTTCTCTCCCTGCCATGCCACACACCTGCAGTGACCTTGGTGGCATCTGGCAGTGCCTGTCCCTCCCTTGTGTGGTGGGGTGTCCTGGTGAGGACAGTGTGGCTTAGAGGGGCTGTCCTGGGTCCTCCTGGGGCTACTGTAATACAAGTGATGAATAGCAACCAGCCCCTCTCAAACATTGGGAACCAGTGCAGCCGCCCGCTGGATTCCCTTTTGGGTAACACAGCAATTAGCGGTTTGGTATAAAATCACCCGGTGGAGGCAGTTATTTGTGTGGATGTCCAGGCTTGCTCCGTGCCCTCCTGCTAAGCCAAGAGGAAGCTTTCCCATCTTTTACATAATTGGCTTTTAATTCTACCTCTCTGTTCATTGCTTTGACTTAATGGTGGGGTTTGCGGTGCTGATTTTAAGTAGAGTCAGGTTCATTCCCATGGTTGAGGTTCAAGGTGTAAAGCATGGGAAAGATGAGCAATTAGAACAGCACCGTGAAGGGCTCCATCTCAGAAAACTTCTGGGCCAGGGCTGCACCGAGGAGATGGGGAGCAGCAGGAGTCCAGTCCAGTGCTTGCTGAGACCAGCCAGGAGCCCTCCCCTGAAGCCCCTGTCCTCTGGTCACCCCCTCTTGCTCCCTGGGGCTCCCCGGTGTCCCGCTAGCAGCAGGGCAGTCTCCATCCCACCCATGCCTCCCCCTGCAGCTGCCTTGGTGACCCCAGTGACAAATTAAACTTTGTGAACAGGGTGGAGGAGGGGGGGAGGAAAGAAAGCAAAAGAGGAGAAAAAGAAGAGATTAAGAACAGGAACTGCAGGGATACAGCTTCCACCCGGCAACCGACCTAAAATAAACATCAGATATGCAGAGCAGGGCCGGGAACCCGCTGCGACTTGGAAAAAAGTGACACTGGAAAAAAATATATATCCTTTAGCATTACCGGTTTTAGGCCAGACGTGGCCTGCTTACCTGTTCCTAATGTGAGCGTGGCAGATGTGTGAAGTGCTGAGTGAGGGCCGGAGGGGGAAAGGAAAAGGGGAATTTGCAAAAAAGAGGAAGGGGAAGACAGCGATAACGCACAGAGGAGAGAGCGGGTAGAGATGCAGCGTCAAGCTGGTGAGCAGAGGAATAGCTGAGCTGCTCCTCGGTGGAGCAGACAGTGATTTCCCGGTAAGCACATCCCTCCCTGCCCCCTCGGGGTCCTGCCCAGAACCTCAGCAAGGTCAAGCGGGTCTGCCAAGGCCCACCTCTGCCCAGGGGGTTGCACGATGCAGACGTGTGTGTCCTGCTGCTGCTGTGAGCGCCAGCACCCAGGGACTGCCCGCGGGACGGGGCAGTGTCTGCTTCGGGCTGTGTGCCCACCCGGGGACATCCCCCAGGGTGACTGCTGGAGCTGCTCGGGGGGGTAAGGTCTGCAATGCCCCCGCCTCAGGCTCACACAGGCTCAGGAGAGGAAAATAACCCTGGAGAGATGGAAAGCAAAGGAATAAAAGAGAAAAAAGAGGGAGGTGAAGTGCTTCACAGGGAACCAGCCAGCCGGTTGCACTTGCTGGGGCAGGGGATGCCAGGCTGGCTCTGTGACTCCTCCAAAGGACAAGTCTGGGAGCTGCGGAGGCTGGAGGAGAGGCAACAAGAAAGCAGAGTGTCCTCTAGAAATCTGGAGGCAGTGCGTGTCGTGTTGAAGCGTGACGCCCTTCCTGATCCCCAGCCTGCGGGCAGGGCACCAGCCGGGGAGCTCCAGGCAGCTGTATTTACTGTTACTATTTGTTGTCGCCCTGGCAGCCTCCGCAATGTGAATTTTCTGTGTCACTGGCTGAGAGGATTCCAGGCAGGTTTTTGATAATGTGGTTTTTTGTAAACCAGGGGAGGAGAGGGGGGGAAAGAAGCCACAGGCTAGAAAACTGCTCGGCCCAGAGCTTTTAACTCCTTCATTGCCAAATCTGCTTGGCTGGAGTTTGTGGTTAAAGCGTCAGAGAGTTTTGCTGGAGATCTGGATACAGCTGCCTGTTTTCCCTGCCTGCAGCGGCAGGAGGGAAGCGAGGGTGCTTGAGTGCTGTAGGAGAAATGTGCCAGCCCGGCCAGCCGTCCCTGAGCACTTGTGCACACACTTCCAGTTTGGGGAGCAGGGCAGGATTTTTGCACAGGATGCTTTAGGGGACCCTTAGGGCCCTCTTGAGGCCAGTCACTCCTGCAGGGCTCTGTAGGGATCCCTGAATGTTGCCCGTTGGAGGGGTTTAAAGTAGGAGGGGTTCAGGATTTTCCCCATGGGCCCAACAACAGCTGGGGGAGAAGAATTTGGTGTGTGAGCCAAGCAGGTACTGGTACAAGTTGGGGATGGCTTTGGACCAGCACCAGCAAATGTGGCATTTCCACTACACCGCCCATCCCTTAATTCTTAGCATCAAGAAATTAAACCCCAGGCATCCTTAGGCAGGTGCCCACAACCCTGCCCACTTACCCTGCTTCCTCCCCACACATATCTCTTCCCCACCCACTGCTGGGGATGCATGTGCCAAATCACCCCGTGCCTCAGTTTCCCCTCCTGTAAAAGGGAGAGAAAGCTGAGAAAGCACCAGCAGAAAGCAGTGCCAAGCTCGTGACATCGGTCCTTGCGGGGTGGCCAGAGGCAGAGCCACCATTGTCTGGGCAGGTACCCCCTTGGCACACGCTCCCTGCCAGGCCTTCAGCGAGGAGGCTGCATCCCCGCAGTCCAGAGCCTGAGGCTGTTGCCACTTGAAAGCCAGACAAGAGATTGCAGAGGGTTTGATCTTGCCATAAACAAACTCGAAATCCAAGTGTAATCTTCTCCTCCTTTGTTTTCGGGCAAACAGAGCAGCAGCATCTGTCCCCTCCCTCCACTGCTGCCAGATCTCTCAACACGTGGTGAAAAGCAGCACCAAAATCCGTTCTTTCTTCCTTTCTTTCTTTTTTCTTTCCTTTATTGTCTGGTTTTTGCTTTGGATAATTAGTGTATCACAGAGAGAGAGTGTTGGGGGACAGGAAGGAAAAGCTGTTTATACGGTGAAGTAACTGGCAAAGCATCTTTGGACCTGTCTCTGCTTCCCAGGTGGCACCTCCGGCTTAACTGCTTCCTTCCTGTGACACGGAAGGGGGATCTCTGCCAACCTTTGCCATCTTCCTCCCAAAACACTTCCTCACATTAACCCTCGCTTGCCCAGAGGAGAAAGGGGGAGTTTCCTTCTTGTCTGGTACCTAATTTCTAAGTACACATTGCCAGAGGAGAAGGCAGCGACCCTTTAGGACCTTGCATGGCACAAAGAATGAAATCTTAAATCTGTGTGCTCAGGCAAACATGGGTTTTTCAGCCCTGTGTTTCTAGCTTTTGCAGCCAGCAGTGCTCCCCTGGGGTCCCCCTGCTCAGCCTTGGTCCCCTTATGAAAGGGGAAACTGAGGCACCAGATTGTCTAGGATCATACAGGAAAGCAGTGCTGGAGACCAGCTCCAGCCCAGCTTCCCTCTAAAAACTCATCAGCTTTAACGCCTTCCTCAAACCACATCAGAAGCTGCCGGTCACCTTTGCTTTCCCAGCCAGCAGTCCCTCAGATTTAACACTTCTCTCACCCAGGCAGGAGCGGCTGCGTGAGCCGACCTGATTGACACATGATTGACAGAGCCAATTAGCCAAACTAAGCCAGCTGCATTCAACTTGGTCCTCCAGAAGGCTGGGGGAGGAGGGGAGAAGCAGAGGGGAGGCCAGAATCCAATTCCTCTCCCATCAGGCATGATTGCTGTTTTTGTTTTATTCTCAGCCTTTTTTTAGATGTCTTGGAGACGCTGCATCTCGTTTCCTGGATGCCATTCAAATAGTGCTCACCAGCTTCCCGTTCGGTTGTCAGGGAGCGTGAGGGGGTTGTCATTACCTGGGCACGTTTTCCCAGCTCTGGGATTTCCCCAGGTAAAACAGGGAACTCCTCGTGCCGTAACATGTTCCGGATGAAAGTGCAATTCAGGGAAGAGATGCAACCCCCTCCGTGCACCCGGGCACGGCGTATGGCGCAAAGGGAGGTGGGAGGCAGGCAGAGCCCTGGTGGGTTGGTTGCAGAGGTGGGCAGGGAGCTGGCTGGGCTTTCTTTTCTCTTCTTGTCCGCTTGGCATGGGGAGTTGGTGATGGTTTGAAAAGAAGCAGGTCAAGGAGGCTTGGTTGGGAGAAGGAAGGCTGGGAACACGCCGGCACAATAAGGACAGGCTGTGCATGGAGTTTGTCTCTCCGGAGATCTGGGTTTCTTCTTTCTCAATGTTTTTTGACTCATTTCCTCAGCTCGCAGTCAGATATTTACTTAACCTTGCAACTGTGCTGCACAGGGAATGCCAAGTTTGGGGGCTGCAAGCGCTCTCCCTGCCGCCGTGTTTATATATGGAGGCGCACACGCTCCGCACACACGCACGTGCGGGTGTGAGCAGCCCTTGGGCGTGCACGCGCTTGTGCACGGGGGACACACGCGCCCGGGCTGCAGTGGGCAGCGAGGCAGAGGCACCTGTCAGCACTCCAGTATCCATCTCCAGTGCTCTGTCCTGGGACAGGCACTGCTGTGCCAGACCCATCGCACGTGCCAGACCCATCGCATGTGCCATAGATAGATTTGGCCATGCCAAGCCCATGTAATGCAGGAGACAAATCTATGTATTTTGTGCCCCTGGACCCAAATCCTTGCATGCCCATCAGGTGTACTGTGCACATAAACGATCACAGACAGGCTGCACGTATTTTCAGCCAAGCATAGAGCAGCAGATACACGGAGTTTAGTCACCTCTGTTGTGCTGTGGATGAGCCCAACAAGGCTGGGACACTGCAAAGTGAAAAAGCCTGCTCCAGGGGTCACGCTTTTGCCAAGAGCTTTGTTGGAGTGGGCCAGGCACGTCTGTGACCTGTTGTTCAAGCTTCTTCCTTCTCAGCTGTTTTCCCCAGCCCAGCTCAGATGTTGCCATGCTCCCTCAAAGACTGCCTTGTGTGGAGTTTCTGGGACCCAAAGCCCTTTTTATGGGTGTAGAGTCAGCCCTTGCTGACCACCACCAAGGTCTGGACAGATCCCAAAGCCTTTACAGATTGTGACCACTGTTGAAAGGGTTCATTTCTTCCCCTAATGAGATGCAGCCCTCGCTGGGGGCACTGCAGCATCTGTTTAGCAGCTCATAGCAACCAGGCATAACAATTTGGTCGAGGGATAGAGAAGAACACAGTTTCAGCCAGGCCGGGGGGTTCATGTGGCTCTTCCGGCAACACTTCTCTAGCTTCTGCGATAGCTGGAGCCGGCCAAGAGATCCCATCCAAGTATCCTGCAGGAACAGTGACACTTGGAAAGGGTCAGTGCAGATGGGGTGGAGAAAGCTGCAGGGAGTCCAGGGTTTGCACGGTCCCTGCAGCCCGGGCAGAGTGCACTGGGGACGGCCCTGACTCAGAGGAGAGCATCCAGCTTAGTCACCCAGGCCACGTCCTGCAGAGCCGCGGGCCGCCTCCTGGGTCCCAGCAGCTTTCACCTGCACCAGCCGAGAACAAACAGCCGAAATCTACTGGATGG
>NW_009259598.1:1454714-1456727 GCF_000687185.1 Egretta garzetta
GAGCCCGCGTCCTGCAGACCCGCGGCCCGCCTCCTGGGCCCCACCAGCTTTCACCTGCACCAGCCGAGAACAAACAGCTGAAATCTACTGGATGGAGGCCACGAGTGCATTGCACAGCCTGCTGACATGCCAGCGAGCCTCCTCCTCCTCGCAGCCCAGAGCAACGGCGGCCAGCTGATGGCAGAGGCTCCCCAAGGGCAGGGAGGCAGCAAGGAGTGCCGGTGTGCCAGGCAGGAAACACGCGTGTGAGAGCGAACACAGTGGCCCCTGCACGACGCCAGCGACACACAGAAACTCACGGGGAGCTTTTTGCAATCGTTTTTTGCCCCAGTTAAGCACATGAAAAAGTCATTCAAGAAGCCACTTGAAAACAGTCTCTCGCTCTTACATGTACGCACACACTCAGGGTGTCAAATGGTTTTGAATCGGCCAAGAAAGGTCTGATCAGCGTTAGATGAATGGAAAGAATCCGGCTGACTTAGTGAGCTTTGGATCCAGCCCTGAGTTATTAGGAAGTAGCTATCAAACCCCGAAGCAGGCAGCTGAGAGAAGTGAAACTCTACCCAGGTGTTAGAGATCCTTAAACGGGGAAGGAATTTTTCTTCCCCTTGGCCCTGGAACAACAACAATAGCACTTTTTTTTTTTTTCCTTAAAGCCTATTTCTGCACAAAGCAGGCAGGCAATTACCATCATCCTCATCCTCATCCTCGTTATCTGAAGCTGTCTGAAGTCAGAAGTGGTCACTTTGCCAAGGGCTCGCACACTCCAGCCTCTGCCAGCAGCTCTTATGCATGCGACCCGGCTGCTGCGGGGCTCTGGTCCTCCGGGGCAGTTTCACAACGGAGCTGCAGAAAGCAGCAATGCTGAACGCACCGTACGGCCAAACGTTTGCCAAAGGGACCCGTGGGGCAAAATTTTAAAGCGTGTATGGCAGAGAAGGAGGAAACTGGCAATAGTCCTGGAAATTTAAAGCCCTTTCACTGCCCAGCGCTTTAAAATAAAAAGTATTTGTGATAAATTAATGAATTAATATTGTTCTGCTTCCCTAAGTCATCTCATTCGCTCTCCCTCTCTGGGGATAGAAACCATATAAGTACCTCAATGGATAAACACAACTCTCAGCCCTGCCGATACTGCCTCACCGCTTGTCCTCGCCCCAGCTGCCTAACAGCGAGGGGAGTGTAATTCCCCTAATTCCCTTGATCCCAGTAACACATCCCACGAGGGTCTGTGGCTGCCAGGGAGGTTCCTGCACCACGTTACGGCTTCACTGGCTTGTGCAGGTCCTTCCCGGAACCCGCCTTCCCAGCTCGAGCGTTTCTGGGAATGAGGTCCCAGGACTGTTGGTTTGGGGAGCCTGCCAGGATGGTGGGGATTTGGGGGAAATGCATGGGGCCCCTGCTTCAGTTAACCCCTTCCCCACCAGCGACAGGTTTGGAAGCTACCACAGGGATGGGCCCTGGCTCTCCAGGGTGGCTCTGGCGAGGTGCGATGGACAGCACCTTGCTCTGCCCCACCAGCCCCAGGAACGAGTGCCTCAGCCTTGTGCATCCCCCCTCTCCATGTCTACCAGGAGATGATGCTTCCCTGGGTTTCTGGTGGAAAAAGGGAGGGAGGGAAGAAATTTCCAGCCAGCTCAAGGCAGCAAGAGCCAAGCCTGAGCCTCGCAAATCTCTGGCCCATACCTCACGGGTTAAGCGAGCCGAGAGGGCTGCGTGTGCTAAGGTCAACACAGGCTGCACCTGCCCACAGGCTCCTGTGCGCGGCAGCACAATTGATGGCTTGTTCCTTTCATAAGTGCCGTTGGAGCGCGGTGCCCAGGCCCCGAGCCAGCCTGCTGATCACATAAAATATTATTTGTGTTTAAAAATTCCAGTAATTGACTATGCACCGGTTTTTTCCAAGCCTTCTGCCAAGGGCAGTAAAATCAAAATCCGTCCCAGGTTATTTTCATCATGCAAATTCCCATTTCTGTAAAAAGAAGTAAAGCGGCAAGACCCACTGCTTGCAGC
>NW_009259598.1:1456817-1467557 GCF_000687185.1 Egretta garzetta
CCAGCTCCTCCCTCTGTGAGATCTCTCTCCCGGGACGCTCGCTGGAGCCCAGCTCCTCTCCTTGCCCTGCTGCTGACTCCTAGCTCACACCATCTGCTCAACCCCAGGTCTTAGGATGCTCTAATCTTACGCAGGGATCTGCCCAGTCCTCACCTCTCATATATCAACCCAGCCTGGAAGAAGGGAGTGTCCGTTAGACAGGAACTCAGCATTTCCTGATGGAAACCCCCTTGCAGGCTGTGTGGAAACAGAGGCATCCATAGACGGAGTGCAGCGGGATTTGGCTGGGTTCCTCGGGAAGGCTGCCCCGCCGGATGCACCCCACGCTCCCGCGCTGATCCCAGGGCACACGGCCTGGGTGGTGATAGTGGGGGGGAAAGTGCTTGCTTAGGCACAGTGGGGCAAGGCTGGATCCCCCCGGCTTCCCCCCTCCCCAGCTCCAGCACTGGTTGCTCACACAGCTGAAATGAGGCACAGAAACCCAATGAGACCCATCGGGGCTGGCCCAAACCCCAGTGGCAGGGGGCTCTGGTGATGCTTTGTTGATGGTTCGCAGCCATCCGTGGACACCACAAGAACCACGCTGTAATGAGAGATGTCCCAACCCAGGACACCAGCTCTGAACCTCAGGGGAAGCCTGGGTTCAGGGCAGGACAGGCAGAATGGTGCTCTCCACACTCTGGAAAATGAGGGGTAGATCTGTAGGAGATCCTGGTTATTTGACTGCAGTTTCTAGAGCTGCGCAGACTTCGAGGTTTCGAGGCCAGGGCTAGGAAGAGGTCTAGAAAGCAATAGAAAGCATTACCCCAAAACCCCCAAATACTTCTGAAGTTGCATTAGAGAGAATAACAAGCTCTAACTCTATGCCTTGGGGCATGCACCAGCATGGACAGGCTGAGGTTAGGGCGAACAGCTAGATGAATTATCCCATTCTCGCTCATTATGAGACCTCTTTGTACCCATTTTGGAAACATGTGGGAACAGCTGAGGTTCGGGGTGGGATGCTGGGCCACACAAGCCCCTGACCCACTTGGAAATGGCAGTTTTGTTCCTATGGGCCTTTTGGTTTTGCACACATAAGCAAAGATGACATTTTATCCTCTTTAAGGAGAGGGGCGGGAGACCTCGCTAAGAATTCACATCTGTTTTGGAAACAAGTCAACGCAGGAAAACTACCCACATGGAGAAGTAATGTGGTTTTGATTGTATTGCACTCTATAGAAAGTAGTGCACACATATTAAACTATATTAGACAGTATAATAATAGCTTACAGTTAGTCTGCCTTTCATCTGGATGTGCTTCACAAACGTCACATAGATGCAGAAGCCTCTTTCACTGCCACTGAGATGCAACCACCTCTGTTGCATCTCGGTGAATTTGGATGAGCACAGCACCATCATCCACCCAGCAATGCTTGTCAGGATGCAGGGAAGCTGGACTTTGGGATCCGAAAGGTTCCTATCCCCTGCATGCTCCAAGTTAAACACCCAGGGAGCAGTACAATCTAAAATCGAATGGCTGAATAAGGACTACAGGGAGGCAACTGCATTATGTTTTATTTTAAGGTGATCCCTGCAGTCTAAATCTTGGCTAATTACTTTGGCTCCATCTTAAATGTTGCATGATTAATAGATATGGATATGTGTTTAACTAAAACCTATCACATTTGAAGGGAATAATAACAATAATAAGTTTTTCCATCCATTGAGATCCAGACCACTTATGATAATTAAAATTGCATGACACTGCCAGTGAGGGTCTTGAGCTAGTTTCCCGTTACCCAGGTAATCCTGTTCTGCCTCCCTTTATTGCTCCAGGGATCTCAAGTGGATACTGGCATTTTATTTTATTTTTCCCTCATCCTCCTGGACTGCTGCGTTGTTCCGTAACATGGAACAAGATGGCTTCTGTCCTGCGGCATGGTCTGGCAAAGCATTTTTTGATGAGTTTGGTGCAAACAGGCCAGTCTCAGAGGAACCGGATCCCCACCAAAGGCCAGGTGCTGTTGGGATGGTGCGGGGTGCGTGCACTCTGAATCCGTCCCGGAGCGGAGGCAGCAGAGGGGGTGAAAATGCTGCTCCAGGAGCACGTCCAGCTCTGCTTTGAGTTTTGCCCGCTGGGCCCTTCTTTGGTCAGGGTCCCACTCATCATTTACGTGACTCGTTTCATGGCAGAGGAGATGACTGCTCGCCTGCGTTGTTTATACGATGGCAGTGACTAACAGGCTCAGCTCGGCAATTGCAGGAGGCTTTGTACAAACAAGGAGATGAGAGGCAGAGGGGAGGGATCGGGGTTTGAAATGCCGGCTGTAAACACAACACATTTCAAGACAACTTGTAGCAGGGTGATCCAAACTAACAAATGTTGCAAGAGCGGAGCAACAGGGAGGGCGACGCACGCCCGTGTGCCGGCGCGGAGCTGAGCTTTCACAATAAATGATTAAAGCATGGTTCAGATCCCGTCAAATGGAACGGTGCTAATCTAATCACAATCCATCTGGCACTGCCACATCTGTCCCAACACCTCCACCTCTTCATTTTCAATCAGCCTTAAATAGTACATAATTATTAATGTCTACCCGCCTGTCAGACGGCGCGGGGGATTCACTTATCTCTCAAGATCGGCTAAGGCAAGACACGGATACCAATGGATCTAGCGCCGGGCTCGGAGGGCAATAAGCCTTTTGCCCTTGGTTTCAGTCCTCTCTCAGGCACTGTGGCCATGGGGATAGGAGGGGAGATTGGCACACAGACCCTCGAAGCTGGCCCCAGCCAGGGACTTGGGGGCAGGCAGTAGACGGTGACCTGCTCATCAGCCTCGCTTCTCTCCATCACCGCTCACCCGCAGCAGCAGGTCAGGGTGGGTGCCTTGGGCTGGGAAAAGGCAAGGACTCGAGCCTGTGGAGGTGAATATCCCACTTATATTGGACCCACGAGCAGTCCAGTGCCAGTACACAGAGCCTGATCGCCTGGGCAAAGCTGTCCTGGCCGGCTGGGGACCTGCTTTTTGGGGACCCAGTGTGCTGGGTGCTGCACAGCTGCTCAGTGCAACATGAGTGAGCTGGGAGGGAAAAACCTCACGGGGCCTGAGACAATTTACCTAAACCTTGGTGGATTGCTTTTCTCAAATCCAGAGCTCGCTGGCGTTCACAGAGGCTGTTGCAATAGTTTTTTCAGCTCTTCCAAGAAACAAGCCAACACCAAAGCCCCAGCTGCAAACACGTCCTGTGCCTTGGATAAAACATGGACTCAGACCTTTCCGTGTGGGCTCTTTGCAGCTCTGGGCCACACTGACCAGCCAAACTAAGCAGCCCAACGTCTTACCAATCCTTAGGATTTTTATTGTGACTCTCCCAAAATCTAGAGATGTTTAAAGCCTCAGGAATCGTGTGGTTATGTGAAAATCTCGTCTCTTTCCTTTTTTATAAAAACAATATTTTCTTGTCCTTGTGGCTGAGATAAAGCTCAAAAATGAACTGGAGCAATGTGAAACCCAGAAAGTAAACACTGGTTTTTCTTGATGATTTTTAAGCTCGCCAGCTCAGGTGGGGGAGACGTGAGCTGTGATTTCCTAATGGTCAGGATTAAAGCCCTACTTCTGCCCAGATCAAGCAGTCAGGACCAAGCCTCTGCCCCAACCCAAATATCTGCTCCTCTGCAGCTGCTGATCTCGGCTAAGCCGAAGGCAGGGAGAGAAGAGCTGGATGGTAAAGCTCAAAAACAGCCTTAAGAAAGTAGAGCCGAGAGCAAATACCTTGTGAAAGTTGAGTGAGCCACCCTTGGATGTTTACAGAATAAGTTACCAAATAACCAGTGTCTTGGGGATATCTGGTGAGCCCTTGAAACAAATATTCATTTTTTTGATCAGCACGATCGATCTGCAGCTGGCGCTCGGTGCTTAGGTGGATTTGGAGGTTGAAAGACACTCCGTCGCAGTTCACAGTTTGTTCACAGACAAATCCTGCTGGTTTGTTTGTTTGCAGGCCTTTCTTCTTGGAAAGAGCCTGCTCAGCACGCCCAGGTGAGAAAGCCGCTTTCACACCACTCTGGGCATTTAAAGCAGGGAGTTAAAGGCAGATCTGATGGAGGGGATTGCTGAGCTGTAACAAGAAGTGCTCCTCTCCTCTCCGTTCGGCTCAGCAGAAGCTGTTTCCATAGGGCTTGCAAAGGCAAAGACAAGGGGTGCAAATTGCTCCTCAGTGGTGGAGTCCAACCTGAGCCCCAGTGAGGTGGAGGAGCTGAGTAAAAGACCCATCTGTTCCCCAGGTCTTCTCCAACTCTGCCAGCTTCCTTAGAGACCCAAACCCATGACCTGGGTCAGGCAAGGGGCCAGGCTTTTGGATCTGGAGTTTGGGTGTTGAAAGGGGTGACAGCAGTTTGCTCTGGTCTGGGGTTATCCCAGCTTCCCAGCAAGTGCTGGCCCATGGACTGGTTTGCTTCAAAAATAAGAATAAATCAATGGCTTCTCTTGGCTCGGTTGCAAAAGCTTGGGAAATGGCCATGATTTATAGGCCTCTGGTTGGTTGGAGTTTCAGGCTTGCTTGAAGTCTGGGGGAAAATGTGGAGATTGCAACGAAAGAAGGAAAAAGCCAAACCCCAGCTAATTGAAACCAATGGAGATGTAACTCAGGCATGGGCCATGTGCTCCATTTGTGGATCCTTCCTGGTGTCCCCAGGCATCGGGGCTGACTTTTGGTGCAGTTTTGCTCCCCATCCTAGAAAGGTGTCTATGAAGTGGGAAAGAGCATTGCTCTGCTTTGCTCCCCAGGAAGCCACCCTGGAAGCTTCATTGGGTTTTGGGTACAAACGTGGCAGCAGCATGTAAAGCAGCGGCTGCCCCCAGCTGCAAGGTGAGCCTTCCGAGGCTCCTCGTCCACTCTGCCTGTAAAGTCAACCTTGCCGGGCTTCAAATGCCTCCCCTCGCCCCGTGCCCATTGCGCTTTCTGCCCCGGCACATCTCCACACTGTGCATGGGCCGGACCCCAGGCTGGCATCAGTGGGGAGAGGCTGGGGCTGCAGCCTCGGGGTCCCCTCTCTGTTTCCGCTCCCTTACAACCGTACACACGTCGTACCGGGAGGCACAAGCAGGAGTCATGACCCCTTGCAGTCGCCTGCTGGGGAGGCGCAGGACAGGTCAGGACAAGGGAAACCCCTTGTCCCCCAGAGGTTGCATCGGGGAGTCTCGCCGCAGGCAGGGTATCCCACTGGCGTGGGAGCTGCTGTTGCCCCCTGGAGCAGAGCAATGGGATGGGGTGTGGGGTACCGAGGGCTCGCCGGGGTCCCAGGGCAGGGCTGCAGCAGGGCTGCTCCCCAGGCAGGGCTGGATCGGGCCCCGGCCCACGGCGGCCACATCCAGCAGAGGGCATGGTGCAGCCCGCGCAGCGCCCGCAGCACCTTCGGCTGCAGCTCCCGGCACCCAGCACAGCCTTCCCCTTGCAGCCCGCTTTCCTTCCCCCCTTTCTCTTTCTTTCTTCCGTTTTATTGTCTCGATCATCTCTGGACACTGGTTTCACTTTGATCTCCAGAAACTTTGGCATTGCTCCTAAAAAATATATGTACATATTAGAAAAAAAAAAAAGGAAAAGAAGAGAAAAGCCGAGCCTTTGTTCCCCACAGCTGTTGTCATGCTGTAGCAAATCTCCACACAGGTATTAAATGCTTACCATTGATCAAGCAGCCGGTGGTCCAGCGTTACCGCCACGGACCTACTGAAGCCGGGTTAGCTACACTAGAAATAATTTGGTTCCTGAGGTCTTGCTTGAGTTAAAGAGGAAAAAAACCAGAACCACAAAGTGGCAGGGAGGAGAGATGGCAGAGCTGCTGTCTGCCCAAATAGCACGGAGGGCCCTGGGCCAGACGCTTTGGGGATGCTGCGGGCCAGGACAGAAGGTCCAGGCAGGCACGAGACCGTGAGCAGGGCTGCAGCACCATGCGGTGCCACGAAGCCCTGGGATGTGGCTGCCCTGCTTCCTCACCATGGGTGCCCCAAAAACATTCAGTCTTCTAAGCTTCCCCATCATCCCCAGCCTTGCAACACCCACAGCCCCATTGCCCTGGGGCTGGGACATCAGAAATCTGTGCAGAGGGACCTGCCTGGCCTGGGACATCCCGCTGAGGACACTGAGGGGGACCTGCTGCTGGCCAAAGAGGCAAAAGCATCCTTCCCTCCTCCAGGGCGACGGGCAAGGAGGGAGAAGGCCAGCGGGAGGAGAACCAGGGTGGCACAAGGCAGAGCCCTGCTGGCTGCTCCTGCCCGCTGTGCCTGTGGGACCATCCCTCGCTCCTGGCCACAGGCACCGTCCCAGGGCTGCCCCTCGCTGCGGCGATGAAATGAAGCACAGTGGGTACAGGAGCGAAGTCGGGGGGGAGAGGCTGGGGCATCGTCTGGCTCCCACATGTGCCGAGGTTGTTAGGAAGATTTATAGGGGAGAATGCGAGGCTTTTTCTTTTTGGCTTTATAATAATACATTAAGCTTTTAACCTCTGACCGGGAGCTCTGGAAAGGGGATGATCCAGGCAGCATCGGGCGGCTCCCAGCCCTGCTGGGAAGGGGAGCGGGTGGGGAAGGGTCCCCCAGTTGGGCACAGCCGCCGCCGTGGGGGCCGGGACGCGGTGCCGGAGGGGTTAACGCGGCGCGGAGGAATGTGAGAGTTTAGCGAGAGGCGTCGGCTGTCTTGAGGTCACCTGTGAGGGATTAGCTGGGCAGGCAGACAGTTGTTGTTTGAGGACTGTCTGAGGCCGGGGAAGGGGTGGCGGTGGGCCGGGGATGGAGAGTGGGGTGGCTCAGGGGGCTGTGGGGAGCGCCCTGGCCCCGCGGGTGGGATCTTCCTGTCCTACTGCGCCACTATCAGATGCATTTGTGAAAGCCCAACTGTAAACTGGCTGTCTGTTCCGGTAAAGAAATAAATCCATCACCAGTGGGAAGGGGAGGAATGGGAATGGGGCCGGGGGGGAAGGTGGGATATCCCCACAAGCCTGGCTGCAGCATGCCAAACCCTGCCAGACCTCAGGTGGGCAGCAGAGATGCCGGGGAGGAATTGAAATGGTGCAGGCATGGCCAAGACCCATCAGGGCTGTCCACATGTGGGCTCTTTCCATGCCAGGGACCACCAGAGAGCTCACTCCAGTGAGGACTATGGTCCTTGCCGGTGGGTTCCCAAGTGAAGCCTTGACTTGCTAGCAAAACCCCCTTTTCACTGCACTGGGCTGAGCCTTCACGCCCCACATTTGTACATGTGTCTGAGCTGGTGCCCACAAATAGGCCTGCTGGGAACACAAAATAAGAGCCATGAACAAGAGTGAGATGTCCCTGAGGACTCGCAGCCTGGACCAACAGGTTCACGAGGGTTGACTGAGAACTGACCCGTCCATCTAAGGGTGCACCGTGGCACCCAGCACCTCCCAAGCATTTCAGACCCAAACCAACAGTAATTTCTCCTGCACCTCCCAGCCTGGCTTAAAAAACCATCATGATTCCCTGCTGGTATGACTGGCATGTTGATGTTTGTGGGGGCTGCGAGGGTGGACCGGGCGTGTGTGCGTGTGCGGTCCGCCCGGGTAGAGACGAGCATGCAAGGGCAGTGTGGAGGAATCCCTGCATTTAGCTTTGAACAGGATCAAGCTGAGCTTTTATACACCTTCAGATCATGAAAACTGATTCAAAGGCTTGGTTGGGACTATGGTACCTGCCTCATTGCTGCCTTGATACCAGCTCCCAATAAAACCTGGCTCCCTCCACCACTTTGTCCTCTGCCCTTGGCTTTGCCCTCTCCGAAGCAGGATCGGGATATCCGTACTCCTTCCCAATGGCTTGGGATTCGAATCAACACATGAATTTTTCCTGTACCTATTGCTGCAATATCTGGTGTGCTTCTGCAGATGAAAGGTATTATATGAGGATAAATTCTTAATCATCACAATAATCAATCATTCTTTACCTGTAATTTAGTTGAAATTAATCCAGCAAACGAGCAGAGGGCCAAATGGTAATCTGTGTCCCGGGTATCTTTATTGACTTGGAAAGAGAGCATCTTCCATTAAAATAAAGAGGAAAGCTTGAAAAAGTGCACCCAGAAGTTTTGCATTTTAAAAGGGAGAAAATAAAAAAAGAAAAACCCCACAGAACAAACTCCTTATAGTTTAAAAAAACCTCATGATTTTTAAAGTGAGTCTCTGGGTTTGGGCTAGGTCTGACTCATGGTTTTAAATGCTGAAGGGAGTGTACAGAGCTGTAATAAGCAGGGAACACCCAGTGCTTACCTGCAGGAGGTTTATCCTTGTGGTTTATTTAAATAAAGGAGCCCAAGTTGCATTTCAGGGCTTGTAGTTGCCCTTACGCATTGGGTTTACATCAAGGAGACCTCTCTTTTGTGGAGCGCTGAGCAGGTTTGGTGATAAACTAAGAGGCCACGTGGCTGTCCTGCCCAAACTCTGATTGAGAAACCTCCTAATGCAAAGAGAGGTTCCCTGGGGCTAATGGATGCTTTTATTGCACCAGCACTGTAATAAAACACAAAATAAAACAATTTTATTGAAATTAAAATGTAAACGGAAGATTTGTCTCATGCCTCCATCCCTACCCCCAGCTGGATCCGTGTCTGGCAGCAGGTAGAAATCCCAGCTCCGTCCGTATTTCAATGGGCTCCAGACCTGGGTCTGGGTATTGCACTGAATCTGCCTCTTCCATTGCACATCACAAGCATTTTCCTGTGCTGCCCCAGCTCGTCCCAGCCCACCATGGAGCCTGGTGCTGCGTGGCCATCTAGGAGGGGAGAGACTCTGCCCCGGAGAATTTGTGACCTGGGCCAGGAAAGGGTGAGGGGCAGGAAAGGGCTCCTGCTTCCCGGGGAGCTGAGCTGCGCAGGGAAGGAAGAAATTGCTCGGAGGAAGGAAGAAATCGCTCGGAGTTTCCCGCTGGGGGATATTCGTAGCACTCAACTTTAATCTGCTTATGTGTAGTCAATGAATAGGGAGAGTTTTTTTCCAAAGGCAATGCAGAGCACCCAAGGGACTGGGAGAGGGGTGACACCGTGGGTCTGGGGGGTGTGCCAGCGGCTGGATGCAGGGACAACCCGAGCAGACCCGCTCCTGACTCATCCTTCCCAGCTCTGCCCCCGAGCTCGGCTCCTTTTCCAACCCGTTTTGACAGTGCAAAGCAGCTGAGAGGACAAATACCTGAAGGTGCAAGGGCCCTCTCAAGGTGGCCCCATCCTGCTTGGGGTTTGTGGTGGCCAGCACAGGTCCCCAGGGTGGAGGGCGTCTTACCGAGAGATGCTTTAATCTCAGGCAGATGTGCAGGCTTCAGGGGGAATCCCTACCCACACCCCAGTGCTTGTGTGGTCAGAGCCAGCCCTGAGCACCCCTGGGAAGGGATCTGCTTTGCCCAGGTCCATCTTGGGGCTGGTGGCAGCAGGAGCCACCCATCCCTGCCCCTCAAAGAGCACACACACGCACCACCCCCCCGGCAGCAGTGGCAGGGCTCTCCCTGGCCAAATGCATCCCAGCTGCTGGCTGAAGGAAACATTCCCTGAGCCGGTGGAGAGTTTCTGGTAGCGACTGAGGGACAGGATACTAAAACAGGAAAAAATTAACATGTAAGAAAACATAGCTGCACCTGAAGCAACAGAGGCAAAGAGAGTCAATGCAATTCCCCGCAATGCCAGAAAGGAACTGTAAGTCAGGGGAACAGGCTGGTGCCCCCCTCCCTCCCTCCCTCCCGCTCTTGCTAACTCCTATTTCAAAGGCAGACAAACAACACACTGTACTGTGTGGCATCTCCACTCTTAAATCTTCCTGTCTTCGGGTCCGTGTAACGTGAGCTGGCAGGGCAGGATCTGACCCTCTCGCCGAGCCATCCAGGGCACAGCCTTGGCTCCGGCAAGAAATCCTCCAGTTGGATCTCCCAAAGCCCCCGAACAAGCTGAAACGTGTCCTCCCAGGAGAGGCAGCTGGTCCAAAGCACTGCTGCAGCCTCTGATCCTCGGGGCTTTGGGTTCAAAGCTCACGGGCAGCTCCCGGCACCTGCAAGGCAAAGGGCGATGCTGGCAGGGGAGCAGCGCTGCAGGGGTGTGGGTGAAAACTGCCCCGTTTTGCAGCCTGGGTGGCTGCATGGGGCCGGGGACTGTGCCCACCCGCCCCCCTATGAAAACCTGTAAACCTCCCTGCCATTTAGCTCTGCTGCACTTTGTTTATTTGGTCTCCGCTCAGACGTGGCAGCCCAAAAGTGTGCGTGTCCCCAGCCGTTTGTCTCCCCATGTCAGACTCAAGAAGGATGTGGGCAAAGTCGAACCTGTGTGTCTGTGCTGGGGGATAAATCATGGCTCCATGGTGCCCCGTGGATCAGCCTGGTCCAAGGCTGGAGGGAGCGGTGGGGAGCAGTCCCAGCACTCCTCAGTTTTACCTCCTTGCTTCTGTCACCCGCAAAAAGTGGGGACGGGAAAGGGTCAATAGGCACCCACCCTGTCAGACACCCCCAGACTCCCAAGGTGCTCCCAAAGGGCAGTGCGGCGCAGCCCCCTGCTGCCCTCCTTGGCACTGGAAGGGGCTTGCGGGGCGTTGCGTTGCCCTCTGCATTGCCACAGCCTTGCAAAGGGAGATGAAGCCGTTGGCTGGAGCGGAGCCGAGACTCCATGGACCGATGTCTTGGAAGTCATCTCCTGCCGTGGGCCAAGTGCTGTGTGGAGGCTGTGTTTGTGTTGATTTTTTGTGCTTTTCTTTTCTTTCTTTCTCTCTTCTTCCCCC
>NW_009259598.1:1467581-1484459 GCF_000687185.1 Egretta garzetta
TCTCTCTCTTTCTTTTGCAAAAAGACATAATCTCTCTCTCCCACTCTCGCTTGCTCGCGCTCTGTGAGAGCTGATGCAGTTAATTGGAGCTTCTTGTAAGTGAACATTAACACAGGCAGAGCCAAGAAGACGTCTTGGCAGCAAAATATCATTATCAGTTCTTGAGCTCCAGCCAAAATCCCCTTGCGGTCAAAACACAATTCTTTAAACTAAACAATTAAAGATTTGTGCAAGTGTTGCTGCCATGAGTTATCAAGGACGGGGAGGGGCTGCTCCGTGCCCGTGTCAGCAGAAGTTAACAGCCCTGCTCCCTGGCAGGGAAGCAGGTGACAGGCTGAGCCCTCCGTGTCAGCGCGGAGGCACGGGGAAGGGGCTCTGGGAAAAATCTCCGCCGTGGTCGCTCCAGGCGTGGGCAAGCGGCCCCACAGCAGCCACAGCCACGGAGCTCATCCAGACTGCACCGCCGGGCATCAAACTCTCTGCTTCCCGGTGCTGTGGTTTTGTTCTTCCTCTTCTCTCTTCCACCCTCAGTGGGAAGTTTAGGTTTAGTGGGAGTTGCTGTCAGAACAAAAAGCAAAATCTCCAGGTTTTCAGCAGTTTGTCAAAAAATACACATAAGCTCTGTCTCCTTTCCTAAATGACAAAATAGCCTTTTCTGCAGGGACTGTTTCTCATGTTTGCGCACTCAAAACCACATAAAAATAAGAGCAATTTTTTAAATTATTATTTTAGTCTTTCCCCCCCTTCCCAAGCACAAAAAGATAGCATTTCCCAACTAGATTTAGCTGCTGAAGAGAAGAGTTTGGGAATTCACCCCTTCCCTTCACAGCACAAAGAAAGAAAAGCATTGCATCCTTTAGAAACCTTTTTCTCCAGGTTAGGCAGCCTGGTGCAAATAGGGAATAAATCAGTGAAAAGGGATCGGTTTCGACAAATTCAAGTTCAGACGGGAGCCCGCGGTGTCAGGACTGACTGAAGTACATCAAACACAAAGCTACATGTCTGGGTTCGGGTGAATCTACCGCTGCAGCCCGGAAAATGCAAGTGGCAGATGAGCAGTGTGATGGGAAGGAGAATAATTAAATGTCGTGAGATGGTGCCAGGTGGGAGAAGCACCGTCCCCCCGGCCGCAGCCAGGCAAGCTGCGAAGCCTTAATGGGAGAAACACTGTTAATTGTTGCAGGGGTAGGGAAGGGTGTGCACGAGGGGGAAAATGTTAGAGAGTTGCAGAAATATTCCTAGATAATAAAATATCGTCTTTTTAGTGTCAAAGTGAATGTTCCAGGCCTTGGGTGAAATTGAGTCCCCCGGGGTGGGTGAAGCGGGAGCTGCTTCCCCTTCATATCGAGAGGACAGGGTGCTCGGTGCGGCAGATGTCCCCAAAACACAAAATTGTGGGGAATGAATCGAGTCTGAGAGGCCTGAGAATTCAAATGTCTTGAAAGAGGGGGGATTAGCATCTTTCCAGCCTCTTGACTAATTTCTACCACGTTGGACATTCTTGTTATCCACATAAATGTCCAAACTGTTTTAATCCTGCCAAGCTCTTGAGATCTTGTGGCAAAGAACTCCAAGGGCTGGAACAAATTCCCTGGGTCAGGATTATTTGCTCCTGAGGCTTCTCCTTGTCCTCCAAGTGCCCTGTCCATGGGCTGCCAAAGTTCATCGTCTTTTCCTGAGTGATGCCAGTATTTTCCATAAGTCATCTCCTATCTTCATCTTTCTTCCTATCCCTTCTCCCTGCTCATTTAAGTATTTGCTCCCCTTGCTTCCTTCTACCTTTACAGTAGGACCCAACCCAGGCAGGGCTAAGAGAACCAGGCTTTCCTCTATTTTCTTCTCTGATATCTGCTTTTCTTTTTTCCCCATCCCCATTCCTTTCCCCAGTCTCCTGCCCACCCCTTCGTCATTCTTCCACCATCCCTGTTTGCTGCTAAGTCACCAAAACAAGTGTAGGGCTGGTGGTACAATGTCATTCCTATGTGTAGTAACCAATAGGGGAAATAGTAGATAAAATATTGACCCGTTTAGAGACAGAAGGTGTGGAAACCCAGCTCTCGCTATCTCTTACCACAACAGCAATAACAAGCAGTACTTTTTTACACCAGTGCAGCTCAGGAGTTTCAGTGCAGCTCAGGAGTTTGAGGATGAACGTTCAGCAAGACGGAAGAAGAAACTGAATCAACACATGGATACCCAAACCTGCCAGCATCTGTAAAGAATAGCAACACCGTCAGGCATCCTAAATCTCATCTGTCGGGGTTTAGGTACAGCTGTACTGGTGTAGATGAAGATGAAGCTTCTGTGATGAGAAGATTAGCCATCACCTTGCTGCTAAGTGATTTTTAAGTCTGGCCAGGGCTGAGCCAGGGCTTGGGGCTTGCCAATGCGGCGTGAAGCTCCTGCCAGCCTCTGCTCGCCTGCGCTGGGCAGGATCCTTGGAGGAGGATGGATGTGCCTGCATCCAAGGAAGGAAAAAGCAGCCCTGCTGGGTTGTTAGTGGCAGGGCTGATTTTCATCTGGATCAGCTTCCCCCAACCTCTTGCGCTGTTGGCCAGCTGAGCTGTTGGGATTCGCATGCTGGTACCCGGTCGCAGCACCTTGCTCCCCGTAAAATCAGCCTTGGGTTAGCAGCAAAGCGCGAGCCCTCTGCCTGCCCCACCAAAGTCCAAATCCTGCCTTGCAAAACCGGCTGCATTAATGCAACATGAAACCACCCGCCGCTGAACTCTCGCAACCCAATGTTCCTGCTCACGGGACTGCACAAATCCCAGAGAGCCAGGTCACGCGCTGGGTGCCCTGCCCAGGCGGAGGGGAGCCGGCACGCACCGCAGCCAGGGGCGAGGAGGGGTGGGAAAGGAAAGCTGTGTTTGTGAGCTACCCATCCCCGTTTTCCAGAGCAGGGTGCGGCTGGAACATGTTTGGGAGCAGAGCAAGGGCCTCTGCTTTCCACATGTGCAGAGTCCCAGCCTGGAGCGTGTTGCCCCTGGGATGAGGAGCAAACTCTGCCACTGTGATACTGCACAAAACCCCAGCAGTAACCCCAGGGCCGCTCCTTTCCTGTCCGTTCAGGCTGAAGTAAATGTGAATTTTTGCTTTGAGACCAATCCCTTCAGTCAGTGGAAGGCCCCTTAGAGGAGAGCTCATCGCACTTTTGTGAGAGTAGAGGAGGAAAACGTGCAAAAGGGCAGAAGCCCCCCAAAGCAGCCATGCACGAGGCTGTGTCCAAGCAGGGCTCCCTCGTTCTGGGCACAGCTCCTCTGAGCCACCATTTGTCCCCGGCAAGATTCAGCCCAGGTACCTGACTCAGCTGCACCCCCTGAGCTTTAACCCCATGCCTGGCTGCACCAAGAGCCACGTATAAAATATATTTTCTCCTTTACACCAAATAGCTGCGGCAGGCTGCGGAGGGCCCTCTCGGCGCTTCCTGGGGACAGTCCCGTTGCCACCTGTTCCTATGGAGAAGGCTTTTTATCACAAACACTTGGTAAACAGCTGCCGCCGGAGCCCCTTTCTGCCTGCCCTGCGTTTATTCGGAGAAAGTCAATAAGGAAAAACAAACATTCCTCGTCCTTGTGCACACACATCCCTGGGCCGCCGCAGCGCTGCCCTGCTGTGCGTGGCAGACCGGGAGCTCCCAGATGGTGCCCGAAGCCAGGGCCGCCGGGCACGGCCCCAAGCCTTGCTTTAGGGCAGCTGGGAAGCAAAGGGGGACACACCACCTTTGCAATGGGATTTTTCCCTTTTGCCTTCCCCAGTGCAGGGCACATGCCTGGTAGCGAGTCCAGCAGGGTCAGACACGAAACTCAGACCTTATGGGCTTCACCTCCCAAAGGCAATTCTTTCCTGCAAGCTCTGGAGGTTGCAAAGTTGAGCTTTGAATCCTCCCGTTGCCCTCGCTGGTGCAGGCTCCCGATCCCTTCCCACTCCCCGAGGCAGGGGGAGAGGACGAGGGCAGACAGGATCCCCCATTGCGACAAGCACTTGCAGAGCCGCAGCCGGGAATTAACGTGCTCAGGCTGTAATTAGGGCTTCAGCACGGTGACACCTTTACAAGTGTCTTTATTTAAAAGCAGGTAAATTGGAGGCTTCTAGGTTGGGTGCGTTAGCGGGGGGAGGTGGTGGTGATGACGGTGGGGAAGGGATGAGACAGGAGTGAATTATTTTTAGTGGCATCCTTGTGCTGTGACGGGTTGACCATGGCCTGGGTGATGGGTGGAAGATGCAGAAACTTGAAGGAAGTTGGTTGGACTCAATGTATTTGTGTAGGTCCTCTGTCCGTCCGTCTGTCAAAACAGCTGCATGGGAGAGCAGGGAAAGGGGGTGAAGCCACGTGGGTCTGAACCCCCCATTGCGTATCAAGGCTGTGCTTGTCCCATTGCCTGCCCCGTTCAATCCACCTGCTTCTACCAGCACAGTTTAGCCTCTACCTTCTTCACCAGTGACCTGGTAATGTTGGCTGACGCAGGCTGGGAAGAAGCCCACAGGTAGGGGCTGGAGCAGGAGTGGGGCAGGGACGAGGGCAACGGGGAGGTGGCAGCAGGGACTGAACCTCTCGCCGCCCCTATGGCATCGCTGCCCGCGAGCTGTGGGCATCCCCCCTGCTGGCCCTGCTGCTCGAAACCTTGCCAGCCCGGCTGCTTAGAGACAACTTCAACATTTGGATCCAGATGATAACACCAGCAGCCTCAAAGTTCAGGGATATTCAGATCTAGACCAATCTCTAGGCTTTTTTTTTTTTTTTTTGACAGCTGCTGCCTCTACTTTAGGCAAGGACATTAGCGCCGAGAGGAAAAAAAATTTGATTTTAATGCAAGCCCCAGTAATCAGCTATTTGTGATGGAATTTTATCTGTCCTGGTCTCTAAGGGATGAGAAGCAAGCAGAGAGGAAAGAAGGGTCAGAAATTAGTATGCAGAAATATCTGATCAGCCAAAGTAATTTTCTTTAATAATCGTATTCATACTGGCTGCTCTCCGCTCACTAGAAGAATTAAGTATTTAATAGTAATATATTTCATCTGGCAGCAGTTCCGTTTCGTTAGGAGCTGTGATGCCTCGCCGGGGTGGGGGTGGGCAGGGGAGGCAGCAGTAGGAGGGCCCCGGACCTGCCGGAGGAACAAAGCTGCCTCGCTCGCCGGTTCGATCGGTGGTGGGTCCTGGGGGGGCCTCTGGGCTCTGCCAGCCCTCCCCGCTGCCCGGCACCCATCGGGGAGAGCCGGCTGGTGCGGCATGGCACAGGGTGAGCTCGTTATGGAGCTATAATTAAAGAGGAGCGTGCTTCTCTTGCAAGGGGAGGCGAGGTGTCAGGACCAGCCGGCGCGGACGTGGGAAGGACCCGTGCGCCGCCATGGACCGTCGACACGTGTTTCATGTCGGGCCCCGTGTCGGAAATCCTGTGCTGCATCCTCTGGGCTGTGCAACGCCGGAGGTCACACCAGAGAGACAGCAGGTTTCTCCATGGCCTTAAAACCTACGGTTCTGTAATTGCCTGGAGATACACTAATTATTATTATTGGCATCCATTCAGGAAAGAGTTTAAACGCATGCTTAACTTAAGCATGTCCGTAAGTCCCATTGACTCTAATAGGACTTAACTACATGCCTAAATGCTGCCCTGAATATTGATGTTTTTCCCAAATCAGTGATTGTTCACAACAATCCCACAGTAAAGGCGAGAGCCTCCCAGAAGCCGTGCAGCCCGGCTCTGCCCCGGTGCCTGCCAGCTGCCCTGCGGTCACCCGGTGTGCCATGCAGCCACCCCTCATTCGAGAGATCAGCAGCATCTCCCTGCGGTTTCCAACCTCGCGGCACCGCCGGGGCACGGGTGGGAGGGGAGGGACCCTGTGAGAGCAGCACATCTGCACCTCTGGATTGTCCTCCCAGAGGCCGGGCGGATGAAGGCACGGGGGAACGCGTCCCTGCTCGTCATCCTCAGCCCCACGCCTCCATCAGGGCTCCCCTAGAATAGCCAAAGCAAAGGAGTGGGGTCATCTGCTCCGTGCCAGCCCTGGCTCCAACACCCGCCGGGATTTGCACATGTGGAGGGGGTTGGGTAAGAAATACCAAGGAGAAATTAATCCATATTTGCTCAGAAAAGAGACAGAGAGAAAGAAATTCAAATCTGAGTTCAAATCCTCTCTGTTCTTTTAAAAGCACATGATATAAACAGATGGAAAATGATGCTGGCAATTCAGATCACTCAGTAGTCTGGAATTAAATACCTGTGTGTTAAATTGACAGTTCTGCAGGCACAGGGGAAGGATGCAGGCAGGGATTTCAGGGTGCCTGGGCAGAGCAGTGACTTGAGGATAAACTGCCTTGGAAAGGTGGGAAACACACTCTTACGGGCCAAACTCTTCCAGAAATAACAGCAGCAAAATGGTGTCCCAAACCCTTGTGGTGGTGTTGCTTTCTGGACTAATTACAAGCAAAATATCGATGGCAAAGAGCACAGGTATTGTTTGGTTCAAGCTGGTACACAAGGGGACAGACCTATTCCCTTTCTTTCTTTCTCTCCAAAAGTTTTCTACTTTATTTTCCCAAATTTGCTAAGCTGAAGAAACCAGCACACCTTCCCCTTTCCTCCCTCTGTCTCCCTCCTGTCTGTCCCAGCTCCTGTCTTCGCTCCGGCGATGCGGTCTCTGCAGCAAGACCGAAAGCAAAAAATGGAACGGCTCAACCGAGCTTGCAAACGCCAGAAAATATTGCTCAGTTGAAAAAAGATCTTGTGACCTGGGACTCGACTCTTGCGATAAATACACTGTAATGCGGGAAGAGTGAGTAAATAAATAGTGTAACAGGGGATTAGACTCGTCTCATGGCAAAAATAGTGAACGTTAGGGGCGTTAAAGCTCTGAAGTGATAGGAAAACTCCAGTGCTGATAACGGTGGGCTGCAGCTCAGAAGTAGGACGGGTGATTTAGGCTGCAGAGCTCTCGTGATTGTGCAATTTAGGGTTTTGCATGGTGATAGGGGTTTGCCCAGGACACAAACACCTTCCTTTGAGGGACAGGGAAACAACCATGAAACAATTTGGGGTTCCAGGTATTCCTCCATGCTCGTTTGCATCTGGCCAAAGCTTATTCTCTTCTCCTTCATCTCCTCAGTGACTGTTCAGACAGACCCTGCGTGTGGGTGAGGAATGGGTGTCTGTCTGCACACCCTGTCCTCTTGTCTGCACTGCGCCTCGTCCCCGAGTCACCCAGCTGACGCTGACATGCTGTGCCCATGAGAACGGTCACAGCTCAGTGCATATAACCGAGGACGCACCAAGCGGGTGGGGGGATGTGGGGTCACCCTGCCAGCTCCCACCAAACCCCTGATTTATGCGTTAGCCAGCAGCACCCCGTGATGCTGGGCCTCTCCAGGGGGCAGCGGGTGCTGGTTCCCACCCGCCCCATGGCTCCTTTCTCACCTCCCTCCTTCCCCGGCATCACGGCTCCAGCACCCCGGTGCCTCGCTGCCACCAGCTCTCCTCGCCTCGGCGCTCCAGCACCTTCGGGGGTGCCGGCAGCACGAAAAAAGCAACCTCTGGGCACTGCTGCTCTTGCACAGGGCCGTGCCAGCGGTCCAGCTCCCAGTGAGCACCCTTGTCCCTCTCCGGAGCCGGTGACCCCAGACATCCGTCCCACACGCGTCTCCCCTCCTTCCTCCCCTCCTTCCCCGTCCTCCTCCTCCCCAAAGCGCGGTCTGCAGAGCGCGTGTTTGTGAGCTCACAGGGAACGGCGGGACACGGGCCTTTCTCTCGGCTCTAATGAAACCCTTTAATCATATTCAAATAGGTTACTGTTCAGGGGGAAAATAGAAATATGGATTTGATAGCAATAAATTTCCCTGGCTGGCTAAGCCCAGTTCTTAATTGTCCTGTCCCAGGGCTCGCACATTTCATTGTTCGTTAGGTGCTTAAGTCCCTGCTCTCATTTTGTGGCGGTGACATTACCGCTGATGGCTCTAATACTCTCATAATTTGAAAGGGGATTTGCATGATAGAACGCAGAGTATTAAAAGAAAAAGAAAAAAGGAGAGTTAAAAAAAAAAAAAGGAGGGAGGGGGCGAAGAAGGAGTGTGCGGGGGGGGGCAGGGGAGCGGATTCAGCTTTCACTTAAAAAAAAAAGTCACTTTCTTCAAAGTCAAATCATTGTTTTCATTAAAGTGAAAAAAAAAAAAGTGTCTCTTCTGCACAGTCAGTCCGGCCTGGCGCTGGTATTATCCTTATTGTTGCTAATGGTTATTAATTATTATTATCCTGCTACACAGAGCACTGCGGACGTGATGTCCCCAATGTCCTTGGGACAAAGAGAAAAAAAAAAAGCAGGGTGTCCGAGCTGGGGCAGGCTCCTGGCAGCCGGTGGTGTGAAGCGAGAGGGGGTTTGCCATCGCCTCCGGTGCGACGGTGTTTTGGCAGGAGCCGTAGCAGGCGTCCGCTGCCAACCGGGGTCTCCGTCTCAGCAGCTGGCTTTTATTCTGCTGTGCCTTGATGTGCGCTGCCCCGCTGCCAGCTACTGCCCGCGTCTTGGGTCAAGGGGTTATTTGGGTAGAAAACACAAAATAAAAACTGGGTCACCCTGCTGCCTTTATCCCCAAACTTTGGTTATTGTTTAGAGATGAGCCCAAATAGATCATTGCTCCTCCATGTCCAGAGAGGCCGAGATCTGCGCGTGGGTCCCACTGTTCCCAGCGGAGCCGGGTCGGGATCTGCATCGCTGCCTCTGAGGGGCTGGAAACCAGACCCGACTTCAGAGCTGAATTTTCCTAATTGCTGGCTTTTAAAGCCGAGAAGAACCATTATGATCATCTGAGCTGCAAGTACCAGACCCCCCTCAGCACCTGGGGTGTCAGAAATCCTGATGTGGATTTTATAGTGCCAAACTATCTCTGCGGAAAAAGAGGGGCACGAGTCTCCAGGCGGCCGTTTTGCAACATAAAGACTGGGGGGAGCAGCGATTTCTGCCTCTGTCGCTGGCACTGGGAGCCCCCGGGCCGACGTAGCACCTCTCTGCTGTTGATACTGTCGTTATTAACAGGAATAGTACCCTGTTGTGGTTATATCTCCCTTCGGTCCAGCTGGCTAGTTTTGCCCCACCATGAAGAAATTTATCCCAACTCTTGACAGCAACTCAGTTGTTAATTTCCTGAAAAAAAACCCGCAGTCTCAAATCTCTTTTGAGGGATTTTGCTTTTCCTCTTGCTGGCTGGTTAAGGGGGAAAAGAAACGCACCTACATCAGAGACCAAAAAGACTTCCCTTGAACAAGCCAGAAATCGCCCAGCCTTTCCCGAGCCCGGAGCTGCCTCCACCTGTATTTATGGAGCGAGCACTCGCCAAGCTAAATCACAGCCACGTCACCCAGTTCAGGTCCAGCTTTGGACCAACACCAGTCCACAGGCCACCAACTAACTGGCCATGTCCGTGACTGTGGCATGGCTTGAAAGAGGGCTTGTGCTTGCTGACACATCTCCGGCTGCTCTTGCCCTCCCCGTCTCATTCACATGAGAGAAATGCGTAGAGAGAATCTGCAACCAAAACTTAGCCCTGGGGTAAAAATTCCTTTCTTCAACCTCTTTATATGGAGACCACAGTTCTATTCTGTAGTTGGTCTGAAATTTAGCGCTGGTGCATGGACACACACTGCAGGGTTCCTGTGCTCCAGTGCACAGGAGTCTGTGGGAAGGCCTTTATCCATCGGCTGTTTATTTGCTAACAATAAAGTGGTAGGTGGAGATGTTTTAATTATTATTGTAGTGACTGAGGCTTGCACAGAGATCATAGTTTGGCTGCTGTTCTCTTATCAAGCGATTTAGCATCATTCAAGGTGAGAAGGGCTCAGTGAGTGAAAATCAGCCCGGGTCTGTTGATCTCAGCAGAACTGGAGTCCTTTACCCTGGCTGGGGATGCTGCTTGCACGCTTTGCCATCCTCTCTCTTCCCTGTAACTCCGTGGTCCATCCCAGGCTGTGCAGAGATGTCGGCAAAGCCCCTGGCTGTGCATCCAGATGCTTTCCTGTTCTCTCCGCATTCACATACAGGCTCTTTCCAGGCTTCTTTCTGTGGAAAGGATCCTCTTGGCAGTTCATGGAGCTAATTTAGCCCCAGAGCCCCACACTAAACTCCCTCCCACGACATCAGGTATTTACCACCTGAGCTCACCATGTGGGAAGCACCGAGGTCCCCCCATCTCACCAAGGGCTTCCATGGGACAGGGCTCCCATCCCAGGGAGGAGTATTGCTGTGTCTGCTCATTCCAAGACTATTCACCACCCATTTCTGGGAATTTCACCATCCCTAATGCCCATGGGAAGGAGCCCAAAGGGCTCACAAAGAGCAGAGATTTCTGTTTCTGTGGCTGCAACCCACAGACGCTCAGACGGGCTCGGCACCCAGCCTTCATGCTCACAAGGTGTGCCTGGTCAAATTCCCAAATTTGGATGGATTTTGCCAGCCCCATCCCAAGCTGTTTGCCCTGCCCTTGCTACCAACAAATCCTCTGGCAAAAGCATTCCTGGGTTTCCTTGCCTTACTCGCCCCAGGCCGGGAGCAGGAGACAGGGATTAGCCAAAGCGCAGAAAGAGCTCAAAACCTGCTGGGGAAGTGCAGCGAGCTGGCTGGGCTGCAAGCGCCCTGCCCTTCGCTGGGAGAGGGATTTGAATCCAGCACGTGCGCCGGTAGATGTCAAAATCCAGAGAGACCCTTGAGGGCGCGAAGGAGCCAGTTTGCGGCGCGTTGAAGGAAGGATCCCGGTCAAAATAGGATCATCTCGTCTCTCTTCTATTCTATTTTCATCACCACGGTATTGGACCACTTCCCACTAACATATTTACCCAGCGAGGTGACTACCATCTGTCTCCTCTTTATTAAAATACTCCAGGATTTTCCCCCATGAGTCGTCGTCCTTGGGAATAGGAAGAAAGGATGTCAGCGAGCTGGAGGGAGGACTGGGAAGTGGGTCATACCCTTCAGGAGCGCTCTCAGCCCCTCCAAACTGGGGCACGCCACGAGCCCGGGGACACGGTGCTGTTTGGACTCGGCTGCTCGACTGATCTCGGGGCATTTTTTTGCCTAAAGCAGCCATTTCAAACGGTGCCGTGCGCGCTGCCAGCCCCCACCGTGCAGCAACTTGTTCCCCGATTACGTCACCCTGCATAAAAGGGAATTATTCAGACCTTCGTTTCAGCTGAAACAATACTGCAAATTAGCTAAACATGTGCTCCGCTCCCCACCCGCCCCCCTCCCGCCCATCTCCCAAGGAACAAGGCCTGCCTGGTGCAGGTTGAAATAAGACCTGCTCCAAGGTTCAGGGGATTAAGTCACTGAAGCCGATTTTGTGGAGTTTAGAAAAACGCCCATTTCCTTTGGAAAAAAAAAAAAAAAAAAGGCCCCGGGAAAAAACCCCCTGTGTTTTGCTAGCTGGAGCGCTGCCCAGCAGTTGCCCGCACCACCAAAGCCAAAAGCAGCCTCCACCATCAAGGATGTGGCCATGCCCTTGTGTTGCCACCCCCAGAGCCCTGGGCAGCTCTCGAGGGGGTCCCCACCACCCCCAAGTTGTTCCCTGTGCAGTGGAGCAGCATCCCCGCCCTCAGCCCACTCTCAGGTCGATGGTGGGACGTGGGACATCTCCCAGCACCTAGTCTACTGCCGCCATCCCAAACCCCGCTTGCCCCGAGAAAGCACCAGAGCCAAAGCGGAGCTTAAATATTTTTGTTCTCTCATTCACTTAGGGATGGGGGGAGGAATGAAGGGGGGAGAAGGGAGAAGAAGGGGAGGGGGACAAAGGGGGTTTAATAGGCTCCAGTGACAGCACAATGTCCACATTGGGAAAAGATTAATGACGAAAATTAATCGCATGACCTTTCTTTCGAGGAGCTGGAGGTGAGGCGAGCCATTAAAGCCTCTTATGTTGTAATTAACGTTTGAGGGGAGAAAAGACTGGCTTTAGAATGGATGTGATCATTTAATTAGGGTTATGCGTCAGTGCCACAACAGGTTCAGAGAAGTCATAATTTAACTATAGCTTTAAATTACACAGTCAGAACGTGGATGGCAGGGTTTAATGGCAGGGAAGCGCTGCCACTGAGGAGTAGGAAAAACAATTAAATAAACACCTCAAACGGGAGAAGGAGAGGGGAGATGGCCGCGGAGGCAAGGAGGGCGTCCTGGGCAGGGAAGTTGCTCCTTGGGTTTGCTTGAAAGAGAATCCTGTTAAATTAGAGCAGGACAGACCTCGAGCCACCTCCGTCCAGCTATCCACCATCAGCCTCACGTGTTTTCACCCATCAAGGTTTCCGGGGAAGCAGAGTCTCTTCCTCAGCCCGGTATTAATCCACGAGCCCTGATTTCCCCTTCTTTCACCCCAGTGGACAAGGGTCACCACTTGATCCACGTTGGGGCACTGTGGCCCAACACGCTGTCTTGGCAGTATTTGGTATTTGCTGCTTCTGTGCGAGGCACAGGGAACCTTGCGATCAACACCAATGAGCACAAGTAACTTATCTCTACAAGATTTTAGAAAAGAGGTCAGGATTTTTTTTTCCCTTTCAGGAGAAGAATTCGCAAAAAATCCAGAGAAATGCCTGGTTTTCCCTTCACCTACGTAGAAACCTTCACCTGCTGAGAGCACCGGCTGCTTTACGGTGGCTGCAGGTCTTTTCGGTCCGTGAAACGGGGAATGAAACGCTGCTGGCAGCCACGCCGGGGGCTGCACGGCATGGCAGCGGGACTGCGTCCTGCTGGGCTTTTTTGGGGGGAAGGGTTGACTGGAAAGGGAAAAGTTGGATTGCATTTGACTTTGGCGTAGGAGCAGGTTTAACAGCTACTCGGTGCGGTGCGGGCGGGTGTATATGTTAGAGAGGAGGTGAAGGTGGATGTGTAGAGTCTTGGAAAATTATATGTGAGAAATGAGTGTCATGATCAAGTGCTGCATATTGGATGGATTATTAAGGTTCAAAATTAAAACATATACAATATTGCCAATGCCAAGAGCTCTCTAATCATAAATCAGTTCCCCTGACCCCTTCATAATCATGAGATTGCCCTAAAGAGCATGAGATTTTACATAATAATAAATGTTAAAGGGTTTTTTTTTTAATTGGCCTTGTGGTTTTTTTGAGCCTGCAGTGGTCACATTTTCAAACTCTTCTTGCCAATCAGAAGGATGTTTTATTTGTTTTTTAGGGAAGGTGGAGGTTTCTGTGTAATGCCGCATCTTTGTGAAATTATGCTTTAGGAAAAAAAAAATACCCATTTCTCATGAGTCCCTTCTTTGGCAGCACAGAAAACAGAAGTGAAGGAACTGAAACTCTGAGATCCCGGTGCCGATGCTGAACTCCCTGCCTGGCGCGGGCTGGGGGAGCAACCCAGGGAACGGCGGGTTAAATCCTGTGAATCAGCTCCTTAACACGGGGGTAAATCACAACCAACTCTGCTGCCCTCAGCAGAGGCAGAACTCTGGGGTAAATCGTTCTCTTAGGCCAACCAGCTTCTTAAAATCAGGACGATACTCCTGCTAAAAGGGAAGAAGTTTTTACGTTCTTCTATCCTTTCATCATTCGCTTTGGTTTTCCTCCTGCTTTCGCTCGCTGCAGGACCGTTACTACTGATGTGCGCCTTTCCCTTTGCTTTTCATCTGCTTCGCCTTTCACTGAAGGTCCTCCTGTTTTCCCACCCTGCCATCAGGTTTGGGCTGTGAACCTTGGCTTTGGGGACAATCCCTGAAATTCTTAGAGCACATAAAAACTGGGAAGGAAGCCCCCAAACGCTAGCACATTATTAACTGTAAGCTCTGCAAAACCCTTTCTCTCCCGGCACGCACGGTCTGAGTGCCTCTTGCTGAACGGGCGCTACCCCAGACAACGTGAGCCAGCTTTGTGTCACCGCCACTGCCACCGCCAGCTTCGGTGCTGCTCTCTGCAAGAGCAGGACCAGGTCTTTGCATTTTATTCCTGTTGGTGTTTTACTCTGAAATGAGGGTAAGCAGTAATGAAAGGTAAAGGAGAGTGCACGACAGCCCCCCCGCCCTGTATTTTGCCTGCTTGCTCTCAGCAGAAGGGACTCCAGGCTGCGCTGGGTGCAGTCGCTGCACCTATTTCTATGCAAAATGCCGATTTTTCCACCCTCTCTGCATTTTTCCAAGACCTGCCCCACAGGGGGGGTGTGCTCACTTCCCCCACACTGCAGAGCTGCCTTTCCTTCCCCTCTCCTGCTGTCGCCCACCGTGGCAAGCACAGCCACGCTCCTGCTCACCGCGGTGGGAGCCGGTGGATGCCGGCAGCCCGCCTGGACAGCAGCTCGTGCCCCGGGGCTGGCGGGAGGACACCGTCCTGCCTGCAGGAAAACTCAGCAGCGGGTGGCTGTGTTTGCTCTGCAGCCACTGTGGTTTCTGTGCCTCCAGTTCAGCAAAGTGCATAAAGCACCTGCTTGACTTGGAGCGCGGGGTGAAGTCCATCCCTGCTTAGCAAAGCACTTGAGACAAAGTGCTTTGCTAAATCTAAGCCAAATGCAATTCTGGGCTGCATAAACAGAGGTATCCACTTGTCAGCGAGGCTGTGCACATGCCAAAGTACCTGATCCAAATGGCCCCATGAACCAGGCCTCTGTCTTGCTTAGCTCTGCACCTTGTTGCTGAGCAGTACACGATTCGAGCCAAATAGCCCCCAGATCCCAGCCAGCAGCAGTGACCCAACCATATCCAAAACCCTTAAAGCTTTGGATTTGGGGAAATGAATGCTCAGATCACTTCTGGACTGAGTTGTGTTCACTTCTGGACTGAGTTTTGGAAAAAACCAAGCAGTGTCCCAGCTCTGCCTGTCTCTGCAATCTTTACATATGCACCAAGCCTTCCTGAGGACAAGGTTGCTTTGCCCAGCCCATGCAGGACCATTGGTGTGACCAGGGCGTAATTTCTGCTCTCACAGAGGGCCAGAACCAGCACATGCACACAGGATGGGTGGGCTATTTTCCTATGGGATAGAAATGAAAATACTTACCATTTTTCTGCTTGTACTGCTAGAGAGATATAGAATAAATAACAGGTCTGCTCCAGAGCGAAGGGTGCTGAATTTATCCGGTTACTCTGTACTCAGCTGGGATATTTGTATGCTCAGATGTGTAGAGGGATAGAAATGCACAAGAGGGTGTCAAGCCCGGTGCCTGTTTCAGCCCACATCCTCACACCGTTGTATGTCAAAGCAATTGCCTAATCTTCTCCTCAACGCCCGTCTCTGCAAGAAAGCCTGGGATTTGGGAAGAACCAAATGCAAAAAAAATGCATCAGTCACTCCAAGCCCACGTTACTGCAAGTCCCATCCTTGGGGACATGCCAGGCCCCCCATCACCGCTGCCCTGGGCCCTGCCCTCCCCAGGGAGCGTGGTGACCCACGTGCCATCAGGCAGAAGCCTCGTCAATCCCGGCTGCTGACTGCCCCATAAACCCCAGCGCCCTCGAAAGGGAGGAAAAAAAATGGAAATGACTTCTCTCCTTCACGGAGGTCTCGTGACCTTAAAACTTAATAGTCTCTCAAATGCCGTAATGCAAGAGGGGACTTTTATGGACTCGACAAGGGATAATATTATTAAGGTGTGTTATTATATTAATTCCAATATTTCATGAGATGGGGTGGGGGGAGAGGGTGAAGAATAAAACCTTTCACTGGGGAGTCCTGGGTTATCTTATCCCTCCCCAGGGATGCGCAGAGGGGTCAGTGATGGCTGCTGGAGCTCCTCAGGTGCCACTGCCACCAAGCGCACCTTCCCCTCCTCTTCTCCCTTTCCCTTGTCCCCAGGCAGACATTGGGGGTCCTGGTGGGAGGTGCAGCCCTGGGGTGGCTCCTCACATCTGAAGCATGGCAGGTTTGGAGGGGACAGCTGGACAAAGCTGACTACTGACCAGCAATTGAAAGCTTGTGCCACCGCTGATGGGGAGCAGATGGAGAGGGCTTGGGAAGGAACAACTTCTGGTGTGTTGGGCAGAGCCATGGCTGGATCCAGGGATGTCCTGGGGAGGACAAAGCTTGCACCAGCTTTCTTGTTGGTGCTCAGCTCTGGCTGCCCCTAAACCAAGCTCTGAGAGCCGGGATCTGGCTCCGCATGCCGGCGGCAGTGCTCGTGGTGCTGCAGGACACCCTGGTGTTAAGCTGGGCTCGGGGTAGGGCTCCTCAGACCTCTGCTCGTGGGCCAGGCGGAAAGGCGGGTGAGGTACCTTGTGCCCAGGAACCATGTCTGGCTCAGCTCTGGAGGGATGGAGAGTGCTTTTATGCACTGAAATCCCTTGAGGAAGGCCTTGCCAACTGCAAGTTTGCTGGATGAGGGCAAGCAAACACCCAGGGATCTCCCGGTCCAGTCACCTCCACCACGAGCAGAGGCAAAGGCAGCACCGGCGACCTTCCATCACCCCATCCACTAAATGCCTTCACTGTCCAAACAAGTGCCACTCGATTGTTTCCTTTCCTAATCCCATCTCTTTCTCCTTCTTTCTGTATTTGCCTCTTCCCTTTTTCCCTCTTTCGACTTCTCCTTACCTCTCCAAGCCAAAGCGCCTGCTGGGATTTTGGAGTCCAGCCACTGCCCAGCTTTCACCGTGTGTGGGCAACACCAAACAAACAGACTGTAAATAAAATACCCTCTCTCTCACACACACACATATTTTCTCCATTACCTCCGCTAATACTGTCTTTCTTCCATCTTGAGTTCAATGTTGTTTTTTGTCTCTCCCAAACCCCTCCTCCTCCTCCTCCCTGCAATTTATTCCAGCTGTGAAAACCTTTCTGCCATCCCCTCTGCCACACGGGCGGATAGGTGAGTGGCAGCGAGAGAAGCCCCTCTAAGCCACTGTGGCTAATCTATCCCACATGTGCGACTTGGCGGGCGTCCCACGCCGGAGCCCGGCCG